>NW_022589735.1:17545331-17704804 GCF_004348235.1 Phoca vitulina
GACCAAAATACACCCTAAATCTCTAGTGTATGGCTTTGTTCTAGTCTCCTGCCTGATCACATTCACTACCTTTTTTTTTTTTTAATTTCTCTCCTTTCTTCTTTCAACCTTCTTATCAATTCCTTTTATAAAATCTTTTATAATTTTCATCTTTACAGTCATATTCCATCCCTTCATTGTGTTTACCCTTATTTTTGTACATATATAAGCTTTTCTTTCTTTAAAATTTTGAGAGGCAGTTTCTTCTAACAGACAAAATATGCCCCAAATCTAGTGTGTGGCACTGATCTATTCACTAGCCTGATCATATCTGATGATATTCTTTTTTTTTTCTTTATCTTTTTTTCTTCCTTTTTTTTTTTTTTTTTACTTTCTTTCCCTTTCTTTTCCCCCAGTTTCAGGTCTCTTCTGATTCGGTTAGTGTATATTTTTCTGGAGTCGTTGTTACTCTGTTAGCATTTTGTTCTCTCAGTCATCTATTCTCCTCTGGACAAAATGACAAGATGGAAAAAGTCACCTCAAAAAAAAAGAACAAGAGGCAGTACCGACTGCCAGGGATCTAATCAATACGGACATTAGTAAGATGTTGGAACCAGAGTTCAGAATGACGATTATAAAGACACTAGCTGGACTTGAAAAAAGCATGGAAGATATTAGAGAAACCCTCTCTGGAGAAATAAAAGAACTAAAATCTAACCAAGTCAAAATCACAAAGGGTATTAATGAGTGCAATCAAAAATGGAGGCTCTAACTGCTAGGATAAATGAGGCAGAAGACAGAATTAGTGATATAGAAGACCAAATGATGGAAAATAAAGAAGCTGAGAAAAAGAGAGATAAACAACTACTGGATCACGAGGGCAGAATTCGAGAGGTAAGTGATACCATAAGACGAAACATTAGAATAATTGGGATCCCAGAAGAAGAAGAAAGGGGGGGGCAGAAGGTATAGTGGAGCAAATCAGAGCAGAGAACTTCCCTAATTTGGGGAAGGAAACAGGCATCAAAATCCAGGAAGCACAGAGAACCCCCCTCATAATCAATAAAAATAGGTCAACACCCAGACATCTAATAGTAAAACTTACGAGTCTCAGAGACAAAGAGAAAATCCTGAAAGCAGCTCGGGAGAAGAGATATGTAACCTACAATGGTAGAAACATTAGATTGGCAACAGACCTATCCACAGAGACCTGGCAGGCCAGAAAGGACTGGCAGGATATATTCAGAGCACTAAATGAGAAAAGTATGCAGCCAAGAATACTATATCCAGCTAGGCTGTCATTGAACATAGAAGGAGAGATAAAAAGCTTCCAGGACAAACAATAACTAAAGGAATTTGCAAACACGAAACCAGCCCTACAAGAAATATTGAAAGGGGTCCTCCAAGCAAAGAGAGCCTAAAAGTAACAGAGACCAGAAAGGAACACAGACAATATACAGTAACAGTCACCTTACAGGCAATACAATGGCACTAAATTCATATGTTTCAATAGTTACCCGGAATGTAAATGGGCTAAATGTCCCAATCAAAAGACACTATCAGATTGGATAAAAAAACAAGACCCATCAATATGCTGTCTGCAAGAGACTCTTTTTAGACCCAAAGACACCTCCAGATGGAAAGTGAGGGGGTGGAAAACCATTTACCATGCCAAGGGACACCAAAAGAAAGCTGGGGTGGCAATCCTTATATCAGACAAATTAGATTTTAAACCAAAGACTATAATAAGAGATGAAGAAGGGCACTATATCATACTTAAAGTGTCTATCCAACAAGAAGATCTAACAATTGTAAATATCTATGCCCCTAATATGGGAACAGCCAATTATATAAGCCAATTAATATCAAAAGCAAAGAAACACATTGACAACAATACAATAATAGTAGGAGAATTTAACACCCCCTCACTAAAATGGACAGATCATCTAAGCAAAAGATCAACAAGGAAATAAAGACTTTCAATGACACACTTGACCAAATGGACTTCACAGATATATTCAGAACATTCCACCCCAAAGCAACAGAATACACATTCCTCTCTAGTGCCCATGGAATATTCTCCAGAATAGATCACATCCTAGGTCACAAATTAGGTATTCCCTGCATATTTTCAGACCACAATGCTTTGAAACTAGAACTCAATCACAAGAGGAAAGTCAGAAAGAACTCAAATACATGGAGGCTAAAGAGCATCCTACTAAAGAATGAATGGGTCAACCAGGAAATTAAAGAAGAATTTAAAAATGCATGGAAACCAATGAAAATGAAAACACAACTGTTCAAAATCTTTGGGATGCAGCAAAAGCAGTCCTCAGAGGAAAGTATATAGCAATACAAGCCTTTCTCAAGAAACAAGAAAGGTCTCAAATACACAACCTAACCCTACACCTCAAGAAGCTGGAGAAAGAACAGCAAATAAAGCCTAACCCCAGCAGGAGAAGAGAAATAATAAAGATCAGAGCACAAATCAATGAAACAGAAACCAAAAGAACAGCAGAACAGATTGATGAAACTAGGAGCTGGTTCTTTGAAAGAATTAACAAGATTGATAAACCCCTGGCCAGACTTATCAAAAAGAAAAGAGAAATGACCCAAATCAACAAAATCATGAATGAAAGAGGAGAGATCACAACCAACACCAAAGAAATACAAATTATAAGAACATATTATGAGCAACTATATGCCAGCAAATTAGATAATCTGGAAGAAATGGATGCATTCCTAGAGATGTATCAACTACCAAAACTGAACCAGGAAGAAATAGAAAACCTGAACGGACCTATAACCGCTAAGGAAATGGAAGCAGTCATCAAAAATTTCCCAACAAACAAAAGCCCAGGGCCAGAGGGATTCCCAGGGGAATTCTACCAAACATTTAAAGAAGAATTAATACCTATTCTTCTGACACTGTTCCAAAAAATAGAAATGGAAGGAAAACTTCCAAACTCATTCTAAGAGGCCACCATTACCTTGATCCCCAAACCAGACAAAGACCCCATCAAAAAGGAGAATTACAGACCAATATCCTTGATGAATATGGATGCAAAATTCTCACCAAAATACTAGCCAATAGGATCCAACAGTACATTAAAAGGATTATTCACCACGACCAAGTGGGATTTATCCCTGGGCTGCAAGGTTGTTTCAACATCCGCAAATCAATCAATGTGATACAATACATTAATAAAAGAAAGAACAAGAACCATATGATCCTCTCAATAGATGCAGAAAAAGCATGTGACAAAGTACAGCATCCTTTCTTGATCAAAACTCTTCAGAGTATGGGGATAGAGGGTACATACCTCAATATCATAAAAGCCATCTATGAAAACCCCACAGCGAATGTCATTCTCAATGGGGAAAAACTGAGAGCTTTCCTAAGGTCAGGAACGCGGCAGGGATGTCCACTATCACCATTGCTATTCAACATAGTATTAGAAGTCCTAGCCACAGCAATCAGACAACAAAAAGAAATCAAAGGCATCCAAATCAGCAAAGAAGAAGTCAAATTCTCACTCTTTGCAGATGATATGATACTTTATGTGGAAAACCCAAAAGACTCCACCCCAAAACTGCTAGAACTCAATACAGGAATTCAGTCAAGTGGCAGGATATAAAATCAATGCACAGAAACCAGTGGCATCCCTATACACCAACAACAAGACAGAAGAAAGAGAAATTAAGGAGTCGATCCCATTTACAATTGCACCCAAAACCATAAGATCCCTAGGAATAAATCTAACCAAAGAGGTGAACAATCTGTACTCAGAGAACTATAAAATACTCATGAAAGAAATTGAGGAAGACACAAAGAAATGGAAAAACATTCCATGCTCATGGATTGGAAGAACAAATATTGTGAAGATGTCAATGCTACCTAGAACAATCTACATATTTAATGCAATCTCTATCAAAATACCATCCGCTTTTTTCAAAGAAATGGAACAAATAATCCTAAAACTTGTATGGAACCAGAAAAGACCCCGAATAGCCAGAGGAATGTTGAAAAAAAAAAAAAAGCAAAGCTGGGGGCAGCACAATTCCGGATTTCAAGCTCTATTACAAAGCTGTCATCATCAAGACAGTATGGTACTGGCACAAAAACAGACACATCGATCAAAGGAACAGAATAGAGAGCCCAGAAATGGACCCTCAACTCTATGGTCAACTATCTTCGACAAAGCAGGAAAGAATGTCCAATGAAAAAAAGGCAGTCTCTTCAACAAATGGTTTTGGGAAAATTGGACAGCCACATGCAGAAGAATGAAACTGGACCATTTCCTACAGCACACACAAAAATTGACTCAAAATGGTTGAAAGACCTCAATGTGAGACAGGAGTCCATCAAAATCCTAAAGGAGAACACAGGCAGCAACCTCTTCGACCTCAGCTGCAGCAAGTTCTTCCTAGAAACATCGCCAAAGGCAAGGGAAGCAAGGGCAAAAATGAACTATTGGGACCTCATCAAGATAAAAAGCTTTTGCACAGCAAAGGAAACAGTCAACAAAACCAAAAGACAACCTACAGAATGGGAGCAGATATTTGCAAATGACATATCAGATAAAGGGCTAGTATCCAAAATCTATAAAGAACTTAATCAAACTCAACACCCAAAGAACAAATGATCTAATCAAGAAATGGGCAGAAGACATGAACAGACATTTTTCCAAAGAAGACATCCAAATGGCCAAGACACACATGAAAAAGTGCTCAACATCGCTCAGCATCAGGGAAATCCAAATCAAAACCTCAATGAGATACCACCTCACACCAGTCAGAATGGCTAAAATTTACAAGTCAGGAAACGACAGATGTTGGCGGGGATGCGGAGAAAGGGGAACCCTCCTACACTGTTGGTGGGAATGCAAGCTGGTGCAGCCACTCTGGAAAACAGTATGGAGGTTCCTCAAAAAGTTGAAAATAGAGCTACCATACGATCCAGCAATTGCACTACTGGGTATTTACCCCAAAGATACAAATGTAGGGATATGAAGGGATACGTGCACCCTGATGTTTGTAGCAGCAATGTCCACAATAGCCAAACTGTGGAAAGAGCCAAAATGTCCATCGACAGATGAATGGATAAAGAAGAGGTGGTATATATATATACAATGGAATATTATGCAGCCATCAAAAGGAATGAAATCTTGCCATTTGCAACGATGTGTACTGAACTGGAGGATCTTATGCTGAGCCAAATAAGTCAATCAGACAAAGACATGTATCATATGACCTCACTGAGATGAGGAATTCTTAATCTCAGGAAACAAACCGAGGGTTGCAGGAGTGGTGGGGGGTGGGAGGGATGGGGTGGCTGGGTGATAGACATTGGGGAGGGTATGTGCTATGTTGAGCGCTGTGAATTGTGTAAGACTGATGAATCACTGAGCTGTACCTCTGAAACAAATAATACATATATGGTAAAAAAAAAAAGAAGAAGAAGAAGATAGTAAAAGGGTAAAAGGAAGGGGGGGCAGTCAGAGGGGGGAGACGAACCCTGAGAGACTATGGACTCTGAGACACAAACTGAGGGTTCTAGAGGGGAGGGGCGTGGGGAGATGGGTTAGCCTGGTGATGGTATTAAAGAGGGCTATATTGAATGGAGCACTGGGTGTTATATGCAAACAATGTGTCATAGAACACTACCTCAAAAACTAATGATGTAATGTATGGTGATTAACCTAACATAATAAAAGTTAAAAAAAGATATGGAAGGAATGTTGCAATTATCAAACTACGGTTTAAAAATATATACTATGATTAATATGCTTTTCAGTTTTGGAAGTTTCTGTTGTTATATCTAGAAGCTCAGAGATTCTCTCCTCACCCATGTCCAGTCTACTAACGGTCCCACTGAAAGTATTCTTAAAAGCTCTACTATGCTTATGAATGCCAACATTTCTTTTTGGTTCTTTCTTAGCATTTCTATCTCTGTTTACATCATTTTTTCTTGCATATTATCCACTTTTTCCATCAAACTGTTAGCATATTAATCACAGTATTTTTTTAATCCCTGTTTGATAATTCCAACATTCCTGATTCCCGCCATAACTGACTCTAGGTCTCATGCTTGTTCAGTCTCTTTAAACTGTGTTTTTTTGCCTATGTAAATCAATAATATGATACACCACATAATACAATGAAAGATTAAATTATACAGTCAGCTTCAAAGATGCAAAAACAGCTCTTCACAAAATTTAACATCCTTCCAAAATAAAAAAGTTTTAACAAATTGGGTATAAAAGGAACAAATCGCAACATAATGAAGACCACATATGACAAGCTCCCTTCAGTGAAAGGTTTTTACAGAATTAACGGACATATAATATTATATTAGTTTCAAGTGTACAACAAAGTAACTCAATATATGTATGTATTTCAAAATAATCACCACATTAGGCCTACTTAACAACCACCACCATACAGTTACAATTTTCTCTTCTGGTGCTGAGAAATGTATTTTATGGATGGAGGTGTCTGTGATTTGTCCTGTATAACCAATCGCCTCAACCTGCATATATGCAGGCAGGCTAAAAAATGGTGTTTGTGAGACTTGTGCTGCATAAGTGACCTTGGCCGCCTGGTCAGTTGACATTAGCAGGCCTCCAGGTCAGAACTGGCCCTTCTGGTCTAGATGCCAAGAGCTATGGATTTTGCCTTGCATCTCTTCCAGCTCCAGGATGGGCTGACCGCTGCCATGGAATCCAGGAGGGGAAGCAAGCACACCTAGCCCAGGGTCCTTGAATATGTGAAGACATGGTAACATAGGAATACAGCTCACTCCAAACTGCAGGTTGGATGTTGTAAGTACCCGATATGATGTAACTCTTGTCTTATTTTTCTTTCCGGCTTACTATTGCCCTCAACCATGCACAGATTTCCCTTTTCTTCTTTCTGTTTCTATTAGGTTTTTAGAATATCAATAAAGTGCTTTTTCCCCTTCCAAAACTCAGAGTATGGCTGCCATGAAACTTCTGTTTAGAACAAGAACTTTTAAGATCTACTCTCTTAAGAACTTTGAAATATCCAATAGAGTATTATTAACTATAGTCACTATGCTGTACATTATATCCCCAGATGATATGATTATATCCTAAGTGAATAAAAGCTTATAAAGTCCTAAGAATGCACCAAAAAGCTGTTAGAATTAGTAAATGAATTCAGTGGTTTCAGGATGCAAAATCAACAAAGAAAAATCACTTGTATTTCTATACACTAACAGTGAACTATCTGCAAACAAAATACAGAAAATAATTGCATTTACAATAACATCAAAAACAATAAAATACTTAAGAATAAATTTAACCAAGAAAAGAACTATACTCCAAAAACTGTAAGACAATAATGAAAGAAATTGAAGAAGACAAAATAAATGGAAAAATAATCTATGTTCATGGATCAGAGGAGTTGATATCGTTTCTATGTCTATACTCTATAAATCCATCTATCAATTCAATGCAATCCCTATTAAAATTCCAATGGCATTTTTGTAGACATAGAAAAAACATCCTAAAATTCATACAGAACCACAAAAGACTCCCAAGCAGCCAAAGCAATCTTGAGAAAGGAATACAAAGCTGGAGGCATCACATTTTTTTTTTTTTTTTTTTTTGGTAAGCAGGGGGAGGAGCAGAGGGAGAAGGAGAGAAAGAATCTTAATCTTAAGCAGACTCCACGCCCAGCGCGTAGCTTGATCTCAGGACCCTAAGATCATGACCTGAGCCAAAATCAAAAGCTAGACAATTAACGAATGAGCCAACCAACCAAACCATATTTAAAAGCTAAAGTAATAAAAACAGTATGATACTACATAAAAACAGGCACACAGACCAACAGAATGGAACCGAGAACCCAGAAATAAACCTTCACTTATAGGGTCAACATATCTGACAACAGTGGTTTGGGAAAACTGTAAAACCACATGCAAAAGATTAAAACTGGACCCCTATATTATACCACTAACAACAACAATAAATCCTCAAAATGAATTAAAATCTTAAGACCTGAAACTGCACAACTCTTAGAAGAAAACATAGGGGAAAAGCTCCCTGAATTAGTATTAACCATGATTTTTTTGGATATAACACCAAAAACACAAGCAACAAAAACAAAAATAAATAAGTACAACTAAAAAGTTTCTGCATAGCAAAAGAAATAATAAAATGAAAAGGAAACTTATGGCATGGGAGGAAATATTTGCAAATCATATATCTGACAGCAGGTTCATATCTAAAATATAAAGAACTTACAGGGACACCTGGGTGACTCAGTTGGTTAAGCGTCTGCCTTCAGCTCAGGTCATGATCCCAGGGTCCTGGAATCGAGTCCCCCATCGGGTTCCTAGCTCAGCAGGGAGCCTGCTTCTCCCTCTGCCTGCTGCTCCCCCTGCTTGTGCTCTCTCGCTCTCTGACAAATAAATAATAAAAAAAAGAACTTATAAAATTCAATGGTGAAAAAACAAAACAATCTCAATAAAAATGAAAAGAGGACTTAGACATTTTTCCAAAGACAACAAAAAGGTCAGCAAGTTCATGAAAAGATGCTCAACATCACTAATCATGTAAATGCAAATCCAACAATGAGAATGCCTATTAGAAAAAAATACAACAGATAACAAATGCCAACAAGAATGTTAAGAAAAGGGAACCCCTGTACACTGTTGGTGGGAATGTAAACCAGTACAGTCACTATGGAAAAGAGTATGGAAGTTTCTCAAAAAGTTAAAAATACAATTACCGTATGATGCAGCAATCCCACTTCTGGGTATATATCCAAAGGAAGGAAAAGCACTATCTTAAAGAGATAGTACACTCCCATGCAATCTCAGGCTCACTGAAGCATGATTCACAATAGCCAAGACATGTAAACAACCTAAATGTCCACCAATGGGTGAATGAATAAAGAAAACGCTGTGCGTATATATTTAATCAAATATTCAGTCATAAAAAAGAAGGAAATCTTGCCATTTTTGACAACATGGATGGACCTTTAGGACAACATGTTGGGTAAAATAAGACAAAAAAAAATACTGTATGATCTCACTTATGTGTGGAATCTAAAAATACCAAACTCACAGAAAGAGTAAACTTATGGTTACCAGAGCCTGGGAAATAGAGGAAGTGTGAAGATTTTGATCAAATGATACAAACTTCCACTTATATAATGAATAAGTTCTAAGGATCCAAGGTACAGCATACTAACAGTTTAGAAAACATTTTGTCAATTTCTTACAAAACTAAATATACTTTTACCATAAGATTTTTGTGTGTGTGATTGAATTTAAAAGGAAAAGACCTATATTATTTGTATTTTAATAATGCACATGAAGACTGGGTTATTCCACAACAAAATAATAATTTTTGCATCATTCATTAAAGAAATTTTGCCACTGTGTTCCAGAAGTCCTTTTTGAAAACTGCTAACCTGAATGAATGTTGCATAACAATGCCTCTTTTAAATAGGCTACTTTTTAAAGCAGAACCATTTTAGGTGTCAGTATTTATCTATTTGATATGTATTAGCAGGTTGATTAATATTCTTATTAAAATAGCATTTACTCGTTTAATATTTTGAAATAGTTGAATTTAACTGTTTCTGATAATAGTGAAATATCCTGTAGCAAACACACTTCCCAACAAAAACAAGTAGAAAACAGCTACCGAGGGAACTAGAATTTGAGAGGTCAGAATTCTGGAAAGAATTAAAGCTCACTGAAGTGAGCCTGGCATAGAAGTGAACTATACTTTTCCCAGAAGGCTTGTGCCCATTCCTACACTACATATAGCAGAGAGGCTAAGAAACTGAGCAGGAAGCATCAGCTAGAAGGATTAGAACGTGAGATAAGCTTTCAGCAGCCTTACAGGGTTGGATAACCAAACATTAAGAGTTCAGGACTACTAATCAACCAGGATCTCCACGGCAGTAATTCCATAGAGAAAGAAAGTACATTAAAGTAAGCATAATACATTTTGTTGCTGAGATACTGACTGATTTATAAGCAGCTTTGTGGCCAAAAGGCTCAGAAGTGAGCAGAATGCTGGCTAAGAATAGAACTTTTGGAAGTTTCATAGAGCAAGGTTAACAAAAATTAGACATTATAGCCTACCAAGGGAAAGGGACTTTGGCATACACCCAAGACTTCCACATAGGGCTCTGGAAGCTACAGTTTAGGAATAAGAAGAGACCTGAACATGGATTATCTACCGGAACAAAACACTTGAACCTAACGTTGCATAAATTGAATCCCAAACTGAATCAAAGTAATCTGCTACTTTAGCTACATGTCAGAAAGCAATTTCTTTCTGGTAACAGAACATTGTCTTGTGTTTCTAATGGTCTCTAAAAGTATCATAAAGAATGTCTTGTATCCAATCAAAGATCACCAGCTATATCAAGTTAAAAAAAACAAATGACTAAAAACCAAGGGGAAAAAATAGAAAAAAGATTCAAAGGTGACCCAGGTATTACAGTTTCTTACACAAAGATGTAAAAAATAACTGTGATTGATATATTCTTAAAAGATGAAAAGACTGAAATTTAACTCAAGAACTGAGTCTATTTTAAAACGCTGCATGGATAGTAAAAAAACTAATATATATTATACCTAAAATTAACATTTGTTTAATAGGAGATAAGGCAGAAAAGGTAGAAAAGAGGAAGTAACAGGGAAGATAGGTAAATAAAAAATATTCAGATTGATTCATGGACAGCAGTAAAGAAGGGAAATATGTAATATAGCTAAGAGACACAGGATAATAAACATTTAACTGGAGACCTGGGGAGAGGGGGAGAAATACCTGGAGACATTGATTAAAACGTTTAAAATGATTAAAAAATGTAAGCCACAGACCTAAAACTCTCTAGAAACAAAACAGGATAAATGTAAAGAAAACCACACTGAGGCACAACACAGTAAAACCTTTGAAAATCAAATACCAAGAGAGAATCTTAAAAACAACCAGAAGAAACTTAATCCTACTGTCAAAGAAGCAACAACAGGAATGATAATTCTTTTTCAACAGAAACAATGGAAGCCAGAAGTCAATTAAATGAGATTTTTAAAATGTTAAGAGAAAACAAATGTCAACCTAGAATTCTGTAGTATTCATCAAAATTAGATGGTGAAACAAAGACGTTTTTAGGTAAAAAAAAAAAAAAGAGAGAGAGAGAGAATATGTCACTAACAGATTAATACTAGAAGAAATAATTAAAGGAAATTTTTAGGCAAAAAGAAAATAATTCCAGATAATATCAAAAAGTTGCAGGAAGTAATGAATAGGATCAGAAAGCACATCCTTGTCTAAAATGATGATGATGGTGGTGGTGATGATGATATTGATGATGGTGATATGGTTTGGGGAGTTTAAAATGTAGAATTATTATAATTCATGTCAACAAGTACATGCAACAACAGCAAAAGATAGTGTGTTAAAAGAAGACAGAGGGTATATTGCACAAGAAGTGGTAAAAGTACTAAGTTAGATTTATTAAACCAAGAATTCATGTTAAAATCTCCTGGGTAATCACTACAGATGAGTAAAAGAGTATTTACTTTAAAAAGTTAATAAAGGGCAAAAATTCAGTGGTTAACACCAACAACTCAAACCCTGTACTGACAAAGGTAAGAGAAAAAGAACACAGAGCATTAAGGAATATAGGTGGAAACTGTAAGATGACAGATTTAAACCCAAATATAAGAGAATTTTATTCATTAAAGGCCTAAATTTCCAATTACTTGGCAGCTGCTGCTGAAGCTGAACATAAGGATATTATGTGAACCAGTAATTATACTCAGAGTCATACAGCCCACAGAAGTGTGTGTGCACTCACGTCAAAAGACATGTACAAGAAGCTGTAACAGCATTATTTGTAACAGCTGAGAACTGGACCACATATCTATGAACGGTAAAAGAGATAAATTGTGTAATACAATTTATTCAATGAATTACTATGCAGCTGATGAAAAAAACAAACCACTGTTAGAAGAATCACACAGCTGAATCTCATAAAATTCGAAGTTAAAAAAACAACAACAGACATGAAAGAGTATGTAATGCATGATTATATTTAGTTCAAAAAGAGTCAGAACTCATATATGGTATTTAAAATCAGGATAGTGGTTAATGTGAGGAGGATGGAGAGGCATTAACTGGAAAAGGTGCCAGGGATTTTCTGGTGTGCTGGTAATGTATTTTTCAATCTGGGTAATGGCCATGTGGGACCTCTTTAGGAAAATCCACTGAGCAATATGTATATATGACTTGCGTTGTTTTCTGAATGATGTTATACTTGAATAAAGGAATTTATTTTTTAATGTAAATAGGTAATGAGGCTCTTGATACAAATATGCAGGATTTAGAAGTTAAATAAAATGAATTTAACTTTTAGCCCAATATGTGAACTTCCTTATCTCTAAAATATTATTTCTTGCTTGTCATCAAAATAACAAAAATATTAGTCAAGTCTAGTTTTCCAGTAGGGGTGTTTTCCAGCAAAAGGGATGGGGAAATAACTTTCTTTTCATCTACTCCTTTAGCAAATACTCACATTCTCTTCCATGTAAAACTTAAGGGGCTTCAATGAATACAAAAATGTGAATGGCATAATAACAACTCCAGTTTATGTGAAATGGGCATGAGAGAGAAATGTGCTTCCAGGTTTTCTGTTCCAGTCTCCTTTAATATCTTATCAGTCTAGGAAATTATATCCAAACTACTCAGCAAATTTCATGTTAGTTGTTCCTGACTTATAAAATCATACTGGAGATGTCTAAAAATTCTAAAATTCAAAATTTATTAAATAAACTTTACTGGGACAAATCTATCATATCTTCCCGCTAATAATATCTGAGAACAACTAAGACAAAAAAACATGGCAGAAGAGCCCACATGTCAGAAGAATAATCCAGAGCTTTCTTTGTGAAATGCTTAGCTAGATTTCAGCTCAGACTTCAGGGGCTGGTGCACATTTAAGTTCAACACTAACACTTGGATGACTATTTGAGGTCAGCCTTTAGAGCCTCTTAAGATGGGTCAGAAGAAGCCAGGCGCACTTCCAAGGTCCCATCTTTCACAGCAGATGTTAAGTTCAACTCACCCGAGGGAAACATTCAGGCACTTGTTCCAGAGTTGGTACAGAGAAAAGGTACGTGTTCCATCTTTCAACAATATCGTCCCCAAGGCTCAAGGTCAATTTTTAACACTTGCTGAGTATTAAATTGCAGACACATCTACTACCCATCCCCAAAATTATATGATGCATCTCTTTATAGCATAAGAGGAAGCACTGAGGATTTGCAGAAGTTGTGGAACAGATGTGCTGACCTGAAACCTGAAATCTATTTCAAATCGACTCAAAACTACTGCCAAACAATTCCTGAGATCTGGATATAAGTATTTATGAGAACCTGAGGATTCATTTAGAAAAGAGGTTCTGTTACACTCAGAAAAGCCTATGCTCTCACATCCTACACTCCTATTCTGCAGTAGTTTTTAACATTTCGTACTTGAAAGTTACGCTCTTCCAGTAAATCAACTGCACAACATCGGTTGTGGGCCCATTCTGTACGGTGTCCTTGTTGTGTCATTCACAGAGCTCACACATTTGTGGAAGTTAGAAAACAGTAAAAGCACTAATGCCCTGCGATACCAGTATAACCAATACAGAACCAACCACCAGACAATATACACTAAGAAAATCTTGGTTAAGGTGAATTCTAGTCAGGATAAAGACACATACCTGGAGACCAAGAAATAAAAAGAAAAGAACCTGTTGTATTTGGCGACAGTGATAAAAGAGCCTGTTGGAAGTGGAAGTTACATGTTTGAGAAATAGGTTGTAAAGTGTAAAGAAGGCATTAAGAGGCAAGGTATGGCAAACCTCGAATGCCAGAATAAGCATTATGGACTCACTTATTTGGACAAACCTGGAAAAGTATTAAATAGAGTAAAAAGAAGTGAAGGGAGCCTGAAATGGATGAGCCAGCTAGAACATCTGCTGAGTTGACTCCAACATGTGGCCTTGAATGCCATTAATAAGTATGAAGAAAACAGACCTGCTGAACCTTTAAGACAAAGAGTGCAGCCTATGAATAGAAAGACAGATATCACAGCCAAATTTACTAAACATGTATAATATTCTTTGTGTTGGAAAACTATAAACATAATTCATAATATTATTAAGGTAGTTTTAATTCTAGTAACATTCAAAGCACTTGACCAAAACGATTATGATTTGGTTTTTTTGAGGGTTTTGGGGGTTTGTTTTTTTATTAAGATTTTATTTATTTATTTGACATAGAGACAGAGACAGCTAGAGAGGGAACACAAGCAGCGGGAGAAGAGAGAGACGCAGACTCTCCCACTGAGCAGGGAGCCCAAAGCGGGGCTCGATCCCAGGACCCTGGAATCATAAGCTGAGCGGAAGGCAGATGCTTAACGACTGAGACACCCAGGCGCCCCAAGATCATGAATTGTTTATATAATTCTGTCTCTCTATGAACAGACATTTTGAATGACATAGGTCAATAGGAACTGTCAAGGAGAGCAGAAAAGCACAGAGAATCTAAAAGTCTTAAGTCCTCCCACTGAAATGAGCTACTTTTAAAGGCCCACGCTGTAATTTTTATTAAGTTCTGGTAAGAAAAACAATAATAAGAAATAAATAATGTTTATGCAGCACTTACCATTTGCCAATCACTGTGCTAAAAAAAAAAAAAAGTTTCATTTATTCCTCACAAAATCCCTTCTCAGTAAAATAAATATTTATCTCCATATTATAGGATACAAAATAGAAGCTAAGAAAGATCATGAAACCTACCATGGCCACAAAGTTACTAAGTGGCGAATCCTAAAAAGACACAACCAGGTCTATTGACAAAATTCTCTCCTTAACCATCTGCACTATCCTAAATCAATCTTTAGCCAATCTTTTGTAGCATTCTTTGCTTGACAGAGTTGAAAGACCTAAGACAGGAGTTAAGATACCTGGCTTTTAACATGATCCAATAATTCCACTACTGGGTGTCTATCTAAAGAAAATAAAAACACTAATTTAAAAATTATGTTTATTGCAGCATTATCTACAATAGCTAAGATATAGAAGAAACCCAAGTGTCCATAAATAGATGAATGAATAAGGAAGATGTGGTGCATATATATGTAAATGGAATATTAAGCAGCCTCAAGAAAAGGTTAAAATCTTGCCATTTGCAACAACATAGATGGACCTAGAGGGTACACTAAGTGAAATAAGTCAGAGAAAATCAAATACCATATGATTTCACTCACATGTGGAACCTAAAAAATACAAATGAATAAACAAACAAAAAGCAGAATCAGATCCATAAATATAAAGAACAAATTGATGGTTGCCAGAGAGAGAGGTCTGTGGGATGGGCAAAATTTATAAAAGAAAGTGGGAAATACAGGCTGTCTATACAATGAATAAGTAATGGGAATAAAAGGGACAGCATAGGTAATATAGTTGATGATATTGTAATACCACTGTATAATGACAGATGGTAATGACACTTGTGATGAGCATAGCAAAGCACAAAGAAAAGTTGAATCACTATGTTGTACAACTGAAACTAATGTAACATTGTGTATCACCTATACTCAAAAAAATTAAAAAATATGCAGAGATAAATTTATATTATTTCTAATGCATATTCTGGTATAACTGCTAAGTATTAAAATAAAACTGATAAAGTAAAATAAAACAAACAAACAAAACAAAACAAAACAAAAAACTGACTTTTGTCCCTAGGGGAATACAATTTGGATTGCTGCCCAAATCTTTGCTCCTTGAATTGCAATTGACACCCTAAATAAATGCTTTTGTTTTATTTAAAAAAAAAAAAAAGTTACCTGGATTTTAAACTTTGGTCTGTCACTAACTGGTTCTGTGACCTCAGAAAAGTCAATCTTGCTGGCTTACAATTTCTCCACATATAAAACAAGAGATTGGGGGACTCAGATTCCTTTCAGCATAAATTAATAGAATAGAATAGAATAGAATAAAAAATAAAATAACCAAATTATATTTACCATATAATTAAGTTTTCAGAGTCACCAAGGGTTTATAATTTGTATTTATTCTGGTTTTCATAGTCAGAGCAATAATGATTCCTGTTTCTCTTTATAGTCAGAGAGTTAAGGATGCTTGCTGTTTTCAGCCTCAATTTTTAATTACTCAGCTTTGTAGCTGTTGATAAATACTTATTTTTTTCAAAGCACATTATTTTACCCTGCTTATTCTGCCAGTTGTGTTTTATTCTAGATTTCATTACATAGAAGAGCTTTGCATCTTTACTCTCAGCATTAATATTCAATCATGAGTTATCACTGCAACTCGTGATATTATACCAGTAAATCCATTTAATGCATAAATGCATTGAGAAAGGACACATTTAGCATGGATTACACTGGTACTCTACAATTAAGGTTCAGCCCCTTCCATAAAATTATAACTATGAGAACAGTGAATGGTGAAGTTGGAAAAAGAGTTTAAATTATGGTTTTTAATTTTAAAATCACAGATATGTATACACACACATATATAAAAGATATTTTTGCTACTCCACATCTGGTAGTAATCTGAGTCAAAACGTCCCCTTGAGTTTGGCAGTAACTGTTTTCTTAAAATGTTAAGCATAAGCTCTATGGATGGGTTCCAAAGTCAAAAAGCAAATCCACTTAGATAAATTAACTGAAGTGTAAATAAATTACTAAGATTAAAGCAAATCTCATGGCATTCAGTTAATTATAATAAAAATAAAAACATATATTTTATATCTACTGATTTTCTTTTTAAGAAGAAAATAACAGTAAACGACCATAAATCTGGTTCAGGGTTTCCCAAAATATCAGGAATAACAAAATATTTTCTTTTTTCCAAAATATGAGTGTCTAGTGTGTCTCATCATGATACACCACAACACTGGTGTTTCTTCTATTGTAAGTTGACAGAATTTTTAAAAATCTCCTTCTTTGAAACATGGGAAGCAAAGTTGCATGAGGTTGAACATACATTTTGCTTGTACTGATTCAACTCTATGTGTTTCAGGAAGAAATGAGTAAGATAAAAAAATACCAATTTTAATAGTTAAAACAATTTCTCCCTAATTACATAAGCTTAGGCATGAGACAGGAGGCAGAAAACTGCTGTTTCTCAAATGAGTCTTCATCCATTGTGTATCTCAATATTAACATCTTACTTGGTTTAATGTAATGGTTTAATCTAACTTCAGTGTTATAAAGGTATATATATTGTACAACATGTCCCCCAACATGGAACATTTCAACATATTTTTGACCAAAACAAAAACATCAATCTGTCCCCGTGGTAGAGAAATAACAGGCTTTGTTGGAATTATTAAAAGTCTTTACATCCAGGGCGCCTGGGTGGCTCAGTCAGTTAAGCGTCTGCCTTCGGCTCAGGTCATGATCCTGTGGTCCTGGGACTGAGCCCCGTGTCAGGCTCCCTTCTCTGAAGGGAGCCTGCTTTTCCCTCTCTCTCTGCTGTTCTCCCCGCTCCTGCACCTGCTCTCGCTCTCTTTTCCCCCATCAAATAAATAAATAAAATCTTAAAAAAAAGTCTTTATATCTCCAATATAGTGCTCTCCCAAGGAATTTTCAATGGTAAACCTGCTAACATGCAATTTTTTTGTTTTTGTCTATTAGACTTATTTCAGAACAAAATTTTTACTAATGTGCAGCTCAACTAGAATGTCTTCTCCAATTAGACATTCATGTACTTCAACTGATACTTTATAAGGCAATCTGAGCACACACTGCTGTTGATCTCCCTCCCCTACCCCATTCTATGATGTAGTCCTACAGAACTAAAATAATCTTCTTGGTGAATGTGAAGACAATACACGCAGGTCTGAAGACACAAATTCTCCTTAGTACAGGTACCAGCCCTTCTCATCCACTTAGCTGGAAGAACACAAAATGTGGATCCGATCCTGAGGCCAAGACCACAGACTCTGGTTGCATGCAAATTCCCAGACTGTGCATGCAAGTAGACAACTTATGTGCACAGAGAATTAAAGCATTTGTCTATCTCCTGCATTTATCTTCTGGAAGACCACCAGATAGTGCTGGGCATCGTGGAGCTCTGATGAGCAAAATTTCCAAAATATACATGGTTTGGACAGAATGGATTCTGCTCTTCCATCTGACAAGAGCTGGACAATAGAGACTTCAGTGTCTCCCCACTACTTTCACACTCACCCCACCCCTAGCCTTTGCTTCTATGTAGAACTACTTGAAAATTAACCAGTTGGAAATCAAGACCCTTCCAAATAACTCACAGATCAAAAGGAAAATCAAAACAAATTGCAGATTACTTGAAGTTAATACAACTCTATTTCTTACAAAATATAAGAAAATGTTGCTCTATGTGTATATTAAGAACTCTGAAATTACTCAGTAATTACAGGCAATGGGTACCTCTGGAGACAAGCTTCTAGAACAGAGTTCAAAAGCAGGGATTTTATAGTCATAAATCTGGAACATTCTAACCCCTCTTGAACTTTAAAAAGAATTCTGGAACAAAGTTTTCTCTAGAGAAGCTGATCCAATTTGGGGGACCAGGCACAGTTGATGGAGAAGATGGAGTGCACAACAGAAACAATTAGGTCTCTGCATAATGAATGGTGATCTCCAATCAAGAAAAATAAATTTTACATTAAAATATACAGAGTATATCATATACTATAATATGTATATCATATATTGTATGAATTTTACATGTTAATATTTTACTGTAAATATGGCTGGAACATTACCATGTAATTAAAATAATATTTAAATAGAGTCATCTCATATTTTGCTGAGTTGAAGGCATAAAATATCTAGGGCTTTACGTATATTTTTTCATTTTGTCAATACAAAGATATTTTTGTGAGAGGAGGAGGGTTTAACATTTTTTTATTTTGTAATTTGCTTGCCAAATCTTTTAACTTTTAAATAATTAGACGTGAAATGTGGATCCGCATTTGTATTATTGTAGCAGGTCTTACAAACACGAATGGCAGGCCTGTTTTTCTTAGGCTATTTTTCAATCAAAATCTATTCAGTAAAAGAAACAAAATATGTGTGTTTTTATGGCTCACAGGTCATATTTTAACTGAAGAACATTTCTTAACCGTCAACACTATTTATTACCAGAACAGAACTCAGGATATAAAGCCAGTAATAGACATAACAAAGGAGAAAGCAGAAATCAATACTTGGTCTTTATTTTTACTTAAATGACTATCTTTAGAGGTGGTTCATATTGATGAGTTTTCTCCTATAATTGTAAATTCAGGAGAAATAAATTTAATTTAAAACATTTATTTCTTCAGAAGAGAATTCATATGAATGAAGCCTAATATTGGCAAACGGGCTTTATTCAATACAGATTTCTAAAATGAGATATTAATGTTATGTGTTGCTCATAAAAACAATTTTAATTCCAAATAGTGTTTAAAGGAGTACTTGTGATAACTGCAGGGTGATTATACTGTAATTGTAATATTGGTAATTTCTTAGGAAGCTGAAGGCACGCTAAAAACTTCATATTATTCTCTATGAAAAAGTGTGTTGTAGGAACCCCATGCATATCTAATTAAATGTGTCTATAAAAATAAAGTCATAAAAATATTCATCTCCTTTATAATCAAAACAGGTTCCTATACTAGAGGCATGATGCCTCAGTCACAGATTACAGCCTTTCTAAGACGCATGTGGAAATAATGTCTGCCCCACAAATTGTCGGGTTGACATTTCCTAAGACAGCTGAAATTACTTATGCTAAGAATTTCAGTATACCAACACCCATGTCCACCAGAGAAAATTTCAAAAGATGTGGTGATCAAACAAATATTATAGATGTTCAACAATATTGATCCTAGAAATTTTAACCAAACTCAATTTGGGGAAGAAACAAATTCAAATCAGCTTGAATAGAATTCAATTACTAATGGATATAATGAAAAAAGACATTTCATCATCACTCATTTGAGAAGTAACAAGGTGGCTCAGAATTAAGTGACAGCTGAATATCAAATGTCAGTTTGGAAATCTGCCTAATCACAGATTCCTTGGTAGAACACAAACATTATTTTATGGTTTGGGCCATTAGTGGATGGCAAGATTTTAATAACTACTTCATAAATAATACTTTTTTTTTTCCTTTAAAATTTTTTGGTCAAACCGGAAGTTTGTACTGCTCCGCTGTGTAACGGCAGCACCTCCAAAGTAGCAGAAGGTCAAGAGAGCACTCCGAGCCTGGTGCACCACAACAGTAAGTTTCTGTTCGTGTATTTATAGAAAGTCTCGGCAGTAGCCCCTTGCTTAAAAACAGCTGGTAAGATCAATGATGGACACCTGCTTTGGGAGAGAAGACTTTCCAGCAATATATTCATATGAAATTTTACAAAATGAATGTGATCAATGTACAATGACACAGAGCAAATGGAAAGAACTCCACATACCGGCACATATCTCATATATGAAACAGTGAAAAGTCACATGAAGTCCAATGTAAACATCCATACTTCTCGAAAAGCTGATTCAATTTGATTTCACTCTTAGTACCTGGCAAGTGTTTGTTCTCTTCTTCACAGTTTCCTAGAGTCTGCACAGAAATGACCACCATACTTACGTAAATGCGCATGCAGCTAACTCGGTCAGCAGTAGGTTCTTTCCTCTACTCCTGTAAATTTCTGATAGTGTCTTGAATCTTGGTATATTTTAGTTAAAATATATATAAAATATATTTATATATAAATACATATAAAATAACAGATGGTTAGAGTTTTATGTATGCCATTGCTAGCAAGAACACTGTTTTCTTAAAAAACAAAAAAAGATACTTGTACACTAAAAGTAAATAAATGTTTAAACACAAAGCAAATATAGCCTCGATTTAAATCTGTTTTTTGAGGTAGCAGGAATAAAGTGGACAAATATCACATACAAGTGATAGCTCAGGCCCCCCCTCACAGGTCTGCCTAAGGGAAGATGTAAGTTACACTGTGAAAAGGCTCTGTGGCTGTTAGATTAATACTGTCGCCACAGACAACCTGGCAGACCCAGGAACCGAATGAAGCCAGGAAAAGGACAGCACAGTGAATCTTGTCAGCCAGTCTGTAAGAGAAAAACACAAAGAATTGTAGAAACTGTTAAAAAATAAGTGGAGATGATAGAAAAAGAAAGCATTGTGAACTGAAAAAATACAGTAGAGTTCAAAGGAGATGCTTTTATGGTGTGTGAAGCATGTGTGTGTGTGTTTGTCTCTGTGCCTGGGTGTGCATTTACGGGCATGATACGTGTCTGGGTGTCAGGTGTGTGTTTTCTGTAAATTATCTACCCTACTGTCAAACACATAGAGGGAATATGTGGCTATGCTGCTTTTGGTAATTAGTCTTAATGTTTAAGCATGTATTTTTGAAGCTCTTCTTTGGAGCAACATGCTACCTGGAAATGAATTTCTTTCAAGATATATTTACAAAGGAAATATAAGCTTCATTATTTCACAATATCTGCTGATAATCTCTCTTTTATAGCCAATATGATTACGCAGGCTCTCTACAAACATCTGGGACACTTCTTTTTTCCTTCAATTTGTTCCATTTCTATTTTTAAAAAAACTAAACTGAAAATATCATATTCAGGGTTTTCTTTTTAAAGGCTGGCAATTTCTTAGAATGGACACGGATATTCTTCAATTACAGTGCATGCAATTAAAGTATGCACAGACACACAAAAAGCCTAAATCAATGCATTTTCAAAATCAAAATGAAGGAAAAAAGAGAAATGGAATTCTGTGTGGTTACGCAATTTGAAGACAAGAACTGGGTCAGAGCTACGTAACAGAGAAGGCAGTGGGAAAGGTATTCCGGAAAAAATGGAAGAATGGCCAGGTTGCTGGACAGTGTAGAAATGGTGCAATGACAAGAAAATGCCTGGGAATGGCAAAGGCAAAAAAGGATTTAGGGAAAGTTAAAATGTCTCATATAATATTTAGGTTCATATATGTATTTCTGCCTCGTTTCCTCTGTGACATTCTCAGTAACACCTACACAGCATTCCAATGCTTTTAGAGTGAACTCATTTTGGAAAACTTAAACTGGTCCTTAGTTTGGAATGTAAGTTCATAGAAGATGAAAGGCAGAAAAGCGATAAGCAAGGAGTGGATATAGCCAGGATACACAGTTCTACTATGTTTCTCTTCCATTCTTTATTGAGATATAATTGACATGAAATATTGAATAAATTTAAGATGTACAATGTGATGATTTCATACATGTATATATTGCACAATGTTACCAAAATGTTAGTTAACACCTCTTTCTGCTCACGTAATTACCATTTTGGATTGTAACTGTCATGTGAGAACCTTAAAATTCTACTCTCATAACACCTTGCAAATATACAATTCCATGATTACTTAGTACCATGCTATGCATTACATTCCCAGCACTTATTCATCTTATAACTGAAAGCTTGTACACTTTGACCAAAATCTCCACATTTCTTTTATCCCCCAGCCCCTGGTAACCATCAATCTACTGTTTCTTTGAGTTCAAAGATTTTAGATTCCACAAGTAAGGGAGATCATACAGTATCTTTCTCTACCTGACTTATTTCACTTAGCATAATGCCCTGAAGGTCTATCCGTGTTGTTGGAAATGACAGGATTTCCTTCCTTTTTTTATGGATGAAGAATACTCCATTGTATATATATATACACCACTGCTTTATCCATTCATCTACTGATGGACACTTAGGTTGTTTCTAAGTCTTGGCTATGGTCAATGCTGTAATGAGCATAGTAATGATAATATCTCTTTAAGATTGTGATTTCATTTCCTTTGGAGATATGCACAGAAGTGGGGTTGCTTTTCATATGTTCATTCTACTTTCAATTTTTTGAGAAACCTCCATATTGTTTTCCATAGCAGCTGAACCAGTTTACATGCCCACCAACACAGCCAAGGACCCCCATGCATCCACATCCTCACCACCATTTGTTATCTCTTGTCTTTATAGCCATTCCGGCAGGTGTGAGGCGATATTTCACTGCGGTTTTGATATTCCATGATGTTTAGTATACTCTGATCCACATTAATCTGAACTTAACACAGTAGAGAAAAAGGATCATAAAACAAGGAAATTATTTTAATGCACTGTCAATGTTTCTAAATAAAGTGCTGTTCTGGGGCCAGTTAGGCCAGGAACTAGCACAAGACAAAATCACAGGCATGATTTACGTTAGGTCAGTTGATGATTCAGTGCTGTGATCAGGGAGTAAATCTTGTCTTTCATATTTCTCTGCTCTTAAGGTGACCAATGCAAAAGATTCATGAATGCATACAACCTAGATTTGCAGGGGGAAAAAATGAGGCTTAAACGTTATTAAATGACATGACATTACAAATTGCGACTTTGCACAACGTTTGATTCTACAATTTTTAATACTGTCTTAACAGGTTTAAATGAGGTTTTCTCAATTTTAACATTATTGAAATTTGGGACCATACTAGTTTTTGTTCTATGGGGTTGTCCGGTGCATTAAGGTGTTTAGCAGTATCTTTGTTCTCTACCCACTAGATGCCAGGAGGAGTTCCCCACCCCAGTTACAAAAATCAAAACTGTCTCCAGATGTTATCAAATGTCTCCAGTGGGAGGCAGATGGGGCCAAAACTCTGGCTGAGAACTACTAGCTTATAAGATAAACTAAGCTTCAAGACTAAATTTTTTGGAGAAAAATTAAACTTAAGTGTTTGTTTTCCAAGGTGAAAATGATGTTTTCTCAATAGTTGCTAAATAGTTTCAGCAGTGTTCAATTTACAAGTGTACAATTTCAATTTTGGGTATTTTCATACACCTTAACGTAACTGAATACACGAATCTACATTGTAAGCCAATATTTTAGGCAAAGAGGAATTTGAAAACTGTTTAATAGCTATGCTGAATTTCCAATTAGGATGTCACCATCCATTCACACTCTTAATACATTATATCTGTCCAAAAGACAGTGATGATAAAATATAAAAAGAGAAATATAAAGCTAGGATCAAACTATAAGGTAAAATCTCTGCAGTTTCCAAAGAAAATCCCAAAGCAGGGATGGAGCCATACTCACAAATCTATTCTCACAGCGTTCTGGAATCCAAGTGCAGAAGTGGGAAAGAAAAGCTGGAAGGTAAAGGTGATAAGGGAGACTGGAGCTTGGATAACTAAGAGAACTCAGCAGGTGGATTAGATTCCTTCTCTTTAATAAATTAAAAAAAAAAAAATACCCATCCTGAAACTGTCTAGACTTCAGTTTATATATGCAAAGAACCTTCCTCCCTCGCATTTCTTCTGAGGTTATTTTACTTCTTCCTGTAGTTTATCCTTTAGAAAAGAGCTTCGATGGGGCATCATGAATGGCTTACAGATGTGCATGAGATTCTGGAGCTCCCCAGCCCTCAGTGTGGCTGGCGGACACCAGAATGGGTAGAAACTCTGGGCTGATTTCTGGACCATGACCGTTCTGCTCTTCCTCCCTCAGGATACTGCAGCAGTATTATTATTTGATGTACGCTGTGATTTGAAAATGCTTAGGGGTCAAAGTGTTACTACTTCACTTTATGAGGGTCTTTATTAGACTGCCAGCACTGCCATAACGAATCCCACATTCCGGTGGCTTACAAGTTTACTTTCTCACTGTGGTAGAGGTTAAAAAAAACTTTAAAATCTAAAAACCATGCGTGACTTAATTAATCTTCTAGCACACTATTAGGAAACCTCCCTAATGAAGAGTAATATCATATTAAATGGGAACATGTTGAAAGCTTTCTGAGTTTAGAAAGGAGACATCATTATTATAAAGGTTACAGCCAAATAAATTAGATGAATTTTTAAATTCTTAAATACAAGTCCCAAGCAGCAATCACTAGAGGAACTTGGAAAGACTTTATGTTCACTGTAATAATAATTAGTAAAATCCAAGCTATTTATATCTACTTTTGAAGTCATATGACTCAAAAAACGCTGAGCATGGTAAAGGAGACTTTCAAACCCAGTGATTTCCGGGGGGAAAAAAGATAAGTAAAATGATCAGCACTCACACAAAAATGTTTATAAATAAGCAAGACTCCAGCAGCAATGTATTTATTTTCCTGAGAAAACTAGCAAATAGAAAAATTTACATGAGATGGGATTTATGCTATTGTTGGTACTGGAAAAGGCAAGAAGGGAGCTATTGATATCAGGTTTTGATTTTTCTTTAAAATCTGATATTTTATTGATTTTATATACAGAATCTAAATTAGAAATATCATTTTAAAGAAAAGGCATGTTTATTTTAGAAAGAATGGTCTCATCTGACTCTTCTTTCTTGATGAAAGCCTAATTAGATATGCAAACTTGATCAAGTTCAAGATGGTAAACACTGGGCATTAGAAAACCTTCCATTATTAATGAATTATAAGAAATGCATTGAATACATTTTAACAAAAGAAAGCATTTAAATATTGTAACACAGAAGATGCTCATCTCAAAAAATTCCAGATATCAGGAGTAAGAAGTTAATAAAAATATGTACAGCCAGACCAGCTATTTTCATGCATTTACTTCCCCATTCCCTCTCCCTATAAATACCCAGTCAAGCCTAAGGAATTGCAATTTAAGAAGATTATCTTACAAAGCTGCTTCTTTCAAGGATTTTATAGGCTAATCTGGAATCAGAGAAGTTTCTTAGTGGAACAGCAGTAAATGCGGTTCTTGGGACATCTCTCGTGGGTTTATCCCTTCTGTTTTTTCCAGAATCACCTGGGGTGACACAAACTAAAACCTAACATGGAAATATGACCTCATAAGCCAAATAACTATGCATATAAGAAGTAAAACTATATAAAAGAAAAGCAATGAAGTGGACATCAACCACCATATACAATATAAAATTTTTAGAAATGAATGGTCAAGAACTTTAAAGAAAAATAATAAGTATCCTAAATTGTATAAGGGAAGACATAGTAATGTGCTTTTAACATGCTATAATAATAATATATGAAACTAAGATCCTGTCCAGAATAGAACTGCAAAGGAGTCGGGGAAGTATGGTCCTCAGTCTCCCCACACTCTAAGACAGGTCACAGGTGACAGGAAATATATATAGAATAGGATCATTTGTAACATTTACTTCAAGTAAAAATACCAGCTGGAGAATGGATAAATTAACTTGTGGTGTAGTCATATACTAAAATAATATGTAGTATGGACATAAAAAGGTCATGCCCTCACACATCAAAATGGATGCATCTCAGGGATGGAATGGTGAGAGAAAAAAACAAGTTGGAAAATACAATATGAAACCATGCAAAACCAGTAATACTCTGTTCAGAGATACAACCACATGTGGTAAAAGTTTCAAAAAGTATTAGATAATATACACCAGTGAACGTTGATCTCTGTGGGTAGAGAAGGAAAATGGGAATCTGGAAAAGACCTTCAGAGGCCTCAAAGATTTGGGTAGTTTCTGTTTGTTTATTTCTAAGGCAGAAAGGGAGTAAATGGGTATCTGTATTAGTATTCTTTATACCTGAATATGTAACATTATTCTGTATATATTCAAGTTTTATAAAACAATTCCGACAAAGAAAAGCAAAAGGAAAAACAAAGGATAATCAAACGAGAAAATAATTAATAAGCAGATTTCTTTAAAATCACTGCAGAAGGGAGGAAGCTCAGAGAAAGAATTCCATCCAGTAAATTTAAGGAAAGGAAAGCTGAAACACAGATAGATAAAGAGGATCTCAGCAAGTGGAGAGGGAAATTATACATTTGGCAAAGGGAAAAGCCATCAGGAGTGGTAGGAAACTGGAGGCTCTACTGTAGGCTGGAGGGAGCCAAAGATGTGGGATGAGCCTGAAAATAAAGGTGGCAATGTGAAGGGACTTCGGGCTCCGTTAATGAGCTTGTCAAGTTCATTTCTGTCTTCCTTTGTTCTATATTTAAGAAATATTGGAAATCTGTCAAGACTTTTTCAATAGTATATCCTCAATATTTGTTTGAAAGCAAAGCTGTTTGTCCTTTTACCACATGTGGTTGTATCTCTGAACAGAGTATTACTTGGTTTTGCATGGTTTCATATTGTATTTTCCAACTTGTTTTTTTCTCTCACCATTCCATCCCTGAGATGCATCCATTTTGATGTGTGAGGGCATGACCTTTTTATGTCCTGTCCTGATTGTCCTGTGGAGGATGAATTGGAAAGAGAAGAAACAGGAAGAAGAGTGAGGGGCTCAAAACCATCTAATCAAGGCCCCCTCTAGAGCAAGCACTGCTCTGCTGCCTTTATGCTTAGACCTCCTACAGAAAATGTGACTTGCTGTATACCCTTGCTCTGTGGCTAGACGAATTTACTCTGCATTTGAAATTCTTGCCGTTCAAAATGTTTACTGTAGCAACATCGTTGGTTTCTTTGCCCAGAAAGCACAGGGGGGGAAAAAAGCTAAGATGAATAAACAAAAGTCAAGTAAGAAAAAAAAAATAAAGAATGAGCGATAAGTAAGAGCAGACAGAACAAGAAAACAGTGGGCTGGGAAGAAAAAACCAAGCTCAGCAAGGCTGCTACATGGCTGTGAGCAAAGTACTTAACCTTTCTTGTTTTCACTTTCCTCATCTGTAAAAAGAGAAGTTCAGCTAGAGAACCCTGGGTCCCTCCAGATACATAAATGGCCAGTATGATTCTATTACGTTATATGATTCTATTAAAAAGGTACAAAGTCATTCTTGGAGAGCTTTCTTTGTATTGAAGATACTAAAGCAAGTATTAAAATGATGCTAAAAATATATTCTATAATTATATGGAAACATTAATTTCAACGCTGTAATTTTTTGAGGGGCTTAATTTGGATCTAGGAATAAAATGAAACATGAACGACTGCCTGAATCTCTCCACAAATTATGATTCTGTTGGTGGCAAAAGGGAGAATTCAATGATCTGCCCAGCACTGCTCATCATCACGTGTTGTTTTTGAGACTGGAATTCAACATCTTTTCCCTGTGCTGTGCTGTTTTAAAATGACGGCATATTTCCTAACACATGCAGGGTTCTTAATCCTGCTAAGACTGGCCTATTTAAGCTACCCAATCCTTGATCTCTAATAACCACTCCAAAAAGAACATTTTCAAAAGCAGCAGAGCAAGGGGAAGATTTGATGGTTGAAAAATAAATAAATATAAATCAATCAAAATTAATACCATTAATAAAATGATAACGGAAAGAATTACTATCATAGTCATCACAATTATCAAAGGTTGTGGAATAAGAAAGCTATACTTGGGAAGTATCTCATAGATTAATTTATCTGTGCCTTTTCATTTTAACTCTAAAGCAGAAAAACATTTGTTGACTGGTCTAATGTGTTTTTGTTTTCATATTTTTTGTGACCTTACTGTGGTTAAGTCCTCTTTTGTCCTGGTATCTTGCTAATACAATTAAATAGTTAAAATTTGATTACTAAAAAAGTAAAATTAGCAAGTATAATTTGAAACAGCTATTACTGGGAGGAGCTTACTTGCATAAGAAATTTTGCTGAGAAACTTAGGTACATTCTTATAATTAATCACAAAGATTCTCTCCTAGCCAGGCTCTCTGAGCCCTTTCTCAAGGAGGCCTCAACCTGGGCCTGTAAGGATGTGAACAAAACACTAACACAGTTTCTAACAGGCCAAGGCCACGCATCTCTACAATGACTACAGCCCCACTAATACTGCATTCTTGCAAAAACTCAAGGCTACCGGAAGAATCTGCCATCAGCTGCAGCCAACACCTGAAGACAGAGCCCCTGTCGCCCAGTTTCCACAGGAGGGTAGGAGCCTAACTTGTATAAGCTCTGGTTCGCAAACCCAGATGGGTTTCATATAGACCAAACCCTCTCCTTACTGCTTTTTATAATTTTTCACTTCCCTCGCTCTACTAAGCCCCCACTCACCCATCTCCTTATTCCCTCATTTTCCTTTTAAAATTCTGAGTCATCTCTGTACAAATCTAATGAGTTCAGTTCATACTAATCTCTTCCTTATTTTTCTATTGCTGATTCAAATCTGTCCTTACCACTTTAACTACTGTCCAACATTGTTTAACTTTGTGACACTAACGAATTCTCCATAAATGATGAAGAAAATAAGCCAGAAAAATCAACTTATTTAGAAAGAGGATAAAATTAGGAAGTAGTAGAGCCAAAATTTCAATCCAGGCCTGTGTGATAATCACTGTCAATTACCTTGTTTCTCTTTTGGACAAGTATTTCTTAAAAATCGAGAATAAATCCTATCTTGAAGGTTAATTGATGACATACCACCTAAACTACGAAATAGGGGTTTATGAAAACCCATATGCCATTAGAATTTGCAAATGAGGAATCTAACATCTGTTTAAATTGCATTAAAATAATTGAATTCATAAAGGAAATTATGACAGCCTAAAAATAGATCTATGTAAAATAAAAATTAAAAAGATTATATAAAATTAAAAAGAACACTGACATGCTTTCCTTCTGGAATTAATGGAACTGGTAAGTATAGAAAATGTTTCTTCTATAGAATTCCAACTAGATGTCTATACATTTCCTCAGCAGAAGATACAAGTATTGTTTATACAGAGGTTCAAGAATCAGGGAGACTGAGGCTCTACACACAGTCCTCCATTTATTGGTCATGGGCCCTGGGCAAATTATTTAATTCTCTGAGCCTCTTCAGCTACGTAATAAAGCCAGCATCATGGTACACAGAATTCCAAGATGGTTTCCAAGATTTCTGGTCCATATAGATGCCCTACGTGATCTTTCTGAATGTGTGTGGGACTTGTAAATATGATGAACTATCATGATTAGGTTCCATTATATGATAATAGTGATCATATTTTGCAGATGTAGTAAGTTCCCTAATCAGTTAACTCTGATTTAATGAAAAGGCTATTATCCTAGGTAAGTTCATAAGCTCTTAAAAGAGGGTTTTGATGCCACAGAAATGTGTATTTGCTGGCCATGAAGAAGTAAATTGCTATGTTGTGAGAGGATCTAGATCTCTCAGCATGTTATCTTTTGGAGCCTCCAGCTCACAGCCAGCAAGAAAATGAGAACCTCAGCCCTAAAACCACAAGGAACTGAACTCTGCTAACAACATGCCTCCTCTTGTAAGAGAAGCTCCAGCTTCAAAAGAGAGTACTGGCTGACAACTCAACTTCAACCTGTTGAGACCCTGAGCAAAGATCCAGCTAACTCATGCCCACTCTCCTTGGTACAGCTGAATCACTCCTTGGTCCCATCACAGTACTAAAAATTCAATCTCAGATTATAAAGCATTTTTTTAAGCCATCTCAGTTTTTTCTCTTATAACAGAGTCAAGAAGGAAATAATAAAGTCCCACTTGACTTACTACCACTTTCTTTATTATTTTTAAGACTATTTGGGGAAAAATAAACCTTCATGATTACCCTAAATCTCTCATTTTCTTTTTTTCTATACTCCAAATATTCAAATCCAAATTCTAAAAATGGAATGAACTCCCATATGCAGTAATCTTCTTTCCCAAACTATGGATGGTCACTGAATGGGTCATCTCTGTTACAGGACACCTATTTCAGTTAGGATCTCTCAGCCACATATAAAATAATACCTGACTAAGGTGGTTTAAGCAAAAATGATGTTCTCTTATTCCATATAAAAAAGAAGTCTAAGACAGACTTTGATTTAGCAGCTGAACAAATGGAACCTAGATTCTTCCCAATTTCTATCCTATACTTATCAGGTGTTGGTGCTGGTTCTTCCTAGCACAAGACAGCTGTTGTAGTACTGATCATCATATTCTTAATAGCACTGTAGGCAGGAAAAAGTGGATAATGTCATAACGGGCCTTTACCTTATGATTTTTCTTTTTTTTTAATTCGTAAGTTGAAGCTTGATAAAGAGCATTCCAGCAAGACTCCCTATTAGGCTCTTCCATTAATGCTAGCAAAGGAGAATGGGACTGCGGTTGACACAGACTAATACAACTTATTCCCTAGTAAGGGACATGTTGCCATCCAAACACGCTAAAATGTCTCATAAGAGGTAAAGCTGGAGAAACGGGATGCCTGGGTGGCTCAGCAGGTTAAGCATCTGCCTTCAGCTCAGGTCATGATCCCAGAGTCCTGGGATCGAGTCCCGCATTGGGATCCTTGCTCAGCAGGGAATCTGCTTCTCCCTCTGCCTGCCGTTCCCCCTGCTTATGCTCTCTCTCTCCCTCCTCTCTCTGACAAATAAATAAAATCTTTAAAAAACAAGTCTAAAAAAAAAAAAAAAGAAAAGATGGAGAAATGGCTATTGGATGGGCTAGCAACAATGGCTACCTTAACTCTCTTTCCTCGATGTTGCGCAAGCTGAGGATGCTTTTGGTGGCCATTTGTCTTATAATTGGGCTTTGCACAAATTTGATAAATTCCTATGGTATGGATTAAAGTATAACTTTACTGGGAAAGGCAGAAATGTACAAAGCTACGAATACTAAGAGAAGAAAATTATCCTCCATCTTCCTATTATTCTACAAAGAATTGTGCTGGGGCCTGACAGATTTGCTGAAACAAAGGTCAGGCTTCTATTTCACTGAAGGGACCCCGTTCCCACATTACTTTTAATTCTTTTTTTTTTTTTAGATTTTTTATTTATTTGACAGAGAGAGAGACAGTCAGAGAGGGAACACAAGCAAGGGGAGTGTGAGAGGGAGAAGCAGACTCCCCACTGAGCAGGGAGCCCGATGTGGGGCTTGATCCCAGGACCCTGGGACCATGACCTGAGCCAAAGGCAGACACTTAACAACTGAGCCACCCGGGTGCCCCCACATTACTTTTAATTCTTATACTTATCAAATTAAAGGATGCACAGACTGCATGGACACCAGAATTTTGGTACTCACTTTTTCCAGGAGTTTTGGGGAAGGATAGCTGCCCCGTACCTGAAGACAATGTGTTCTATAAAAAGTTGCAATCTCCTTGCAAAGAAGAGAAGATCTCTAATCCCATGGAAACTTTTATTCAGTGTAACCCTTCCACTAGAAAGAGTTGGGTGGACCTGTTCAAGTTGGCTCATTTCCCAGGCAATCCAGAATGAAAACATATAATCATTTCCCAAAAAATTTTCCCCATGGTCTCATCAAATATAAATTTTTCCATCATGGGAAGTGGCCTGTCCACATGATGAACAGGAGGAGAGTGATCTTATCTGGCATTCCTTCATCCCAATCTCCCATTCCCTGATTGACTTTGGTGTCCCATTCATTGGGACTTATCATTCTCCTTGGGGGTGAGTCAATTTTTTTGTGTTGTTCTAGTGTTGTGTAACAAGCTCTGTGGGGATAGAGTTGAATTTTATCATCACCAATGACCTCTAAAAACAAGGGAGGGTGAGCAGAGAACCACCCAATGTAAAAGCGGTGTCTATTTGGGCCCTTTCAGATATAACCTACCATTTTCACATTAAGATCAAAGGAATAAAGGACAAAGATTTATTGTTCTTGCCCCTTATTCACAGATTTCCAAGTATCCAGGAGCCCTCTAAGAACAGAGCTCTAGCTGCTCCCTCAAAGGACCCTCCCTTCAATACATCATTCAGCAGAAACCACTGATTTGAATCACCTCAAATTTCAGCTGTTGATGACCAAAGAAGCCACTGTTGCTGATACAAGAAGTTATTTTCTAAAGTGACAACTAATGCTGGTGGTGTCAAACCTGGTAATAGTGCCATCTGTGCAGCTCAGCACAATGACCATCACCTCTACCCTCCAAAGGAATTGAAAGTGCTAATGGTGATCCCAGCCCTGAGATGCTGAGGGCCACACTGCAGCTGTAAATGTCAAGGTTCAGGTGCCTATTTCTACACAAAAGTTAGTGGCTCCCTTTAATGCTGAATTTCCTTGCACAAATTCTACAGATTCATTGATGCCTTAAGTCCTAAGCCTTTTTAGTTCTTACTCTTTTTTCCCCTATAATTCCACTACCTTACGATTTTTTCATATTAGGCAGGAAGGGAATTTGAGTGACATACCCTTTACTATAACTGTAGTATTTTCTCTAGATCAATGACATATGTTTTAATTAGAGTCCCTTATAATTAATTCTTTATTAAAAGTCTCCTCGTTCCCCCACATAAATAGACCAATGCCTATCTTAAAGATGTGTCTGAATGCTGGGATACATAGAACATTGGCTCAAACGAACGACCCCTTTCCTCCCAACTCCCAACACAAAAAGCTTAAATATTTATCCTTTTCCAATATTTGTTATTCTTCACGTGTTCCCCATGTTGATTGTGTGCAAAGTCCTTGAAAAGTAAATAAGCCCAAGTGGCTATTTCTCAGAACATCAATAAAAGAGTAGCTTTCATACCCTCCCGTATGTATTTCTACAGTGTTTAAAAAGATTTTTAAAAGCATGTCCTGTTTCTATACTTTTAAAACATATAAAAAAATAAATAAAAACACAAAGATAAAATAGCTAGAAATAAAGAGGAAAGGACTCTTCAGAAGACAGGCAAACCAGTGACAGCTACTGAGTGAAAAGAAAGGAGGCTGAATGTTGGGATTGAACTTGGGGACTCACATGAGGTCAGCGAGGAAGTCTGCCAAGGATTAACAGAAATGACTCTGCATGTTCACCGCATCTCCTTTCCCGCCTGTATCACCTCTTTCCTTACCTACTATCTTCTCAGACCAGAGTCCCTGTATGCTGCATCTGGAAAGGACTGATTCTTTCCCTCTTTCCTCTTTAAACAAAGGACATGTGAACTCTGAAACTATATTTATGATAAAAAGGATGTACTATTTCAATCTCCTATGAGACTGCCCTTTAATACTGATGAGGGGGCAAAAGGCAAGCTGAGGGCAAAACACAAGCTAACACCCCACAACCTAACCGCCCCCCCTCACACACACAGGTGGACTATATGGGACATTCCTCAGGCACTCCTGGCTGCCCTAGAATAAAGGGAAAAACAGATGGTTAACTGATAGAGAGCACAGTCCTGCAGGACCTGAGTCTCCATCAGCCTTAATGATTTACAAGAAAAAAAGCCATCTCCAGAAACCTACAGACTCAATTTCCTGGAGCCCTAACATCACCCTCACCTCCATAAGACAGAAAAATCTTACATAATCAGTCACTACTCAAAATCCCTAAAAACACTTTTTTGCACCAAAGACCTCTCAAGAATTCTTTCTTGGTCATTGGCCGTAACTACCTTATGGAACAGCATGTTCAGGGAGCAAGGAGATTTAACACACACCAAAAAAAAAAAAAAAAGGAAGGGCTAATTGACCTGAGTTTTCTGCCCTCCAGTGAAATCCTGTTTGCCCCAGGCATTTTGTAAAACATTAAGAAAGAAAAAAAATGAGGATAAAAGGGCCCTGCCAAACAAACGTAAATTGAAAAAAAATCACCACATGCTAAAAGAAACCTTACCACATTAAGTACAAGTACATCGCATTAGCATCTCCAGTTCTCTGCCCTTCCCCTGTCCACGTCTTTCTGCACAGGACTTGACAGTCCCTTCTCCCAAGAAAGAGGCCACAGATATGTTACACCCCTTGCCTCTGGGTTCCCGATCTGCTGTGGTTAATGGAATATGAACAGAAAAAAAAAAAGAGAGGCTGTGCTATTGTACCTGCTCCCCTTCACCTGTGCCGCAGCAGGAGAAGAGGCCCGGGCTAGCTGAGGAGGATGGGAGACGCGCGAACTGAGCCACTCACAGGCATCCCGAGCCTAGAGGAGCACACCCTGCGCTAGGGAAATTCATGTTGCTCTGTGCTACTGAGATTATGTAACTGACTGTGGCCATAAATTAGCTGATACCACACCCAAGGATTCCAACTCCTTCCACTTACAGAGGAGAAAACTGGACCCCCAAAGCGGAACAGACCCATGCCAGTGGCAGGCCTGGAAGTTAGGCCCTGAGACAGAACCTTGCAAATGCGGGTTATGACTCTACACATGGATCCTGACCATCCTCAGGGGCATTGGAAAGCCAGCTCATTTCCCTGCATCTCAGTACTTCATCTGTAAATGGAGGAAATACAGACACTGAACAAATAACTAGAAACCATCTGGCCTAAGTATGAGAATCAATGTGAAAACACTTTATAAAAAAGGGAGAAAGAAGCTAATGACCTTAGCATTTAATGTAGGCCAAGTACATGATTAAACATTTACTTACATGATGTCATTTTATCTCATTTAATTTTTGTGATAAGATTTAATGGATGAGCAAACTGAGGCTCAGGAAACTTAAGTAACTCTGACCTGCGGACCTTAACCCCAACAGCACTTGACATGTTTTTATTAATCAGTAGGTAGCCTACTGCTTGGAGCTCAGAAGAACTGTTAGCCATTGTGAAATAAACAAATTTCTGCCACTGGTCACCTAAAAACATGCTACAAAGCTATTCAAATTAGAATGACTGCTTTTCTATCTCTGATCTGAAAATTATATCAGCAGCATTTTTGTTTTTACATGTAGACACCTGCCACCTGCCATTAATGGTCACCTTGGTGGCTAATTACAACATTCCACCTGCTTTGGAAGATGACTACCGTTCTCTATGAGGTGCTCCCAGAGGCGTAAGGTGCATTTCAATTATGCCACATGGCCTATATTTTCATTCAAACTACACCAAACATACCTTCCAAACTCATTAAAAATATGTATTTTTAGGTTTAACTTCTCCAGATGAGAAGGACTGACTCTCTTTGATGTGTCCCATAAAACTTAAATGTATCAAGAAATGCCTCTGAAAATCTTGGGGGGGGGGGGGAGACATGCTAAGAGACAAAAGAATTTTGCACCAACAAATGTTATATGAGAAAATATGAGGTCAGTGTAAATTACTGGGAATGCTCATTGGCAGTACAGAATCTTGACTTGAATGGGACTTGAGAGAAGCCACAAAAAGAATGAAAATTGTATTAGGGCAAATAACCTCTTTGATCTTTTCTCAGCCTCCAAAGTATTGAGTTAAAACTTCTTTCCTGGATTCCTAACTGTAGGGTGGGTTTACATACAAGAACGACTTTCTCTGAGATGAAATCTCATGCAATTTCTTAGGGTCTTCAGGCATTTTGCTCAATCCAGATTAAAATAGTTAATCAGAAGGATTAAAGGAATATACTTTTATTCCACCTTAAAATCTCCTTGCCAATAAAATGCATTTGATAAAGATTCTACTAGTAGGACTTAAAACTTACAACATCCGGCAGAAAATGATGTGTGATGTTGAAGGAAGATAATGGAATCCTGCTGGAATGTGAGATGATCTTTCTCATGGCTAAATTCCATTCTGATTATTTTCATCGCACTGAGTCACAAATTTCAGGTCACACAGGAAGGGGCAAGGAGTTATGGCTTCCTCTTCAACCTCCTACAGAGCTTTGTAGGTCCACATGTCTGTATTTTTGAATAGAAATCTTTTTCTTAAGTTTTATTATTTTTAAATAATCTCTACACCCAAAGTGGGGCTTCAACTCACAACCCTGAGATCAAGAGTTGCATGGTCTACCATCTGAGCCAGCCAGGCGCCCCCTGAATAGAAATCTTGGTCATCATTTCTGAACAAAAATAAGACTGTGGACAAGAACGTTACAAATGCTTCATATTCCTTCCCTCGTTAAAGTAGTTCTAATTTGGGGGCACCTGAGTGGCTCAGTTGTTAAGCATCTGCCTTCGGCTCAGGTCATGATCCCAGGGTCCTGGGATCGAGCCCCGCATCAGGCTCCCTACTCAGCGGGAAGCCTGTTTCTCCCTCTCCCACTCCCCCTGCTTGTGTTCCTGCTCTCGCTCTCTGTCAGATAAAAAAAAAAAAGTAGTTCTAATTTGTATTGTAAACAGTAGCATACATTTGGAAAGAATCTCTTAGATAAGTTATTTAATTGTGATAGTTAACTGGTTTAATAGTAAGCAATCAGCTTTATAAATTATGTACATATACATATATATTTTGAAAGGGCACTATTCCAGTTCACAAAGGGAATTTTAACTTGAAACATCCTCTTTAACAGGCAAAATATACAGTCTTTTCAGTAGGAAAATATTAATGTATACTTTGAAATTAATAAAGGGAAACTTCACTAAAATGGAGTTGGGAGACCAGCCAGGGGAGCTCTCAGACCTACCACTTGTCATCAATTGCAGACACAACAGGAAGAGATGTACCCTGCATAAGGATACTACTTTACCACCCCAGCAGGAGGAAGAAAGGCTCCATGCCCCACAATCCCTACAACCTCTCACCTCCTCCCCCAACCCTGATACCCCCCATACCCCCCCACCCCCGCCAATGAAACAGCCCAGCCAATACAGCCAATGAAAGACAGTCACAGCTCAACCAAGGAAAATCCACTATGGTTCCAACTCCCAGGTTACTCCAATGGACTTTTTTGTTTGTAACAGCCTTCCCAACTGCCCCTTTTCCTCTATAAAAGGGCCCATCCCCTCCTTTGTTCAGCTGATCTGTGTAAGAGTTTTGCTGTAGGTTGCCTGGCCTGATTACAAGTCTTTGCTGTTCCCAAATAAACCTTTTTTTTTTTTTTTTTCTGGTAAAATAACTGGCAGTTTCATTTTTAAGGTTAACAATGCTGTGGAAGACAACTGTGGCTTTGTGGTAGTATCCTCTCTGCATGTCATCAACTCTGTAAAGTGCTTGCTGACATCCTGTCTGCATTTCAAACAATGCTTAACTATGTGCCAGATTTAAATTATAATTTACAATCACCAATATAAAAGTGCTCTTGAAAAAAATCATTTTAGTATTCACTACTGAGATATAATTGACAAAACTGTAAAGTACTTCAAGTGTACAATATGATGATTTGATTAAAATATTTCTTTTAAATGAAACTCATCTATGGGTAGGAGAATGAGTTTTGTGTTTGTTATGTGTAATCTTTACCCAAATCAATTTCCCTTTTATTTGGGGTTAATGAAAATAAACAAGTAAAGCAGGGGCTTTCATATTTTCTATGTATGCTTCTGCTTAAAGATAATAAAGGATAGCATCTACACCAAAACATCTGTTGATGCAAAACAAACAAACCTTTCTGAATTTCTAAAAGTAAGGAAGCGAGTTTTATTCAAGCCCAAGTTTGGACAGCTGCCCGGGAAAGACGTTTTTCACAGGGAAGAAAGTGTTGCAGAGAATGAACAGTTTTCAAACAGTTACATACTTTTTACATCTTGTCAAAGCTCAAAAGATTATAGATTAGCATATAGGCAGGACTCACAAGTTTTAATGTCAAGGAGTGCAGGGAATAGGAGCATTGATAGGTACCTTAAGGACAATAGGGTTTTCCTTTAGGCCACCCACAAAGCAGGTACACAATGCATGCTTGGTGGGCTGTAAGGCTCTTGGCTTAAACAAAGTTTATGTACAGTCATGCTGACTTCGATATCTAAAATGGTTCCCTTATATCTCAGGCCTTTAGAGAGCTTTTTTTCTCATCATAACTTCTCCAGTAGGCAAAGTATTTACATCAATATGTTAAGTGGTGGCAGGATATTTTGAAATATCAGCAGAGATTCTCTTAATTTTTCTTTCTTTTATAGACCTTGGTCTTTTTCCCCCATTCACACACCTAAACTATAGGACATTCATTACTTTAGATAAGCGATTTTACAGTAAAGAAAAACCATTTGAGATTCTAAAGGCAAAATCTAGAGTATGAACAATTTTGAAAGAAAGAGAGCAAAACTTCCTAAGTCTCCGCCACTTATTATGACTGCCAGAGATGCCCCTGATTTGATGGTGGTGGGTAGAGGCCAGAAAAGAGAGGTAAAGAGTCAAAGTGGAGAGTCAGCAAGGAAGAAGTGGAATTTTTGGTTCCTTGGGAAAGGTGGTATAAGCAGAAAGAGTTAGGGGTCTCCAGAAAAAGACAAACATAGCTTTCTTGATATAAGAAAAATCATTTTAGGGGCACCTGGGTGGCTCAATTGGTTAAGCAGCCAACTCTTGGTTTCGGCTCAGGTCACGATCTCGTGGGTCATGAGATCGAGCCCCATACCAGGCTCGGTGCTCAGCGGGAGTCTGCTTGAGATTCTCCCCCTCTCCCCCTCCCCCCATTCACTTGCTCTCTCTGAAATAAATAAATCTTTAAGAAAAAAAACATAAAAGAGAAATCATTTTAGCCCCCCACCCCCACCCCAACCATCTTGTAAAATAATGTAAAAACAAACAGCCACTATCAGGCCAGGAGATAGTCTAATCATATCAGGGTAAAACTCCCAGAGCTGATTCACAAGTGAAGACTGACCTGACACACATTCTTGAGTTTTCTTTGTTGGACCTAAGCCTCTTTGACCACTCAGATACCAGACCAAGTGGAGCCCAAGAATTGATGATGTTGACCCTTGATGGCCCTTGTGATCTTGACCTGGACCCAGAAGCCTTAAAATGACTTTTGCCCCAATTCTATGCTGTATTCCCACTGCACAAGTCCCTTCGTAAATATGTATGCACACTTGGCTTAAAACTTCCTGTTTTGTTGTTCAGGGAGACACTGCTTTGAGAAAGATCCCCAGATTCCTCACTTGCTATAAGTAAAACCCTTCTTTTTCCTATTCTCTGGCTTAGTTGTGCCTTTTGGCTTGACACCCACCAAGAGATGAACCCAGTTTCAGTTAACAGTGGGTCCTGGTCCCTGCCTACAATAATTGAAATCCCAGATCATTTGGGGATGGTTACAGACGCACCTAGAGATCACTGAATCTATATCTAGCTATCTTTTATTAAAGAACAATAATTCAACTGAGTAAATTTGAAGATCTAATGGGTTTTATTAAGTGACTCACGAATCTAATTGGGCAGTATCCCATCTAGCCAATAGAGATGAACTCTGAGGAGCTGTACAAAGTGGGAAGGGATTTACAGGAAGGAGCATGGGGGGCAAGGAAGTTATTAGCAAAGAAAAACAAGGGCTGTTTCAGGTAAAGTCACCTTCCATTGGGGTAGTTTAGGGTATCTTATTAGGTGTATCACCTAATCTTCCTCTGGGGGGACAAAGAGGCCCCATGTGACAGATTACCTTACTGGTGTTGATCACAAAATTCCTGACTGAAGGGTTAAGACAACATTCCTGGAGGAGGCTGGAATTCCAATTTGATTAGGTATTAAGCCCCAGTTTGGTGACTTGGCCTAAGTGATGCCATTTGGGGACTGTGGTTTTCTTTTAAACACTTTCAAAGTCAGGTGGGCAAGGATCAAGTGTTCTAAGAAGCCACTATTCCCAGCACCATCACAAGACTGAGATCTACTTCTGTGAAACACCAAAGTAAGATGATACACAAAGGCTCAGCTGTCAGCCTGAGCCCCGGCAGAAATATTTCTCAGACACAGAGGTCACAACGAATAAAAAGGAGGAGGGAAGGGGGAGAAAGTGAAAGCTTTGCAGATCTTAAAGTTCTTGGCAAATGGTCTGCACTGATGGAGCCCCACCTTGGTGTGGGGGCGGAGGGATCATTTCAGGAGAAGGCGAGAAGCAGGCAGAGATCCTCAAACATTAAAGGAGAAATTTGCATTTTAAAGTGATAGGGCAACAGCACAAGAGCTGAAACGTGTGGAAGCGCTACTCTGCAGGTCTGCAGTTACGCCTCCCTCGAGGCTGCCGTGCTGGACGGCGCAAATGTGCCTGGAAGGCGCTGGTTGCTTATGTTAATTCTGGGCAAGGGCTCGGAGGCCACTGCCCCAGAGAAGCTGCTGAATAAATACAGTTGGTTGCCTCTCATAAAGCACAGCTGTGTGAAATAACCTGCAGAACCTGATGAAAGTTTGAGGAACTAAAAGGGAACAACTTCATATTTTCCAATCTGTACTTTGCAAATAGTGCTTTTATATTTAAAAAGGAATCCACATTTTAAAATGATGCTGGGGATACTCTGTAAATATCAGACAATCTACCTTTTTTTTTTTTCTATCATACAGAAATTTTTAGGTCAGAATATCTAATAAACGGTCAAAGAATTTGACAGCTCAGAGCCACCCCACATTAGAAGGGGTATTTCAAATACAGACTTTGAGAAAGTTATAAATACAGATTGATGCTGCAAAAAAAATGGGAGCAGGGAAGTTTCAAAGAAAAACTGCACAAGCAAGGAAGACTTCACTCAAGACTATTGCGTTGGGGGTCAAGATTACCGCAACCACAGAGGGAGACTGAACTCTGTCAAATAAAAGGGAGGAGGTAACATTAGGCTGCCCTAGTCAGAAGGCAGAATTGGGTTTGGAGAGGATTTGCAGATATGTTCCCCTCCTAGCAAAGGACAATGTCATAGGAAAAGGGGAACTCATGACTTGCAGTATCCTATTCTGCTACTTGGGAAAAGAAGAAAGGGACTTTTGTCTCAATCTCTGCCTGGGCTCTATTCGGCATTGGTATGCTGCTAAAGGTTTAACGTATTTTTTCTTCAGGAGAAAACAACTTTATTTTGTAGTGTTTGTTAATTTCTGTAATTTCTCCGACTATGGCTGATTTCAAGTTACTAATTTGATCACACTGAAATGTTAATTTGGGAAGAAATACAATCAAGTCCTTGGAGGTAGCGCCAGCCCACTCAAGTATACCACCACTGCCTTTTAGCCATGCATACCAGCAAAACACAAGAGGAAGAGACATCCAGAAAAATAATAAAATATGCTACTGACCCACTTCTAATTAATGAGACTTTACACAAGTGCACAAAGTTTAGGATATGAATAGTTTAAGAATTGTAACATAGACTTACCAACTTACAACACCTTACAATGTATAGCAGACTCAATTCCCATTACTGAATTCAGAGGAAGAAACCAAGGGCCTCAGCTTCATTTAACTAGTAAATGGCCAGGCTGAGAACAGACCAGAGGACTACTTCCTAAACTCTCTTTTCCATGACTTCAACTATGAACAATATTCACAAATCCTTTTCTCAAGACCCACATCCTCAAAAACATCCTTTATTGTCTTACCTAAGAGCCTACAATTCTTACAACGTGATACCTCCTTTAAAGGTAAACACAACTCAGGATGTTGAAGACAATATGAATACTTGTCTGTGAGGGAAATCTCCCCTCCATTATCATCCCTCACACATTAGTGGGACATGTTATGATGTGATTCAATGGAAAAAAGAAAGGAGTAATTTTTTTAATTTGGAAAGAGAAAGATACAGGAAATTTCAATAGTTTGATGCCCTCTGTGATAGGTGGGAAAGCAAATGTAAGTCTAAAGGGGGAAGGGAGGCAAGAATGAAGGCTCTGGAAACAATAATCATCTGACTCATTCATCTAGCTATTCCGTCAGCATGAACTCATAGCAGGTGCTGGATACTAGTCTGAAGAAAGGAGAGAGAATTCTAAGTGAAGATGAGTTGGAAGGAAGGGTATAAAGACAGAACAGGGAAGGAGAAAGTAGAGGAGGGATCCAAGGCCCCTCATGGATTGCACTCTTAAAAATGGGGCACCTGGGTGGCTCAGATGGTTCAGCGTCTGCCTTCAGCTCGGGTCATGATCCCAGGGTCCCAGGATCGAGCCCTGCACTGGGCTCCCTGCTTGGCGGGGAGCCTGCTTCTCCCTCTCCTTCTACTGCCCCCCTCCCCCACTTGGGCTCTCTCACTCTGTCAAATAAATAAATAAAATCTTAAAAAAAAAAGTATGCAGAGTGTCTGGGGCACCTGGGTGGCTCAGTCAGTGAGCATCCAACTTTTGATTCCAGCTCAGGTCATGATCTCAGGGTCCTGAGATGGAGCCCTGCGTCAGGCTTAGCTCGGAGTCTGCTCGAAATTCTCTCTCCCTCTCCCTCTGCCATTCCCGCTGGTCCTCTCTCTCTCTCTCTCTCTCAAATAAATAAATCTTTAAAAAAATAAGAACACTGTCTGAAAATGGAGTGAAAAGACTGTTTCAGTTAGGCAATGTGGCCTTACTTTGACATTTACTTAAGCGCTGGCTTCTGCAGGCCCCTAAAATTAAATGAATTTTATCTGTAACCTTCACTATGTTGCCTTGCCACAACATGGAATTCTCCTGCTCACAAAGTGGATTCTAAATGTCATGTCTTTATGTTTTTACATTTAGCAATAATTAAAATGAAATCAATGAACTATACATATATTTACATTTTGAATTGCATAGACGTGGTAAGTAACTTTTTCTATAAAAAGGGTGACTATTTTAGTCAAAGAACATAGCAATAAGGAGCGAAATAAAAGTGCTAGAAAGTGCTCCCTCTTCATTCAATTAGGTAAATGAATTCCCACCTGGAAGATGATGCTCTCATTGGAATAACTGTCATAGATTATTGGCAGCTTTTCCGACGCAACCACTGATAAAGGATTTTTCTGTTTTTTAATACAGTACTGTTCATGAAAGATGTTATAATCTTCCTACACAGTTCTTTTACAGAGTAGGGTTTATTTTTTTCCATTTGCATAATTTTCATTTGTTATTCAAACAACGATGCTCTCTGAAGTACACTTAGATAGCAGAGGAGACTTAAGATTGCTAATGAATTTTTAATTGTCACCATTTTATTTTAAACTTAGTAATTATCAAGAGTTAAACATCACACCATTCTACCTGAAAGAATGTAAGGCCTTCCAAATTTTCTGTACAACTTAATGCTATTAATTGCTAAGTTTTCCACTACCCTCCATAAACAAACCATGCTCATCTACCATCATTATGGTAAGGATCAGCTGCTCATCAAGCTGGGAAAACTTATTTTCAGAAGCAGAAGAGGATTTTTGTTGTATGTAAGGTACAAAATGTCATTTGTTCCTTAGTTTAAAATGAGTAAAAAGTCTGTTTCATGTTTTTTTCCCCCTTCTTTATCTCCCTATATCTGTTCAGAAGAAAAATGTTTACTGTCAGTAGGTGCTAAGTGCCTCAAGAAAAGCAGGATCCCTTGACAGAATGTGCTTCTGCTGAATAAGGAGAGATGATGGACTAAAGTCATTTTACAGAGCGAAGTTTCCAAAATAAACCTGAGCAAGACACCTGAGATCTACTGAATGAGCCTCTGTGAAGATAAGGCCACAGTCCTGTGCCCTAAAGAATGTGACCTGGGAGGAGCAAGCAGTAGGCAACAGGATTTAATGAATTCCATCAACTCCTACTTTTGGAGCCTCACATGCACTGAAAGGACACGAAAATGGATTTGTTACATTAAAATTTAATTTAAGGGCGCCTGGGTGGCTCAGTTGGTTAAGCGACTGCCTTCGGCTCAGGTCATGATCCTGGAGTCCCTGGATCGAGTCCCGCATCGGGCTCCCTGCTCGGCAGGGAGTCTGCTTCTCCCTCTGACCCTCCCCACTCTCATGCTCTCTCTCTCTCATTCTCTCTCTCTCAAATAAATAAATAAAATCTTTAAAAAAATAAATAAATAAAAAAAAAAATAAAATTTAATTTAATAAATTTTTTGAGGTTTCTGCTGCTTACAGAGAGAAGCTATGTTTAAACATTCATGTACATCAGAGGTGATGATCAGAACGGCAATCATCCATCGGGAAGGACACCAGGGACAACACAAATTCAGGATCCTAGAGGTGCCCGGCTACAGCAGGCTTAACCCTTTAGATCCTGAATCATGGAGACCCGGGGATCCCTGGTAGAAAGGGTTAATTCCAGTATTTTATTATCAGTACCTTCTAATTGAATCTTAACTCCTGTACCATATTTAATTTTGTGCATACCTGTTCCTTCTAACAGATACTGGTAAGGTTATTTTTAATTTTTTTTTTTTTTTAAGTAGGCTCTATGGCCAGCATGGAGCCCAACACAGGGCTTAAACTCATGACCCTGATGTCAAGACCTGAGCTGAAATCAAGAGTCGGACACTTAACCGATACTGAGCCACCCAGATATCCCAGTGACTAATGCCTATTTCCTTCCTATCCTCCTAACCCTGAAACATTTTTAATCAGGCAATACTTCATCCTGCCACCCAAGCATAATTTTTCAATACTGTAAACTTATGTCTTCCTCTCACATCTCACATTAAGAGTAACTTGCCCAATGATATAATTATCATGGATAAAAAGTGATCCCCCATGCGGTGCATGGCTCTTCCTGATTTTGTTTTTTTCTCTCAAGCTTTCCAGTCACTCTTGTTCCCCCTTCTTCAAATGGTAATTATTAAACTCATAGGAAATATGTTTGATCAACTTAACTCACCAGCCAGAAATTTACTGTCTTACACAGAAATGCATACAATAGACAAAACGAATCAGTATCTGAATATTTATACCCCCCATCCTCCTCCTCCCTCAATTTCATCTTAACTCACAGAAGATTTTGCCAGCATTTTTCCCTTCATCTACTGAATATGCAAATAAAATAATAGGGGTCATACTGGGAGACAGGGAAGAGAACCAAAATGTTCGTACTCTTATGTGTCATAATTCCTTTTACACACACAACTTTACTGTGCTTGTCTTAACTGACCGAGAGAGTAACGCTTGAAGGGGTCTTGCATGTCATGGGCTACTCATCTGTGAAGACACAAAGAGGAAACGGTTCTGTCTCGAAGAGCTCCTCACTAGATACCTCTGTCTTTCCCCAGTCATCGGTGCTGTATTACACTGTGTAGTTAAGACACGGGTATAGCCAAATATTGGAATTGGAAAGTAATTTTAAACAAATCAAATTCCTTTAGGCTCACAAATGTTCACTGCACACATTCTAGTAATGACATTACCTTTTTCCTTTCTTAATTTTGAGTCCCCTAGTATGGTACAGTCACTGCAAAGCTAGAGAGGTTTTTTTTGTTTGTTTGTTTGTTTAAGTATGATTAAATTCATTCAACAAACACTTTCAATACCTAAATGTGCTGACACATAAATCACTCAAAATCCTCCTGAGAAGTAGGTAAGGTACAAACACATCAGGCTCTGGCGCCAGCCATTAAGAATACTAGACAGGCAAAAAGGATTATAATATGGTAATGGCAAGTGCAATGATAAGGATAAAAGTTTGGGGTATTAGCTATGGGAGCAACACAGGATGACAGCCCATGCAAGGGCAGGGGTAACCATGGAAGGCTTTTTGAAGGTGTGGATGCTGAACTGAGAAAGGATGTCCCATGCAGTGACTACTGAACACAGTGATAAAGGAAACAGGCTGTTAAGCTATAAAGGTATAAAGGGACAAGGAGAATCTGAGTCTAAATTCTCTGGTTTAATAATTATTGGGTCTGAGCAGATAACTTTTCTTCCATGCATTTACTTTTAGAAAGCCTTAGAATGACAGAGTGAAAGAGAAAGAGCACTAAGCAGCACGTAAGTACTCAGTAAATGATATTTCACCTGCAAAATCTTGGTGATGCGTTGAGGGGACTATAATGATTTCTACATACGTGAAGTGAAAAGATTTAAGTTAGGAAATGATAACCAAGGCAGAAAAGAGAGTTGAGGGCTAACGGATTCACTGGTAGAAATGGCTAGTTGTTGCATGCTGTGGTTTTCAGAAGCAGATATTGATACACAGTTTGGGGTGCAAGATCTTTGTGAGGGATCAACACTATGAAGGAAAGGATGAAGCAGGACAGGGAAGACAAAGAAGTCACTCCATGAGGCAAGCCCCACAGGGAGCTCTCAAGTGAGCACGGCCTTTTAGAGCTGGGTATGTGGGTGGAGATGGTCAGATCTTTCTACCTATGCTTCCTTCAGTTCCTACGTGTGGACTGCCCCAGGAGGGGCATGACCTCAGACAAAGCACCTTTCAGCTACTGAGATAGACAAAGTCTCTGCATTGTGGCATCAACGCCCTCCCTGAAGGGAAACCTGAGAAGTATATCTCTGCATCTATCAAAACAGTGTTCCCTAAAAACATGTCCCCCTCCCCTTCTGGGTGAAGGAAATTGAGCTCTTCTCAGCCCCGAGAGCTGGGCAGGGCACGTGACTCTGTAGACAATGAAGACTCCAAGTATGAGTCTTCTGTTTCTCTCCTCCTATACTGTGTTCGTCAAGGGGACTGTATGTTCCAGATGGGGCAGCTGCAGGACAGACAAGCCTCCATGCCCTAGCATGGCCCAGGGGCTGCAGAGACATGATTCAGAAGAGTTCAACCTCCAGGTGCATTGTATTGAGGAATTGTTACAGGAATTAAGGAAGATGGTGATATTATCAGATCCGCCTTCAGAAAGATCAAATGGGCTACCATATACAAGATTTTGGGAAATGGATGAGGCTGGAGGCAGACATCTTATTAGCTGCTGTTTGAGTGAGATAAAAAGGATGACAAGGGAAAAGGATTTACAATCAAGGGGGAAAAGGAAAGCTACAGTAAAGGGTTCACTACACAATTTGATGACAGATTGGGCAGAGGGGTGTGAGACTGGTATCATTCACTGTATTTCCATCAGAGAGGCTCTGATAGGATAAAAACAGCAGCTAGTATTTACCAAATGCTATTGTGCACCAGCTATTGTGCTAATAATAATCACTTTGCATGCATTTCTCTGTTTCCTCAGTAGTCATTAGGCATCCCTTCTACTTTGCTGGCAGAATCCCAGCTTTATTTAGAAACTAGTTTTTTTATGTATCTTTACGGTTCTTCCCCATCCCAAGGAATAAATGTTGATTCGACTACGCCAACTGTTATAATTTTATTTCCCTTATCAGTGATTTGTTAGACATGGTTATGTGACAGAAAAACAAAACATAGAGGAAAGCCTAGTGAGAGACTTCTGGGATCGTTTCCCTCGTAATTTAAAAAGGGGAAATAAAATAGGGAGTTACTCATTCCTGCCTTTGGGCACTGCCATGTGAGACCCCTCTGCTGGGAGCTTCTCTGTATTCTTGCTGTGCCCAAAAGGGGAACGTCTAGAGACTTTCAGAGTGACCAGAAGCCCTCACACCATGGAGCCACTGAGTTGGCCCACTCTGAAATAGCCTACCCTGCGCCTCCTTGTTATTGGAGGTAGCACATTTTTCTCGTTGTTAAAGCCACTTTTAGTTTATTCAGTCAGTTGGCAGCTAGAGGATCCTAACGGATATAAATGCTTTAGTGCTACTATCTATGCTTGAAGAAGGTAGGAGAAGGTATAAGGGAACAGTCCAAACTCCCCAAATCTATCTGGGAGAGTGGAGATCCTCTTATAGATTTGATAGTGACCTCAAGCGGTCACGATCTCAAGTTTTCTCCTCAATTGTAAGATACCCTTTGTTTTGGGGCGCCTGGGTGGCACAGTTGGTTGAGCTTCCGACTCTTGGTTTCAGCTCAGGTCATGACCTCAGGGTCGTGAAATCAAGCCCATCATAGGGCTCCATGCTCAGCGCAGAGTCTGCTTGAAATTTTCTCTCTCTCCTCTCCCTCTGTCCTTCCCACTCATGCCCCTCCTCCCTCTCTCCCCCACCAAATAAATAAATCTAAAAAAAAAAGAGAGATATCCTTTGTTTCATGGGATCTCAGGCATAGCTATTTCCCCAAATTGTGCTACAACCCTTAAATATTTCACTGGCTCCACTCACCATGTTAGACGAGTGCCATTAGCTCTGAATGGTTGTGAGTGACTGCTAAAGGACTACTGAGATTCAACCTTTCATTAGTGACTGGTGTGCAATTTTGTGACATCTAACAGGGCCCTATGCTCTGCAGATCACAGGACTAGTTGGAATGGCTGTTACTGTGGCTACCGACTTTTCAAGCACTGTATTCTTTTGAACAAAAGATGCCGTGACCAAATTCTCAGACTCTGTCTTTTGTTTCCAGCCTCATTTGTGGTTCAGGTGAAACTATTCCTTTCATCAGAATAAAACTGTTTCTGTTTTCCTCAACAAAAACAACTTCAAATAGTGTAACCTTTAGAAAATGCACTCTTTTCCTCTTAATTTCATAGTAGTTCGCTAATGAAGGCAAGATAATCCTAAAGGATACACGAAACTGCAAAAATCACATATTCCAAACCAAAAAAAAAAAAAAAAAAAAAAAGCAGAGACTTTTAACCAAATGTTAACTTTAACCAATCTTCTTTTGCTGAGTTTATTTTTCTTAGTCCTACAATGAGTATTAAAACATAGAGAACAATGATAGTAATACATTCCCTGAGCATGATGCTGTATTTCCCAAAATGAAATATTGTATTAAATGCCAATCTCTCCACTTGAGGATTGGATCCCATCTCTTCTCACCTTCTCAGAGTCTTTCCTCAAACACTCCTTCTCCTCTTTCCTCAAACACAATTTTTCAATTTTTGATGTACTATTACAACTAGCATATAATCACGCACTAATATTGTTTTCTTTGAAATAAACCAAATAAAACCTGCCTGGACCTTGACCTGAATCATCTTCCTACTGGCTCCACTTTTCCCCAATTCATTGTAAATTTTCTTGATAAATTTAGAATCATGTTATAGGATGTTCTAAATATACTCCAATCAGGTTTCCATCCCCTCTATTTCAGAAAGAAATCTTATCAAGGTCACTATAAAAATTTGTCTAGAGGTCACTGTTCTTTCCTTATCTTATCCACAACTATCCACTGTTTTCAGCATGGCTGCACACCTTTCCTCCTAAAACTCTCTCATCTCCTGATATCTAGGACCCCACGTACTTGTGTTTAACTGCCTACCTTGTTAGCTGCCTGATCACAGCCTCCTTTGCTGGTTCTTTTCCCCCTGCTGAACCAATAAATGTCCTGGGCTCTCTTACCAGCACTAAATATGCTTTCACTCTAGGGGACAGTTTTTCAAGTCTATGGCTTCAAATAGAAACTCTTTGCTATGACTTCCACATCTTTACCTTTAGATCCAAACTCGCCCTAAAACTCCAGACTCATGCATTAACACGCTGGTTGATATTTGTCCACAGGTGTTTCAATAAGCATCTTAAAATTAACACAGCCAAGACAGAACTCTTTGATTCTCCACAAGATCCAACCACCAAACTATCTACTATCTCAGATTAACTGTTCTGGATAAACAACTCCATCCAATTTCTTAAACCAAACTCAAGGATTTTTGTTGATTTCTCACTGTCCATCAGAGATCCCTACCCTCAAATATACCTAGCAGCAATGTCCACAATAGCCAAACTATGGAAAGAGCCTAGATGTCCATCAACAGATGAATGGATAAAGAAGATGTGGTATAGGGTGCCTGGGCGGCTCAGTCAGTTAAGCATCTGCCTTCAGCTCAGGTCGTGATCCCAGGGTCCTGGGATCGAGTCCCGCATCGGTCTCCCTGCTCAGCGGGGAGTCTTCTTCTCCCTCTGCCTCTGCCCCTCTCCCTGCTCATGCACTCTCTCTCTCTCTCTGTCAAATAAATAAATAAAATCTTTAAAAAAAAAAAAGATGTGGTATATATATATACAATGGAATATTATGTAGCATCAAATAAATGAAATCTTGCCATTTGCAATGACATGGATGGAACTAGAGGGTATTATGCTAAGTGAAATAAGTCAATCAGAGAAAGACAAGTATCGTATGATCTCACTGATATGAGGAATTTGAGAAACAAGACAGAGGATTATAGGGGAAGGGAGGGAAAAAAGAAGACGAAACCAGAGAGGGAGACAAACCATCAGAGACTCTTAATCTCAGGAAACAAACTGAGGGTTGCTGGAGTGGAGGGGGGTGGGAGGGATGGGGTGGCTGGGTGATGGACATTGGGGAAGGTATGTACTACGGTGAGCGCTGTGAATTGTGTAAGACTGATGAATCACAGACCTGTACCCCTGAAACAAATAATACATTATATGTTAATAAAAAAATTTTTTTAAATGTATACCTAGCAAACGGTCAACATACCATGTATAGTTTTTCCTCAAAACATTCCTTAAATCTACTTTCTGATTCTCCATTTCTACTATATAAACCACCATTGCTCACTCAGATTATTCACAGCACCGTAAATACTCACTCAGATTAGTCACAGCACGACAGACAGCCTCTCTGCTTCCATTCCATCACCACACTAGATTTTTGGTTTTGTTTTTACTTATTAACTCCACTGAATTATGATTTACATGCAATTAAAAGCACCTATTTTAGGTTCACAATTCAATGTGCTTGTCAAATGTACATCCCCATATAATCATTACCCCAATCAAGATACGGAATATTTCCAATACCCCTCAAATTTTCCATGTAGCCATTTGCATTTTGCCCTCCCTACCTCTGGGCCCAGACAATAACTGATAAGATAAGCTCTCTGTTACTGCATATTAGTTGTACCTGTTCTGCAAATTAAATATACAAGGGTTTATATAGAATGTGCTCTTTTGTGTCCTAGATAGCCCAGCATTATGTTTTACAATCCATCAATGCTGCATGCCTAAGTAGTTTGTTCCACTTTATAGTTTGGATATACCACAATTTAAGAAAAAAAAAAAATCAAAGAAAACCTTTGTGACCTTAGAGGATAAAAGCACTAAGTAGACTATAACAAAATATAAACATCATGACAATGAACTCCCTAAAAGTAATGTAACATAGAGCCCAGGGAGATGATGCTAGGAAATCCACCAAATCATCCATTCAAAAAAATCATATAATCAAGGGAATGTATACTTATAAACCAGTTCTTCAATGGGAAAATACTAGGATGCATAAGTGGTTTAAGCATAATTAGTAAATACACAGTGAGTTCATGGGGAAAGAGATTATGTTTTCTGGGATAATCACACATGGGTGACTTATGCTAAAAAATGACATAAAATCACTTGAAATTCCTCATAAAATTGCCAGGTATCTGAGGCGTCCCCATTAAAAACAATTTTCTTCTCCTTAAGAAAAGGAATGGAAAATTAGTCATAGGGTATTTACAGGTAATGTAGTTAGGACTAATGTAGTGTTAAGTGGTCAGGAAGTCCTACTTTCCAACTGAAATTGGTCCTACCAGCTTTAATAAGTGATGTGTGTACTTCTCAAGTCTGGATAACCATTAGGAAGTCACTTCCAAAATATACCTCCACATAATGTGCAATCAGATGGAAGGTGCCCCAAAGAACTGTTCAGTTATTTTTTCAGTTATTTATTAATTTATGTTTCACTTATTGAATGTACTCTTTGAAACTGTGCATTCTCCATTTTTGGTTAATTATCCTATAAATTTCAATTATGTCTTGCTGATTGATATTTTATTCAAGTCTTTTGTATCCTTGGTAATTTTCTGTAGAAATTTTGACTATAAGGTGGACTTGTCTAATTTTGTTTACAGATATTTTCAGTTTTTGCTTCATATGAGTCTGTTATTAGCTACAGAGAGTTTAGAATTGTTCTATTTTTGTGATGAACTCATACTTTTATCTTTATGAAATACCCCTTCTCATCTTTGTTAATATTCCTAGTCCTGAGAACTTGCTTGATATTAAAGCAGATTTTCCCATCCTCTTACTGTTAAACTATCTATAACTTCATATTCAAAATGCATTTTCTCTAGATGAATCCACCGTAATATTCTTTGGCTTTTAGTTGGAGAGTTTAGAGCATTTATAATTAATCTAAGTATTTATATGGTTGTTTTTAAGTATACCATCTGGATATTTGTTTTCCCATTTGTCCTACATATTTTTTTTGTTCTTTTTCCTTGTGTTCTTTTCACTACTTATTTTCATTATTCAATTTTTCTTTACTGTGGTCTTATTAACTGTAATTTTCAAGTTTATAAAGCAGGAGCTCTACAATTTGCAATGTGCATCTCATCACCATGTATCTTCAAGTAATTTTATGCCACTTCTGAGGTTAGAATTGTGTAACAGTGTACTTCTGCTAAGCCTACTCTTGTTTATATTGTTATTGTCAATCTTCATCTACACATCATAACCTCCACAAATATACGACTTTTTAACTCAAACAATAAAACATATTTTAAAGAAATTGAAAAATGAGGGAACGTTTTTATTAACCCATATAGGGACTTATTCAGTGTTTTTCATTCCTTGTCTTCCATTCTTTCAGTCTGAAAAAATTTAAACTTTCTTCTTGTGCAGACCTTCTGGTGATAAATTCTCCAAGGTTTTCTTTTCCTGAACATACATTTATCTTATTTTATGTTCATTTCTGAAGGATATTTCTTCTGGATATAGAATTCTAGGTTGACATATGACGAAAAGTCAATCACTGTCTTATATTTATTCCCTCCATTTGATGTCTCATTTTCTCTGCTCTTAAAATTGTTATTTTTTTTTTTTAAGATTTTATTTATTTATTTGACAGAGAGAGACACAGCGAGAGAGGGAACACAAGCAGGGGGAGTGGGAGAGGGAGAAGCAGGCCTCCCGCCGAGCAGGGAGCCCGATGCGGGGCTCGATCCCAAGACCCTAGGATCATGACCAGAGCCGAAGGCAGACGCTTAACGACTGAGCCACCCAGGCGCCCCTTAAAATTGTTATTTTTAACAATTTTATGGAATTTGAATTGTACATACGGACTTTTTTTTTTTTTTTCTGACTGGAATTTCTTGAACATCTAAGACATGTGGCCTTACATTTTGAGCAAATTTGGAAAATGTCAGACTGTTATTTCTTCAATTTCTGTCCACCCCCTTTCAGAACTCTAATAACGCTATTAGAATTTTTAGAACCATCCTTTAGTTCACTGAAGCTAAATATATACTTATTGCAGTAATATTTTTTTTTTCTCTCAGTGCTTCTGTATGGGCAATTTCTATCACGGTATCTTTAAGTTCACTGATCTTTTCTTCCACGGTATTTAAGCCACAGAAAAATTTATCAATGTACAAAATATATTTGGGGTTCTAGACATTCCATTTGGTTCCTTTTTAATATTTTGTATTTGTCTCCTCACTATGTTCATATTTACTCCAGTTCTTGAATGATCCTTTTCCCAGTGCTCAGGTACCTAAACTAAAGGTCACGGGTCACTTTCAGGAAGCCCTGGGGAATTTCTACTGTACATTTGTCACATTGAAAAATGACATTTCATCACAGACCTAACCTCTCTTTTCAGTTAATGGGTTCATGGTCTGAGAATTGGATCAAATCTAGAATCTGGGAAAAAGACTGTAATATTTTAATGGTCAGCTTTGCCCCTTCATTATCAATTTTTTTATTTGATTGTATATGTTACATAAATCCTTTGTTATCTATTCATTTTTCTTTAAGGAATAACATATTCTGCTAACCATCTCCTTACCTCAGTGTAAGGCAAGCCTCCTCTGTCTGCCACTCAGATCTTGCCATTCACTGTGATAACTACACTTACCTTGCTTTTTTTTTTTTTATTATGTTATGTTAATCACCATACATTACATCATTAGTTTTTGATGTAGTGTTCCATGATTCATTGTTTGCGTATAACACCCAGTGCTCCATGCAGAACGTGCCCTCTTTAATACCCATCACCAGGCTAACCAATCCTCCCACCCCCCTCCCCTCTAGAACCCTCAGTTTGTTTTTCAGAGTCCATCGTCTCTCATGGTTCATCTCCCCCTCTGATTCCCCCCCTTCATTCTTCCCCTTTTTTTTTTTTTTTAACATATAATGTATTATTTGTTTCAGAATACAGATCTGTGTTACCTTGCTTTTGACTGCTAAGCACCAGCATCTCCTCTTTGTTATTCTGAGATGCAATCATACTCATTGCTATCAGGAGGCTCAGTTCTAAAACAGCACCCCCTACTGTCAGTCTTTGCCTCGAAAGAAGAGCCCTCACTGAGCTACTTTTTTATTCCCCTTTTACCAGCTCATTCCTTATTGCTCTGTTGACTGGAATGTCCTCAAGGCCTTCCCATAATACACTATCAGCTGTTTATCCAGCCTTGTGTAACAGAGCCTGCCCACCTCTCTGGGCTGTTGAATTCTTTCTCTTGTCATCCACCCTGGAAACTCTGGAAATTCTACTTAATTTACTTTGGATCAGTATTTATTCCATGTTTCTAAGAGTAATCCTAGGAGAGAATTAGCATGACCTCCCAGGGTCAATGCCAGAATACTAAATTCTGTTTCACTGGATATTGCTCCCATATTGATACACTCTCCCTTCCCCAACTTTCTTTTTTACGCTACCCCCCTTCATTCAGCACCCCTAGTATCTGATCCTGTGCATATATTCTTGTCTTCTCATAGTATACTGGTTGTGTTAGCCAGATCGTGCAGCAACTTCAGCATATGGTTTCTCTTTTCCTTAACAAGCCTAATACTTCTCCATATGGGTGTTCTGGGATTTGTGCCGGTATTGCCTTAGACTGGGTTCCCTGGAAATGGGATTATTTTAATGAGAAAGTTGATTGGACAGTGCTCTTAAGTTCACCTGTGTGAGTGTGAGAAAGGCAGGCTTTGGCAGAAAGAGAAGTTAAATCATGACGCAGTGGCAACTGAGTTCCTGGCCAATCTACAGAAAGTTCTGAGGCTTCGGGTACCCTTTAGAGTTGTCCCAAAATGAGTTAAGGATGCCAGGTCTTCAAATATCTCCATCATCCTGTCACTGTCCACAGGTTTTCTCCCCACACTTCCTATCCCATTCCAGGAAGGAATGTAATTTTTAGCAAAGCAGCTCCTTGTTGCCAAATAAAAAAAATCGCAAGGAAGGCTTTAGTGCTGTGCTATTTTATCAACAGCTGGTGGATAGATGCTTTGACCTTGAAGAGGTGACCTGGGTGGCACACCTAATATCCACTACAGACGTTAAACATTCAAAGCAGTTCCTCAGTTTCTTCTGATCTCCGTACTTACGTTTGCAATTGCTTGGTGCTTAGACAGTGATCTTGGTCAGATTTAGCATTGTGCTATTTCATTCTAGTTCTTCCATTTCCTATCTGTTTGTGGCATCACTATTCACCTTGTTAAACAAGACAGAACTCTGGAATTCATCTTTAATCCCCCATTTTCCTGTCTTTAATTGTGTGTGTTTGTATATGTGTGTGTGTATAGTTGGAATGCCCTTTCACCCTCTTCTCTACAGAGTAAAATTTTATTTGCCCTTCAAGGCCAACCTCAGATATCACTTCCTTTCTGGAACTGTCTTTGGTTGCTATAAGCAAAATTAATTATTCTGTCCTCTAAGCCACTAGTGTAGTTTGTACATTGGGCTACTCTTCTAGGGCTGCTCTAGCGAATACCACAGTCTAGGTGTATGAAACAACGGGAATTTATTCCCCACATCTGTGGAATCTGGAGGTCCAGGACTGAGGAGCCAACATAGTCAGGTTCTGGTGAAAGCTCTCTTCCTGGCTCGCAGATGGCCACCTTCTCCCCACCTCTTCACGTGCAGAAAGAGAGCAAGAACAAGTTCTCCGCTGCCACTTCTTTTAAGAGCACTAATCCCAACATGAGAGCCCCACCCTCATGATCTCATATAAACTCAAGACCTCCCAAAGGCTTCATTTCCAAAAACCATCACACTGGGGGTTTGGGCTTCAACATATGACTTTGGGGGGAGGAGGTAGAAACATTTAGTCCATAGCATACATTATTCTGCAAGAAGACTTACCACGCTGTGTTAATGTAACTAGTGTGTGTGTGTGTGTGTGTGTGTATATATATATATATATATATATATATATATATATATATAAATTCTCTTTAAACCATGAATTTCTAAAAAGCAGGCACAGTCTCATTTCATTTTGATCTCCAGTAACTAGCACAGGGACAGCTATTAGGTTATGCTTAAGGCTTACTTGCTGAATTATAAATAAATCTGTATTATACATGTTCCTTTTTAAATATGAAATGCCAAGTCTGGGTTTCTAATTCTATGTTTATTATGTGCTGGTAGCTTGCCAATATCGAGATTATAGTAGTGATAAATTAGTTATGCTTACAGGGCAGACCCTATTCTGTACTCACAGAACACAGTTCTTGCACTTCACAGCACTTTCCACAAATGTGAAGAGATGGATGTATATTGAGCTCCTTAGCACTTTTCACTCTAGCTACACAAGGATACAGTCTATGTATGTCCTATTTACCACTATATATCCCATGCCTATACTAACAAGGCACTCTATAATTTTTTATCAAGTTATAGACATGAATATATTGAGCTTCCAGCTATGGAAAATATAGCTATACAAAAAAAAATTAAAACATTTCCAATATTCACCAGGAAAAAATTTTAGATTAGCTTGAGTACTGTCTGTAAAGAAAGAAACGAAGAAAGAAAAAAAGAAAAACAAGCAGTGATTCACCTAGAAGCAGCACTAAGAAAAGAAAAAGCTAGCTTTCTCTGAGAAAAAGCATGTAGAGTTTAAGGCTAAACCGAGCAGAAAGTTAGCCCTAAGTGGAGTTATCAACAAGTTAACAAAACATCTAAACATTCCAGATACTGAAAACCATGAATGCCCTAAATCAGAATTTAGTCACATACAAGCACATGGATAGAAAAGATGGAGATTCTAAGGAAATAAATGTGACAGTAAACACATTAATAAGCACAGTGTTTTCTGAAGCCAATAACCAAGTCTGTCCACACTGAAGAAAAGAGACAAAGCCCTATGAAGGATTATTAGGGGATACATATTTCACAAAATGAAAATAAGAGGTACTTACTAACTGTCACACTCAACAACTAGAATGCTAACTTATCAATGGGTAGGAAAGTGGTAAGGATTATTATCTATATTAATATGTTAATTTTTAGTATATGTATTTTCAAAAATGCAAAAAAATTAAAAATGACTTAATTTCAATCACTTAGTGAACTTATTGTTATTAATCATGAAAATCAGCTGAGCCTGGAACTCTCCATCCCATCTCTGTTTCATTCCTGCGTTGAGTCTCCAGTTGGCTACTAGCAAAGCTGTGTAGTACTGTTCCTACCAAGAGCACACTTGATGGAGGAAACTGGGGTTTATAAACTAAAATTGATGCTTGGTTTAAATTATGATATGAACTCAAACCTCCATTAGCCGAAGGACAGTGATAAATACAACAAGCCCATCAGGGCCTCCGAAAATTGATGATTCAATAGGCTGATTTAAATAGGGATGACTCACATTCCAGTAAATCTTCATTACTGTGAGCAAACCAGGCTGTAACCTTTTAGTGTTCTTAGAAGAAATTGGTTATTGATCATAAACAGAAGTCATAGAATTTGATACAAACATAATGCAATGAGAAACAGGGAAGTATCCTCCATGTTACTGGCAGTTGACACTGCCACGGACCTTCTTTTGAAGTAATTCAGATGAACTTAATGGGATTTTCTCCCATAAGAAACATTTTCCAAACCTTGAAATTTACTGTCTTCATTCCCTGTGTTGTGTGGCAGGATTTATTTTCTAGAGTAATGGCTTTAAGCCCATAGAGCTTTCTTCAGTTTTGGACTTATAACCTCCTTGTTCTTATTTCTTTCTTAGTTTATGATTAAATGGAATAGACCCTATAAATCTTCACAATTAATCATTAATTTCTTGTAGGCTTTTTTTTTCATGCAATCTCCAAGTATTTTTCAGATAGGTAGTTTTAAGTGTAACAGCAACCTGCTGTTAGAAAATACTAAGTAGAGATGCCTGGGTGGCTCAGTGGGTTAAGCGTCTGCCTTCGGCTCGGGTCATGATCCCAGGGTCCTGGGATGGAGCCCCACATCGGGGTCCTGGGATGGAGCCCCACATCGGGCTCCTTGCTCAGCAGGGAGCCTGCTTCTCCCTCTCCCTCTGCAGCTCCCCCCTGCTCATGCTTGCTCTCTCTGACAAATAAAATCTTTTAAAAAATAAAAATAAATAAAAAAGAAAATACTAAGTAAAATATGTCCTTTGCTCTATCTCCAAACTTCTGGATTACAGTTTGTTAGGATTTTTAATGACATATCTTTTTGCATTAGATGTTCCATATCAACTAACAATAAATGTGTTGGTATTAAACCAAGAAGTGAAAGAAGATTTTAAGAAATAGCTCCTTTTTAATGATGAATATATATACAAATGGCTCAGTATAGGCTGAGATATGAATAGGATCCTCTCCTCTACTGCCTTAAAACACAGAAATTATGAATAAAATAAAATGCTGGATAAATATCCTTAGTAGGAAAGAATAGTTTATCAATGAAGTGCCTTGTAATTAGGCTCTAATTACAAACTCTCTGTCAGCTTTAAAAATAATTTATACTTTAGGCAGAAATGCATCCATATGAAAATACAATCTGAGCTCAAGTTTTTGTTCTTAAAATATAGAATTATCATGTCATTTATTAATAAATATCAACACTGTAAGCAAGATAACTGTTTAAGCTCATAAATTCTAAAGAGAGTCAAAAATGATGCATTACTTTGCAAAGCTTGACTCATAAACATTATAATTAGCCTTTTTTTTTTGCCATGACACACAGTATCTGTTTCAACCCTATGTGTATTTGTACAATAAATACATTACTTGAACATTTAACTATATTATTTAAAAATATAATCAGAAATAGTATGCATATTGTTTGATCAGAACAAACACAATTAACAAAATTTATAGACCCTTAGTAAAATTGATCAAGAAAAAAAGAGAGAAAAATAAAATTATCAATATTGGAGTGGAAGATGGGTATTTTTATAGATACCTTTGGCCTTAAAAAAAGTAAGAGACTATATGATCAACTCTATGTTAATAAACTTGACAAGAGATGAAATGGGATAATTTGGAAAACACAACTTACCAAAATTGACATGGAAGGCTATAGAAAGTTTTGATATCATTTTAAATACTATCGAAGTTGAATTAATTATCAAAAATATTTCCACAAAAACGCTATCATTCCAATGACGAATTCCATCAAACTTACAGGGAATAAATATCACAACTTTACAAAGACATGTCCAACGATCATAGTGGAGGAAACACTTTCCAATTTAATTTATGTGGCCATCATAACCTTAATACTAAAATTGGACTAAGACAATGTAAGAGAAGATTATATAGACTGAAAAAAATCCTCAGATGCAAATTGAATCCAGCATTTAAAAAGAAAATATACGATGATCAAGCTGGGTTTATCTCTGGAATGCAGTTAGTTTAACATCTGAAAATCAACTAATGTAATACTAGATCAGAGAATAAAGGAGAAAAACTATATGTATATTTCAACAGTCACCAAAACAAACCAAATTAAACTCACAATTATAATAAAAAAAGAGGAATAAAAAGGGAATTTATTCGCTCTGTAAAAGTCACCTAAAAATACAGCTGAGACCGCATGTAACAGTAGAGAACTGAACTTTCACTCTGAAGATCAGCAACAGAGTGTGCATGTCACATGTACTGCAGGTTCTAGGCAATGAACTAAGGTGATAAAAAATAAATAAAAGACATGAAGATCATAAAGGAAGAAAGGAAACTTTCTGTATTTGTAAATGATATGACTGCCTATGTAGCTAATTCTTCTAATTTTCAAATCAAGTATCTCAACTAATAAGTACGTCTCAGAGGAAGGTTTCCAGGTACAAAGTCAAAATACAAAAATCAACTGTATTTCTATATAATTGCAGAAAACAATTGGAAAATGAAATTTCAAAAGATACTATAATAGTGTCAAATAAAATATCATACTGAGATAAAATACATCAAAAAATACAGGATCTTTGCACCAAAAACATTGCTAAGACAAATTAAGTAAGACAAAAAGAAACGAAACAATAGACCTTTTTCAGGTATTAGAAAACTCAGTATTGTTAAAAATGAAAACTATTCAGTAAGTTGACCTAAAATTCAGTACATACCCAATCAATATTCCAGTGGGCTGTTTTGTAAAAACTGACAAGCTAATTCTAAAATTTAAATGGAAATGCAAAGGGCTTAAAATAGCCTAAATAATTTTGGGGGGAAAAAAAAAAACAAAATTGGAGGATTTAACTATAGGAACTTAAAGCTTAGTACAGAGGTATAGTTATCAAGACAATGAGGCACTGGCCTAAAAAAAGGCAAATATATTAACAGAACAAAAAAGAGTCTAGAAACAGACCCATAGTTATAAAGTCAATTGAATCAAAGTAATTCAATGGTGGGTGAAAGTAAAATCTTTAAAACACATGATACTGAAACAGCTAGGTATCAATATTGGGGGAGGAGGGACAAAGGTCTTGAATCTTACACCAAATTCAAAAAGATAAATTTGAGATGGATTATAGTCCTGAAAGTAAAAGTTCAAATTATAATACTCTAGGTGAAACCATTTGTGATAGGAGTAGGTAAATATACGTCTAACAGGGCACAGGAAGAGTTCTAAAAGAAAGAAAATGATAAACCATCAAAAATTTCAAAAATATGTTAAAGAACACTATAAAGAAAGAATAGGTAATCACAGACTGAGAAAAAATGTAGCAAATATATATCTGATGGATCTGTATCTATCGTATATAAAATAATTCTACAACTCATTAATTAAAACAATCCAATAAAAAGCAGGAAAACTACTTACATAAATACTTCATAAGGAAAGGTATATGAATAGCAAATAAGCCCATATGTCATGTTTTATTATTAGTCATCATGGAAATTCAAATTAAAACTGTAACAAATACCACCACACACCCACTAGAATGGTAGGATTACATTTTAAAAAAAAAAAAGTTAAAAGACCAAGAACTCAAGTTTTGTCAAGAGTGGGGAATAGCAGAATTCTCATTTCTGGTAGAAATATAAAATAATACAATCTTGTTAAAAAAAATGGTGGTTTCTTTAAAGGCTAAGTATACACCTACTTTATAACCCAGAAATTCCAATTCTAGGTATTTATCCAGAAGAAATTAAAAAAAAAATGTATGTTCACAAAAAACTTAGACGAAATAGAAATACACATAGCCCAAATCTAGAAACAATCCAAGTGACCATTAACAGAAAAATGGATAAACAAATTAATTGTAGTGCAGTCCTATTACTACTCAGCAACAAAAAGAAGCTAATTGTTTATACATAAAACAACCTGGCTGAATTTCACAGATATGCTAAGGAAAAGAAGTTGGACACAGAAGAATATATCCTTAATGATTCTACTAACACGTACTTCTAAAAGAGTGAAAACTAATCCACAGTGAAGAAAGCCAGAGAAGTGGTCATCCCTGGGTGAGTGGAGATTGAGTGTTAGGGACACGGACTCATGGGAATTTCTAGAGTGATGGAAATGTTATGTTATCTTGACAAGGTTTACACTTATCAAACTCATCAAGTTACACGCTTAAGATCTGTGCTTTTGTTACACTCAATGAGCCTACCCTGATACATCACAATCACCCAAAGTCCATTAGAGTTCACTCTTGCTGCATTCTATGGGTTCTTTTTTTTTTTTTTTTTAGATTTTTTTAAATTTTTAGTAATCTCTACACCTAATGTGGGGCTTGAACTCACAAACCCGAGATCAAGAGTCACATGCTCTACCTACTGAGCCAGCGAGGCACCCCTAGGGTTGGAACAAATGTATAATGACATGTATCCATCATTACAGTATCATATAAAATATTTTCACAGCCTTAAAATTCTCTGTGCTCCACCTATTCATCTACCCCACCAACCCTTAATAACCACTGATCTTTTCAATGTCTTCATAGTTTTGTCTTTTTAATACAAGAAATAACAGCAACTTTTTATGCTTATAGGAATGATTCAACAGATTAGAAAAACAAAATAATGATACAGAACAGAGAAGGGATGGTTACTGGAATGACATCCTTAAGTAGATGAGGCAGAATGTGCATAAGCAGAGGAATTAGCTTTAGACAAAAGCACATATGGATCGTTTGTAACAGATAGGAAGGCAGAGTACGTAGGTGTAGATACACGTAAATGGGTCAAACTAAAGGTAGGAATCTGTGGAAGCTTTGTTCTGAGAGATTCATGTCCACAATTAAGTAGGAATCAAAGTCATCAGCTACGAATGAGGATGATAAGAGACTTATTAATGATTTGTGGAGGAAGGAGAATACAGAACATGAGTGGAAGAGAGAAGCACATTAAGATTTCCAGAAAATATTAAAGGTTCATTTGCTCTTTTTGTTTAGGATGAAAGATTGTGGTTGTGTGTTCTTTCCAGTCCTATCCAACTTCATGGATATTTACGCAAAGTATTTGAAGAGCTGGATTTAACCATAGCTGCAGCTCAATCCAACTATCTAATGAAATAAGAGAAGAACAAGGGAATTGAGGGTTAATCAAAAGGAGGGTTTATAATGATTAAGCAAGTGATTTAAACTATATAACTTGGGTAAAGACGTTTAGAGTGTGAATGCCTTGATCTCAAGTGACTGAAATGATAGGCTGCTGAAGTGAGGAGTGGGTACTAAAAGGGAGCTAGGGAAAGAGAAGAGAAATGAAAAACAGGAAATAAAGATAATGAATAATGCAGAGTGTGAGGTAATAATAAAATCTAGAGTATGGCTAGGGAATGGCTCAGGGAAGATGGAGGTCAAGAGGAGAGGTGCTCAAGAAATTGAGGGGGAAGATGCTGGAAGATTCATCTATGTCAATATTCGCATTGTCACAAATTAAGACGGGAGAATTGTTCAAGATAATGACAATTAGCTGAGAGCTAAATCTCTGAAGGGACAATAAACCAGTTTAACGACATTACCTATTCTGGATTTAAGCCAAACAGAAACAACAAGGCTATAAATGTGGGGGGTGAGGGGTGGTGTAAGGAGGAATACATGTTGGTTTACCATCTTGACCTCTGTTGATTGAGGAAAGGAGGTCTGGGAACTCAGAACTTGTTCACTGGACATAAAGACCTCTCTTTATGGCCAGAATGAGAGGCGTGAAAGGCCTGGAGAGGTGTGGGATTAGCCTACTGCCTGAGTTTATTCTTGACTTCTGTTAGCAAAGAGGTTTTTTACACCAAGTTTAGACCAACTTGAATTTTTCTGTACTTTGTAAATAAAAGTGACACAGTTTTAGCTACGATGTATCAAGCACTTAGTTCATGCCAGGCAACGTCAGTCTATTCTAAATGTGTCTGCGTTTTGACTCAATTAATTCGAACAACCATACGAAGTGCATGCAATTACAGATGACAAAACTGAGGCAGAGAAGGTTAAATATCTTACCGAAGATCACAAAAGCATTCTTAAAGTCAAGATTTCATCCCAGAGAGTCCACACTACAGACTGTGCATTTACTTAAACACCAATAAATGAGAATACAGTATTTTTTGTTTTTTTGTTGCTTTGGTCTCAGTAGAGCTTCATTTTTATATACTAGAAGCTCACTCAGAAAAATTCCAAAATAGTGTGTGGAACGAGAAAATTATGTTGTTCTGTTCTAATTCTTAGCCTTTAACAGAACACCTGGCTTTATCACCTTTTATATTTGATGATGAAAATGATGTGTTTAATGGATTCCATTATTTCCCCTTTGCAAATTTTAACTATTGAACTATGGTAAACATTCCTCTTTACTGTTAATTACATTATTAGGCAAAGTAGAAATGCTTTTCACCTCAAGAACAGGAATTTAAAGAGTATTTCTGACAACAACAGTGTTCCCAAGACCGTTTCTTGTGTTTGGTTAAAGCCGTCATGAAAGGTACACACGTGGGCTGTGAGAGCAGCACAGATGTAGAAGCATCACTGGAAAAACCCTCAAGGAACAAGACAATACAAAGGTCAATTATTTGGAAAGCCATTATATAAGAGCTTGTTCTTATTTTCATGCCCCAACTCTGCATCTGGGATTCCAAGGTGAGAAGTCTGATCACACATTATTTTAAGAGGCACCCAGGTGGATGGTCAAATTGTATGCTTTGGCTTCAAGGAGTTCCCATGATAGGTACATTTTACAGTATTTCCTGCACTTAGCAGGTGCCTTAACATCCTTACATATAAAACTCCAATTGATGACTAGCCAATGATCATCAAACCAATCATAAGATTGTCTTGGGTTAATATTTTCTATAAACTATTCTTTAAATTTAATTATAAAATAAATCCCCAAGTTTGAAAATTAAAAATTTGTTCTGTGAATTTGGGGAGAGTTTTTGGGAGGTGTATACACACATGATGCTTCTATTTTATCAGATTTTATTTCCCCTTGCTATGTCATTTTATTAATGTCATCACTCATCACATTATTATACATCACACATCACATTATTAATGTCATCATCAGGAACAGAACATAAATGTCCACAATTGTTTCTTCTGCTTCTGTATGGGAGAAACCACACTGAAAAAAAAAAAAATCAATAGAAGACTGAAGAAAATCAGTAAACCAAAGTTTACTAAAGCACATACCACCAGAAAGATTTCTCCCTTTAAAAAAAAAAAAATCTAGTTAATAAAGCCTAATTATGCCAATTTCTTTTTACTTTGTCCTCATGGAAACTAACTATTCAGTAGTCTTTTTTTGTAAGGATTATTCACACATTTGAAAGTTATTTGTCAATCTGTCCCTACCCTGTTCCTTCTCCAAATTAAATCATGTGCAATTCTTTTTGTATCGGTCTTTAATCATCTCTGTGTATCGTTTTGCCATATCATTGATAAGATCTGTAATGTTTTTCAGAGTGAGGTTTTAATGTATGAAGAATCCAAGAGTCTAAAAAAAGAAATAGAAAGTGGGAAACATACCGACTTCTTCCATTATCTATCATCTTGCTGATGACCCTGTGACTATCTCCCAATTCTTAAAATATAATCAATACAAGATGCACTTCCCATATGAATATAGTGTTCTCAGGACTCAGAACATGTTCTTGCTGTTTACCAGTAGTAATGGTAAAGTTAAACCAAGCAAACATATTTCCTTGCAACCTCCCTTGAGATCAGTAATAAGCACTGCTGAGAGAGCTGGAAGGAACCCTGGGGCCACTTACATCTGGAAGTATGTTCTTTCTCAGTAACCTCATGGCTTTCTGCTGCTCACAGCCTAGATAATGCCCCATGCAGTATCCAGAATGGCAGTATTACCCAAGACTTCCAAGTTCACCAAGGATAGGGAAGCAGGAGGAAGATATGACGAGGCCTGAACCAGCTAAGCACTACCCTAACCAGACTGACACCTAGAAACTTTGCAAAGAAAAAAAAAGCGGGGGGGGGGGGGAGTTACTACTTTAGATAGAACTAACTGGACTCAGGAAAGGCAACATTATTGATGGAACCTGGGGGAGAATGAGCACCAAAGCAACATGCTGGGTACCTCAAAGTTCTTCCAACAAAGATTGATGGATCATTCATTATAAATCCTAACCTGGTAAAAGGATCCTTACAACCCACTCCACTCACATGTTGTCCCACGTGTTTATTCAAATCACTAAAACAAACCTTCCTTTGGGACCTTCTTTTGTTTCTTCTTACTTTGCCTTTTATAAAATATGTTTAATTACTTCTTTTAAGTAGTATTATATAGTCTCTCTTTAAGATTTAACAGAGGTATGAGCAACCTGGACGTCTGCCTTCTTACTCTTCCAAAGTGGGCATATGACTCAGAGTAGCTCATAAATATCACATGAATTGAATTGGCTGGGGTTTGGAGAGTCTGGGGAACTTGAAAGTGATTTTTTTACTAGATCATAGTCCCAGGGCATCATCACTGTCCCACAGCCAGGTGGACTATGAGCCATCATGACCCACCACACACAGTTCACTCTTGCAGCCTTGCCTATGAGAGTTTGCCTAGCTTCCTCCTAATACCTAAGTGAGCCTAAAGGATACAAGCAGATTTCCTTTTGATTGACCAATATGCTTTGTGCTAAAATAAGTAGAGTCATTTTCATGTCATTTGGGACTTGATCCCTTAGAATATATCTCTTTGTCACTTTTCATTTCTCTTAGTTTTCTTCCATTTTACGAGGCCAACTTTTATATATTCCCTTGTTGTTTCCTCTTCATCTCCTTGACTCAAAATACTGGAGTGCCCAGGGCTCCATCTTTAAACTTCTCTATTTCTATTCCCTCCCTAGAGGAATTCATCCAGTCCTATGGATTTACTCATCATCTACATGCCGAAGACTGAGAAATGTATATCCCCATCCTAGGTCTGACTTGCAACTCTAGCTGTCCCTCTTGACATGTCCACTTGGATATCTATGATGCACCTCAGCCTTAACATATCCTAAACCAAATCCTGAGTCTCCCTCTTTAATCTGCTGTTCCATCTACTTCAGAATTACCCACCTGAATAAATAGCAACTTCATTATTCTATTTGTTCAGAACCCCAAAAAGCAAAATACCTGAAGTTATTCTTGACACCTTTCTCTCACAACTCATAGTTTATCAATAAGCATTGTTTATATGTTATATGTTATATGTTTATAGTTTATCAGCAAGTACTGTTAGCTAAACTTTTAAAATATATCCCAACACTGAGTACCTTTCACCACCTTTACTGCAATCCATCTTGGTCTAAGCCAGTAGCTTCTCTCTTCAGGATTACTCCAGTAGGCTACTTGTCTCTTGGCTTCAAACTCCCGTCCTAAGTCTCATCTGCATATGTGTGTTTCTTTTAAAGGATAAATCATCTTGCTACTTAGATCTTACCACCTCTCACATATCTGCCCTATACCTTCCCATTTTACCCAGAGTAAAATCCACAGACAACACCCTGCTACATCTTTACCTCACCTCTTCTCTCTCTCTGCTCAGTCACTATGCTCTAAGCTAAATGGTTTTCTTCAGTCTCTCTGAGCACATTCCCGATCCAGACCCTTCACTCATGTTTTCTTTTCCTGAAATGCTCTCCTTAAAATTGCATAATGCTTACTCCCAACATTCCTTTGGGTCTCTGCTCAAATGTCACCATACCAAAGAAGTCTTGCCTAAGTGTTGTATATAAAATAGCATTTTACAACACTGATTTTCCCAACCTCCATCATTTCCTATTCCCCCTACACTGCTATATTATTCTCCAAATTTCTAAATAGCATTATACATATTATGTATTTGTTATTAAATTTGTATTTACTTATCACCTGCCTACTCTCATCAGAATGCAAGCACTGCAGTCTCTGTGCATAACTGTATCGTGGCTCTTAGAATGGAAAGGTACCTTGGCCCAGAAGAGACACGGATTAAATTTTTTTTAATCCATTCATTAATTTTGTAGCAATGGCAGCCTGAATTCCCAGAATTCTAACAGATTTGTTTCCTGTGTAATTAATATATTCCTAAAGTAAAAGAACATACTGTATTTTCTCAATTTCTGCCCCACCAAATTAATAGAATTATATAAACATTTGGCTATTGTCTTTTTGTCATTCCTAGCAAACATCACAATTTAAGCCATTATTATGAACAGAACACAGATCTCCAAATACATTAAAATTAAAACACAGGAATGGAAAAAAGTGTTAATGGCTGGGTAATTATCTTACTACAAGAGGATTTAAGTTCATTCATAAAAATCTATTCAGGAGAGTGCTGATATAATTGGAAGAAAACAAAACACACAAACAAGATATCAACAACAAAATCATCACATCTAGTCCCACAACTTATAGGGAGTTTCTCAGAACAAACAGAAGATAAATATTTCTACTGCCGTCCTAGCAGGTGCCTAAAAATTTCATTGAGTTAATAAGCAGTCTCTTAATTTATAAGTTTTAGTGGGGAGCTTGGTAGAGGTGGGTCCTTATTGAAGATAGTATCTCAAATAATGTTCCTGGTTTTGTAAAAGAGGTCTTAATAGTAAACTGCTCTGTGTGAGAAAATGGCAGTAACTGGGGGTTGAAGGCAGCTAAAAAGGAAGAATAATGGCCTTAAAGCAGGATGGGCTAAGGCAATGGCTATGATGTGGATAGGGAGAGGAAAGGAAGAGTAGGCTGTGACCAAAGAGAAATCCCCCTTTGTGCAATACAAAACGTAACATTTTTAGTTAATATTATCTAATGTACGAACCGAGTGCTGGCAGTTGAACAAGGCCTCTACTCTTTCTTCCTAGTTTCACTGAAACATGCTAGACATGGAAAAGTCTTGTGTTGTTTGTGCTTTGGCAAGAGGAGAATAGGGGTGGTGTTCACCTGAGGAGAAAAGGTGTGAAGGAGGACATCTGTTCCAATGGGCAAGACGCAGAACCACGAGATCAGTGGAAACAGGGAGAAAGAGACACTCTACAGAGACTCTGGGAAGGGACTGGCTTACCCCACAGAGTGTATGGGGCAAGAGTGAGGTTATTTAGGGTGAAAACACAGAAATCTAGAGGATTTGGAAACTCTCAAGCAACACAAACTTGGCTTATACAGAAGACAGGCTTTCACATCCAGTCTTCCAGTTATTCCAAATTTTGGTCTTGGAAAAATAAGAAACAACAAACAGACTGCATTAGCTTACCAGCTCACAAAACTTCTTTCACTGAAATGCACAGTACTTCATTGTTAAGCTCTTGGCTTTTATTTAACTTCTTGACACTTTGTCTTCTTCTTTCTAACAAATTATACAGCTCTATATTTTTTACTTATTTATAGTGTTTTCCTGACTTCCTGGAAGCTCCAAGTTAAATTCTAGGCTTCAGCAATGCAAATTTGGAACATAATAGCCTCTCAATATTTGTTGAAGGAGTAAAGGAGAATAGTCAATAGCCAGACATTAAATTGGACAAATCCTAAATTCAAGAATTATGGGTTTGTACGAAAAAAGAACTGATGGCCTACAAGTTTTGCATGATAGTGAGGAGATTCAGGGAAACTGAAGCTTCTCTCAGGCTAGGATAATGTGCTTCCAGAAGAGAAGGCTGGGGAATACCTGAGGGCATTCTTTAGTAATTTAATATCTAGGTTTCCTCAGACACTATTCCCAGCAGGTAATGTTGAAAGATGTTTTCTGCTCTGAAAGATACAAATCTAAAGGAGCTTTCTCACAAAAAGGGAGGCTGCCTTTTTTTTTTAATATTTTATTTATTTATTTGAGAGAGAGAGAGAGTGCAAGTAGGGTGAGGGTCATAGGGGGAAGCAGACTCTCCACTGAGCAGGGAGCCAGATGTGGGACTCGATCCCAGGACACTGGGATCATGACCCCGGCAGAAGGCAGACGCTTACCGACTGAGCCACCCAGGCGCCCCACAGGGAGGCTGCTTCTTAAATCTTGACTGAAAGCAACCTATTTTCCCCCCTTCTCTCTTGTGCTTTCTACTTTTCTCCAGTTATTCTAATTTCCTCAGTAAAATTCCACTATTTTACTCAGGAAAGCATTTAGGTATCTGGTTTATATCACACATGCTGGAGAAAATAGATATGCAAAGGAAAATCTATTGGCCAAGGCCGTTTCTACTTCGGCACGGTTCTTGGCCTCCCTGCAAATGGACTTCTGCTTTTGAAAGGCCCATTGAGAGCTTTCGTTTTCCTTTATTTTTATTTTATTTTTTGTAGGTGAAGCAGTTAGGGTGGATTTCTGACTGACAGAATTAGATGGTTTTCATTTCTGAACCACCTGTTTATTACTCATTATAATATAATGTTAATGCCTATGTATGCAGTCATAAGTGGGAGAACATTAACATTTTAAATGTATAAATAAAATCTTGGGGCACTGGAAATTCAAAGAGATCCACATTTTCATTTAAAAGAAGGGTTAGGCTACCTAAGTGAATGTTTGCTCTTCATTAATTACTATGTACACCCTCCTGCTGAAAATGCTGATCTCTAAGGGAGGCAATTTTGTAACTAAAACACAGTGATCATAAACTGTCACAGGGGAGAACACAGCTCACATTTTATACTGCAACTGAACAAGTGTTTTTATCTCAAAGGCGTAACTTCATTCCAGAAAAGAGAATTTTAATGGCATCTTTAAAAAAGAAGCCTCAACATTAACTGAAACCACATAGAAAGTACCATTTAACAAACAGTTTCCCGTGTTGTGTAAGCATAACTCAGGAGCATGTTTTGCTTTTTGAAATATACGTATCTTCTGTCCTCATGCTTCCTAAACTAATGGTTACATCTGTACTTTTAGAAAATAATAATTACTGTGCCAAATGACACTTCCCCAGTGAAATATCCTATTCCCTCCCAAATCTAGGCTTTCCCCTCTCCTGGTTTCATATCCTGTTAATTGAGTAGAATTTCCTTATATGAAAAAGAGGCTTTTCACACACCATTACCACTAGTGCCAAAAAATAATAATAATGTCAAAATCTGTAGCATTTCTAAATGCTACAGCACTGGCCATATATATTCATAAAAAAAAAATTGATCTCAATTTCCACCTGAGAGGGTGCACATTGGCACAGGAAATCACCTACTCTGGCAGTGATTGTAAGAGTAAAAAATAAATAACCCAAATATCAAATGAGTAAATGCTATAGGGAATTACTATGAGATACAAGTAACAGTGTGGAAAAACCTCTAAGATGTATTCTTCAGTAGAACAAATTCCGGTGGCACAACACTATATAAATTATGATGCTATTAATGCAGAGCATACACACAATCATACCCATATACACCAATACTATATTTTTCTATTGGTATTTGTATCTGTGCCAAAGATTCCCTTTGGAGAAGGGGTAGGGTAGACAAATGGTGGTAAAGGGGTAAATTTTATAATTTATATAATTAAATGAGTAAACTATATTTATAATAAAACTAAATTACAAAATAAATATAAACATATTTTTAAAGTGAAAATGTGAATTTTTTTTAAAGATTTTATTTATTTATTTGACAGAGAGAGACTCAGAGAGAGAGGGAACACAAGCAGAGGGAGTGGGTGAGGGAGAAGCAGGCTTCCCGCCAAGCAGGGAGCCCGATATGGGGCTAGATCCCAGGACTCTGGGACCATGACCCGAGCAGAAGGCAGACACCTAATTACTGAGCCACCCAGGCGCTCCGAAAATGTGAATTTTAAGTAATATAATACGCTGTATACTTTCCTCTTTTTATGCCCAAGCTCCTGTCCCTCAATTTCTAAGTACCCTAAGTAAAAGCGTTAGGAGTATTTCTTTGGATTATGGTAAAATACCATATTTCCTTCTTAGAAACCTTCCAAAGGAATTGTCGTTAATGTACTAAGTGCTATTCACATTTGGTCTCACTTTCAAGTTTCATTAAAAAGTTTACTCTATATTAGCATGCAATATAGAAACATAGAAATTACTCAAAAATTTATCAGGGTAGCATATTGTGGGTTCAATCTGTACATCAGATAATAAAGCACAAACACTTTTGGAAGATTTAGAACTTCCGCAGAGAAACTGAAAGCCGTTTACAGAGCATATGCTCCCATGCTCTAGACAGCTCATTTGATCATAGTGGTTGGTTAGTCATTCATGAATTGGCTTTATTTTATGATTAAAAAGACTGAAATGTCCTGAAAAGTATAGACTACCTTCTTTCTGATGAATCACACTGAATGCCATAATGTATTTTTCACATCTAAATCTCAAATAAATTTTCAAATATGTTTAACGTTATTGTTTGCATTTATTTAGTTAGTTTTTAAAGATTTTATTTGTTTATTTGTCAGAGAGAGTACAGGCAGTAGGAGGGGCAGGCAGAGGGAGAAGCAGAATCCCTGCTGAGCAAGGAGCCCAATGTGGGATTCCATCCCAGGACCCTGGGATCATGACCTGAGCTGAAGGCAGACACTTAACCAACTGAACCACCCAGGCATCCATATTGTACGCATTTATACCTGGCACAGGACCAAAGAAAGTCTCTATGTGTGTTTAGGCATTGGTGGGGAACTACATTTTCTATAGGAACCCATACATACACTTGCTTACATGTTTACTTTTTAATTTTATGTGTATACTGAGTTCCTCTATCTTAGCCTCCGGAAAACCTGGATCTTGTCGCTATACCCAAAGAACAATCCTCTCTTTAGCTATGCCCAAACCAAAAAATGTGAGGGATGCTTACATAAAGCCAGCATAAAATGTGTCCCCAAACTTAAGTACCCATTCATTTAAAAGATGTTAGGCAATTCCGACACTTTTTTTTCCACAAAACAATTTATAAAACCCCCTACTAAAGTATACACTAGTGAGTTATTGATAAATTCCACTTACCAATACATTAGAATGTCATAACAATGAAGTATGAAAGCCCAGAGAGTCAAAATGGCCTGTGAAAATCCCCTATATCGTCTATAAAATGCACTGTTCTTTCTGGATCAGAATAACAGTGTGATGAGATGTTCACAACAGGAGACACAGAGAAGTTTTTCATATCATTGTCAATCTTGGGTATATGTTCATAAAAAGGGATAGATGTGAGTGCAGTAGAATTCACAGAAGATTAAGTGTTCCCATGATGTGATTCCACTTGTTATTTTCCTCTTGAAAATATAAGCTGAAAATCTTGTTCCCTCAAGTCTGCACATAATTTAGTGCTTAACATTTCCAATACTTAACCCAGGGCATGATGAACTGGTGCTACATTTTTAAAGTCCCAATGGCAGAATTAGATAGTTGTGTATATATACCATCATTCATCCCCCCAGCCTCTTCAGTGTCAGAACACCACATATATTAAAAGTGGCAATGTACCCAGCCAAAGGACCACATTCCTTAGTTCTAATGCTGCTGTGGCCAGCTGAACAACGACAAATACACTTAAATGTTGTGTGAACATTTTTTAGTACGTTTTCTTACAAAAGAGGAGGTAAGCTCTCTCCTCATTGTGCTGCCTGGAATATGAATGTGATGTCTGGAGCTCTAGCAACTATTTTGCACCATAAGGACAAAGGTCATCTTCCAAGGATAAGAGAGCAGAAAACTGGAAGAAGACTGGATCCCTGATTATTCTAAAGAGTTTCTGTGTCAGGTCTGAACAGCCTCTTATTTGTTACTTTGGGTTTTCTGACACATATAGGCAAACTTATTTTTACAGAAATTGGTTTCAACATATTTTTAAATGTCTGTTGTGAGTTCATTATAGTTGCTCAAGCCTTTATGAATTTAAAGATAGCTACTGAATGCATTTTTTTATCTTCATTGAGAAGTATACCTTATAGAAATAAAAAATGCTCCCAGTGCCATTCTTAATTTTTTCTTTATAATTCTGCACTTTTTGATAATCTTTTTGACCCCTTCCCCTTTTTCTTACAGTATGCATTCACTCAGATATATTGAGCGCAATATACCTGTTTTCTCTGTGCTTTGGTCTTTACGCTCTTTGCAACACTCTAATTAGCCTCGTTTTCAGGTCTTCTGACATCCTATTTTCTTTCCCTTTTGCATGGCATTGCACATGAGTTTGCCCCAACGATGTAGTAGTCACCCTTCAGGTCTCAGCTCAAAGTTTACATTCCCCAATGAGTTACATCCACTGGATATATGGTCTCAGCATAACATGTACCTTTCTTCATAGAACTTAGCACACGGCTGCAATTTTTGTTGTTGTTGTTAACTAGTGAAATCACATGTTTAATGTATCTCTCTCCCTAATCTTCTAGATTTTAAACTGCATCAGAATAGGACCTGTTTCTTCCTGGTGCCCAGCACAGTTCATGTTGCAGAGCAGGCACTCAGTAAATAAAGAGAATCATCTTGCCCACGTAGATACACCTGGTAATTACGTGATTTGGGGCCAGGAGAACAATCGGAGCTGAGTGTGAATAACAAACCCACACTCCAAAAGCCAATGTCAGGAAGTGGAGATTACCTACCCTGGCATTCTCAGTTCTAAAAATCTGGAAGCAATCATTCTCAAGGGGACTGAAGAGTGTTTAACAGATTTCGTGAAAGTAATAGTGAATTATGAAGACAGCAAAGGAGAAGTTTAAAATTTGAAGAAAACAAAAAGAAGAGAAAGTGATAGACAAGTGAAATAACTTAGAAAGTAAGTGCAACTAAAGTTGAAGAGAATAAACTTAATTCAAAGAAAATACAGACATTTTTCCATATGAACCCCCCAACTGGCCAGCCCCACTCTAATTCACTTAAATTAGCAGTGGAGTTATCTTGGCCAAGAGAAAGTTTGATAATGTCACATCTTTGCAAAATCCTTCAGGGGTCCACCACATAGCAGATACAGCACTGCTTGTTGAGTATACCTAAAAAAATAAAGACATAATTTTTTTTATCATTTTTTCTTGATGGATTTTACTGTTAGATGTTTGGGGGAAAGTTGATTTTCCTATTTACAATTTAAAATAATTCACAGCTTGAAGAAATCAACATGGGTTTTCAAAGAATTCGAATGAGTCCAGGCATCCATACTTCAGTGCCCAACATCTCACAGGAACCGGCAATTTGATTCCCAGCTGGATTATTTTCATGTACAACGTCTTAATTTTCAGGGGTTGAAATCATGCGTGACAAACTAATTTTCTTCATTATGTTACAGGATACTTTAAGGACTACCGAGGGAGATTGCAGACAGTAAATCAATTTAAGTGCGCAGCACAAGATGGGAACTGGTTTCAGATCATAGTTTGGGAATAAACCTAATGACCTATTCTTTTAATGATTAAAAATAATTTATTTTAGGTTTTGGGGAGTTCCAGTTGAAGACGGTAACACAGGAGGATCCCAGGCTCACCTCTTCCCACAGACATCCTGAATCTGAAGCCACCTAGGGAACAACTTCCTCCGAAAAACCCTAAGAACTAAGCGACTCTTAGGTATCAGGCTAAGGAGAGAAGGCCCGCATCCAAGCAGGTGGAAGAGGCTGGGACACAATCTCTCCATAAACCCCAACCCCCTGCACGGTGATCCAGTCAGAAGGGAACTGCGCTTCTCCCTGAGGAGCCAAGGCTTCGAACCCCGCAGCGGGCACCCCAAAACATCTAGCTTTGAAAATCAGATGTCCACAAGACCCACAAGACTAAGACAAACCGAGGAAAGGCTCTCGAAGGCTCTCGCAAGGACTCACCTGCCCCAGGGCTCAGCGCACAGTCAGTCCAGAAGCTCCCAAGCTGGCCTGCGTGAGGCGCATGTACTAATGCTAAAGCCTCAGCCCGAGGGTCCCGCATCTACTCTAGGACACATCTAGGCAACCCCGGCTGGCAGGCACCATCTTCAGCTCTCCCTCTACCTGCCTAAACTCCTGCTGGCAGGCGCCTTTTTTATTTTTATTTTTTTTAATTTAATGCTAGGCTTTTTTTCTTTTTTCATGGTGGGCGCCATCTATACACGTTTCCTCTACCACACTCCAAAGTGTGTCTCCCAGAGGGCGGCTCTGACACACGTCCGGCGGCCGGGTTTTGCTATTGCTGCCGAGAGGCCGTCCCTCCATCGCCCGGCAACGGAGGGTCCGGGAGTTCGAGTTCCTGGGTCTCGCCAGACTCTAGCAAGGAGCGAAGGTTCTGGGCGGACTACTCCCCGGGCACTCCGCCGGTGATACCAGACTGAAACACCCCCCAGCCTTTCTGAGTAAGAGGCCTATTTGCTTGTACTGGAGATTTGGCCTGACGGACAGGCTTCTGATCTGGCACACGTCTACCTGCTACGGATGAGCTCGCAGGAAACAGAGGTCAATGGACGCCAGCGTCTCGCTCTTCCTCTGCCTTGCTCCATCTTACCCGTATGTTCCAGAAAGGAGCTTATGCCCTTGACTGGTGCCCCAATTTTTGTGGCTAATGCCAGGGGCCACCCCTGCATGGCTCTGGTGGCCAGTGGGACTTAGGCTCATACATTCCACACAACTGTAATCAATGAAGAGAGTTTTTTAAAATAGCTGTCACTCCCCAGGGACAGCAAGAGGCAACAGACCCAGGACCCTCAGTGTTTCTATGAAAGAAGCCCATTAGCTCACCTCCTTAGCTGCAGCCTGAGGGGTAGGCTTCTAATGCAACACACATCTGAGGGCTCACTGTAACCCTTTCCAGAGACCTCAGAGGGCTGGCGCTATCTTTGCATTCCCTTTGCCACATTCCAGAGTACCACGAGCATAACTATAACTATAGTTAATAATACTGTATTGCATATTTGCAAGTAGCTAGGAGAGTGGATCTTGAAAGGTCTCACAAGAAAAAAATTAGTAGCTATGCATGGTGATGGACGTTAACTGCACTTACTGCAGTCATTTTGCAACACGCACAAATACTGAATATTACATTGCACACCTGAAACTAATATATCAATTATACTTCAATTTAAAAAAGAGAAAAAAATAATTTGAGCTGCACACCACCTAATGGTGGTAGCAAGGACAATAAATACTGACTCTAGCTGATGAGCCTCAAGGATGAACACACGTAGGTACTTACTGAGTCCTTACTGATAGAGGATTTTATTTTTTTGCTCCAGTATGATTGCCTAGTCAGTCATTTTTATATGCACTGATGAAAATTCTCAGCAGACCTCTGGGGGGCATTGATGAAAATTCCTTAGCATGATTGATGGTCTTTAAAAAAAAAAAAATCTAATTTTCATCTTCTTTTGGAGCAGATTTCTAGAAAGAGAACTTAGGGAAAATCCCTGCTGATACAGTACCCAAATTTCTGGTTTCCAGCAATGCCCCCATATATTAAAACTAACTCTGTCATATAACTAGAATATTAACATAAACCCTTGACAAAAAAGTCAAGAAGAAAAATAAATCATTTCTTCTTCAGAGTTTAGGAAATAGCACAGGGGTCCCTGGGTGGCTCAGTCGTTAAGCGCCTGCCTTCGGCTCAGGTCATGATCCCAGGGTCCTGGGATCGAGCCCCACGTCGGTTCCCTGCTCCACAGGGAGCCTGCTTCTCCCTCTCCCTTTGCCTCTCCCCCTGCTTGCGCTCTTTCTCGCTATCTCTGTCACTATCTGTCTCTCTCTGTCAAATAAATAAATAAAATCTTTAAAAAAAAGATTTAGGGGCGCCTGGGTGGCTCAGATGGTTAAGCGTCTGCCTTCGGCTCAGGTCATGATTCCAGGGTCCTGGGATCAAGCCCCATGTCGGGCTCCTGGCTTAGCGGGGAGCCTGCTTCTCCCTCTCCCTCTGCCTCCCCTCCTGCTCATGCTCGCTCGCTCTCTGTATCTCTGTGTCTCAAATGAATAAATAAAATCTTTAAAAAAAAAAAAAAAAAGATTTAAAATTAAAAAAAAGGAAATAGCACAATTTTCTACCATCCAAATATTTTAAGTTTCAGTCTTCCATTTGTTTTGAATTAATATGACAAAAGCATTCCAATTAGCCACGGGAAACTTATTTTCCAGGTGATGAAAAACAAATCGAATAAGCAACTACAAATAATACAAACAACACATTTATTTAGAAAAATAAACTGAAAATGCCGTTTGGTACATTTTCCCATGAAGCATAGATAAATGGCTATAAAAAACTGTCATATGTCAAATACAAATTACAAATGATTTCTTTAATTAAGAGAACAAATAGATGTTCAACACAAATGTGTAGTGTACACTTCACCCTATCTGACTTCTTGGCTGTTAATGATATAAAATGACCTTCACTAAAACAAACTTTGGATCCCTTCTTCATTCATTTGACCACACTTAACGCGCTTTCCTTATTATTCTGTAGTTGTCTTTTAATCTGAGACAGGTCCATTTTTTAGAAGATAATTGACTTTTACAGAAGAAAGAGAAAGCAATGTCTGGGGAATTCTTAAATGTTTCCTTTCTGGACTCCTGCATGTAACTGCTTGTGGTCTCAAAACTCATGGGACCATCTGTGCAAATAACAGCACACATCATTACCCTGAATGGAAGTGACAGTGCAAATATTAGAAGTGCATTGAGAAGTAATCAGTGAGAACTGCCCCCCGACCCCACGCCTTAACCAATATGGGGTGAAGAACTGAATGCAGAAACTTTTCAAGCGATCAATGACAATGCTGTTATTCCATTACGGCTTTGAGGGTGTGTACAAGATGGCAAACATCCTCTCTGCAAACAGCAACATTCTGTCCTAATACTGTTCATTGCTGAAATGCTCCTCTGTTCAGTTTTCTTTTTGTCTACATATTTTGAAATGCTGAATAAATCGGGCTAAAGATACCTCCTATCTCTATACTTTCACTTTCCCAAATGATAAATCAATTTTCTAGCTTAATTGCTGAATATAAATTTTCTTGGGCTCACATCTGGGAATATTTTTTTTTTTTTCCCAAGGTGAAATAAGATGGGTTTTCTTTGTTTTCATTGTTGTTTTTGATGTTGTTGGCTTGCTTGTTTAGTCTTTTTTTTTTTTTTTTAATCTTCTTGGTAATTTCAGAGTGAAGAGATTTAAGGCTGTGGCTTTATTTATTTATTTATTTTTTTGCCCCCAGGGCTCTGCTCATGGCTATCAGACTAGAGGCAGATGATTTTATGCAGATCATATCAGTGATCTTTTGTGCTCCAAAGTTGAGGGATTTACTGCTCAATGATGGACAGATTCCTGGTTACTTCAAAATTAGATCTGGCCTCAAGAAGTCATAATGATGAATCTGAAGTGAGAAAAATGAGCTGATATGCCTCCAAATAAAGATATTCCTCCCAACCTGAAGGACCTGTCAAAGGAAGGAAAACAAAAAACAAAAGATCAGTTGAAGTATTAAGCATAGTTTAACAAAAACACATTAAAATTATTAATGAGGCAATCATTTGTTAATGCATAGTTTAAAATTATTTGATTTATCAAGGATTTTAAGCGCCTATGTTAATATATGTTAAACATATATTCTACTTATATTTCATATATGAAAATATATGATAACTTAGTCATCAAAATTTAGTAGTAGCATGCTTATATTTCAATTAAAAGATCTCTTATCTCTGGCTGTTTTTTAAACTTCAGATAAACTTATCCACTTATAAATGTACTAAGTTCTCAAGATATTTTGTAAATTTTTCAGACTATAAACTTTTTATATATACCACCCTCAAAAATATTTTATCAAGAAATCACTGTAAGGTAATCTCGCATGCCATCTGTATAGTTAAACAAATTGCCAAAACGATATCATTTTCCTCGATGCAACAGAGCTGCCAGAGAACTAGTCTTTTCTTTTACTTCATGAATATCTACAATACTTTTTAACTAGCACCAAAAAATCATTTAAATCCATATTTGTGATTAATGAATATATTTTTTGGAAAACAAAAAGAAAGAAATGTAACTATAACTCTCACCCTGCCCACCCACTATCAAAGATGCTTAGCATCCCTTAATGTGAGTGTGTCTATGGTCTTCTCTTTAAGTTACAGTGTAACAGAGAATATTTATGCAATGATTTACTATTAATAGGTCCAGAAAGTTATTAAAATAAACCTGGTACCATAATCGATGGATTAACAAATTATTTAAAAAGTCAGAGACAGAATGTAATGGCTCTAAGTATATTTTTAATCTCAAAGCCTACCTGAGAACCCCTTGTCTTAACCCTTTCAATGGGGAGTAGGTGACCCCCAAATGCATGATGCTTTCTCCAATACAGAACCACAAACATACACACAGACAACAGAATAAATCATTTAGTCCTTCCGTGACAAACTCAGTCATTACCACTATTAGGTTAATTGTAATTATTTTTCATTACATTATTCTCGACTCCAAAACAAAGTCCTGGTACGAAATAATTTAAACTATGAAAATGAAGAAAATAATCCTCTCTCTCATTTCCAAGGTTAAGCCTAGAAAAATCACCATATACAGTTAATCAGTGTGTGTTGAGAGCTTACTCTGGTTCATCACTGAAGATGTTTTATGAAAGATACAGAAGTAGTGGACGAAAATCTTCCGTCATGGAGTTGCTTAAGATGCAAAAGCATATCAATAAAGAGGAATGCAGAAGGCTGGAATGAACTGGCTTATGCTACCCTTAATCTAACACCATTACTAGCATCTGCCTATTTAAGCCATTTGTGTATCTTCTAGAAATAGAAGCCTCCATGTATGCAAAGGAAATTGACATTCAAGCTGTTACTGATGTATGAGCAACAGTCCTATAATAATTAATATTTTCATTTTACTATTGAATAAAACCATACAAAGGTGACTTTCTAAAAATATACTGAAACATAATTCATGTACTTGGGGCAAAGATAATTAAATGTGCCAATTATATTTTCATAGGTCTCTAGTCATCTACATTATTTCTCAGAGCTTATTAAGACTGGTGAAACAACCTATCATTCATTCAGAAATATGTACTCAGGGGCACCTGGGTGGCTCAGTCGGTTAAGGGTCTGCCTTAGGCTCAGGTCATGATCCCGGGGTCCTGGGATCGAGCCCCGCATCGGGCTCCCTGCTCAGTGGGGAGCCTGCTTCCCCCTCTCCCACTCCCCCTGCTTGTGTTCCCGCTCTCACTGTGTCTCTCTATGTCAAATAAATAAATAAAACTTAAAAAAAAAATAAGTATTCAGTACCCACAGTATACCAGATACCGCTTTGGGAACCATGGATATAAAAATGTAGTCTGTCCTCCAAGGATATTAGTATCAAGAAGGTCAGGGGACACACAAACATTCGTAGTAAAAGCAGATTTGTGCCATAGTATATGAAATGAAGAGTGAGCATGGGAGTAGAAGTCTACAGAAGCTGGCATTTGAATTGAGACGTGAGGAGTAGGTTGGAGTTTGCAAAAGGAATACGTCGCTAGTAGCTATGAAATAAGGATATTTCAAAGAGAGGGAAACAGGTGGGCATAGGTAGGGGAGAGCATGGGGCCTTCAATATTGTGTCTCATAAAACTGAAAGGAGAAAATATAGTTGCTTCTGGAGAGACAGGCAGGGGCCAAGATATCCTTTCCTACTACGTAAAAAAGTTTTAGATTTTTATCCCAAAGGTAACGGGAACTATTGAAGAATTCCGACGAAGAGAGCGGCCGCAGGAAGTGTGGAGAGCATTGGGGAAGGCGGGGAGGGCATACATATGGCAGATACTTACAGCAAAGGAATGGCAAAGCCATCAGCTGAAAGCAGTAACTTTCAATCCCCGGTGCAGACACTTCCTTAGTGGCAAATTGAAGAGAACAAAATAACCCATTCTTACTTAATTAAATTAAGAGAGACTTTCATTCCATTTTCATCTATATAAGATAAGAGCAAACATTATGAAGCTTTTCCTGTTCCGCCATTCACCTCTCGGTCCTCACTGAGCATACATGAAAAGCAGAGACTAAAACCTTCTACCCAGCAGATGTGTATACCCGCTGATTGAATTCTAAGGTTGGGTATTAATGAAATACATTGAAATCATACTGAGTTTTGAAGATTTGTTACAGTTTTCCAGACCTCTCCCTGTATGGGATCAGATACCACATTCAATCTCTTAACCTCAGGCTCAAATGTTGTTTCCTGCAGAAGAAATGCCCCAAATAACTTTACATGTATAATTTGCAAATTTAAAAATTTCTTAAACTTCCATTATGATAGGTTTTAAAGTACAAACTTTTTTTTTTTTTTTTAAGATTTTACTTGTTTGACAGAGAGAGCAAGAGAGCACAAGCAGGGGGAGCAGCAGAGGGAGAGGGAGAAGCAGATTCCCCTCTGAGCAGGGAGCCCGATGAGGGACTCGATTCCAGGACCCTGAGATCATGACCTGAGCCCAAGGCAGACGCTTAACGACTGAGCCACCCAGGCGCCCCAAATACAAACATTTTTAAACCTCCACATTCCCTTTTTTGTATGCTTGCTTTGAATAGAGAGCCACATCATATGCCATTACAACTGTACAAGTTAAATACATTTCCTCAGCGTTGACATAATGAAAGATAAATCACACACACCAAGATCTTGTATAGCTAACAATGATTAGAAGCACTCATGGAAATGCTTTATGACCCATTGTTCAGATCAGTGGGTTAATTGCCTCATTCTGCTCAAAAAGGCTTTGCTTAAAACTAATTAAAATTTTCTTCACTTTTTGGATGGAAGAGATCCATGTTTTCAAGCACTTCAAGTGTCATTTTTTTAATAAATTTTTTCCAGATCCAAATGTGATATACAAAATGTGAATGATACTAGATAATTTTCAGGCTTTGAGTAATTAAATGTCAAGTTAATTAATTTATATAAGTAGCATCTTAAGTGACAGAGCATTTCAATGCAGTAAGGACAGTATGATTTTAAAATGTCGAAGACAGCATGCAAAGCTAGGGAAAAGCTAAAAATATTACAAAAAGTTTGTCCAAACAGAAGTCCCATAATTCTATATTTATTTGGACCTTGATGTAATTTTCATAATTCTCTTCTTTATAATCTATATTTATTAAATATAAACACAAAAATTTGTATATATTGATTGCATATTGTTATAAAATATTTTATAAAACAAATATGTATCAATATTTATTATTTTAAAATTTATATAATTTAAAATATTTTAACTATGGACAATCTGTTATTGTCTGCTGCATTTTAAGAGGTAGAAACCATGAAGAAATCAAAATCATTTTCAAGAAAATCTGTCTTATTTCCCCTGTTAAACGAATAGCAGCAAGATGTGTTCCCTTAATTCAGTTAAATGAAAATGTATGGAATACCTACTATAAGTCAGGCATTATGGCAGTCATGGAAAATGTAAGGATAAACAATTAGATTTCTGTTACATCTAAACATGGAGCTAAATATTTCACACTTTATTTAATTGTTATATTAAGCTATGAAGTAGATATTCTTACAATTTACCGGGTGAGGACATTCTGGCTCTGGTGAGATTAAATCAAAGTCATCATCACCACCCACAAGCCAAATTCACTATTCCCCAAACCATTCATTTGATGCTATAACCACAGAGGTGAGTATTTGTGATAAATAATATGACTCACATAGACTAAAATATTTACTACTGGCCCTTTACAGAAAAAGTTTGTCAATCCTGGTTGAATCTATCTATCTAATTTGTTATAAAATTACTTACCAATCTAACCTTTTATTTTTCCAAATGGGTCGTCAATCATTTCAACAGCATGTATTCAATTACCTCTATTTTGCTATACTTTGACATGCGATTCTTATCCTATAACAATTCACATGCCCACATGGTTGTATGTGGTGTATTTCTGGACGCTAGGAATTCACTTCCTCTCATTTCAGGTTCAGGTTTTTTATTGTAGCAAAATTTTAATATTCTGTGAGATAACACTGAGTTTCTAGAATAATCAGGGCAGAACTGGTATCTGTACAATATAAGTAATCATATCAGAAATATGGTGGACTGTTACATTTATTTAGACCTTCATTTTATTTTTTTTTAACAATTTATTTGAGAGACAGAGAGAGACGGGGGAGGGGAGGGGCAAAAGGAGAGAATCTGCATGCAGACTCCCTGCTGAGCAGGGAACCCGACTAAGGGCTCCATCTATAGGATTACGACCTGAGCAGAAAGCAAGAGTCGGACGCTTAACCGACTGAGCCACCAGGCGCCCCTAGACCTTCATTTTAGGGCTCTCGATAGTTTTATTATTTTCTTCATAGATATCTTTCACACTCCTTGTTTGAATTATTCCCATATTATAGCTTTCATTGCTATTTGGATGAAATGGTTTTAAAATTTATTTTGTATGTCTTTATCACTGATCCCAAGGTACAAATTGAATTTTAAGATACGCTTATATCTAGCTAGTTTACGCCACTCTCTTACTGGTTCTTGTCTAATAGTTTTTTTTTTTGAAAGACTTTATTTGTCAGAAAGAGAGAGAGAACAAGCACAAGCAGGGGGGAGGGGCAGAGGGAGAGGGAAAAGCAGGCTCCCCACTGAGTAGGCAGCCTGACGCAGGACTGGATCCCAGGACCATCATGACCTAAGTGAAAGGCAGGTGTTTTTTTTGTTTTGTTTTTAATTTAATTTTATTATGTTATGTTAGTCGCCATACATTACATCATTAATTTTTGATGTAGTGTTCCATGATTCATTGTTTGCATATAACACCCAGTGCTCCATACAATACGTGCCCTCCTTAATAACCGACTGAGCCACCCAGGCATCCTTGTCTAATAGGTTTTTATCTATTGTTTTGGATTACCTAAATCAGTAATCATATTGTCTATAAATATTGATACTATCATCTTTCTTTTTCAAAATTTAGACCTTTATCTTTTTCCATTTATTTCATTTATTCATTTTTTCAAGATTTAGACCTTTATCTTATTTCATTGTTTAGCCTCTCTAGTGCCATGTTGAACAGTGCCAGTGGTAAGAAATGGCTCATAAAATCTTTTCACTATGATGCCTTATTTGAGTGGAAAGTTTTGGCTACTTTTCATTTTCTTCTTTTGGTATTAACGTTTAAATGTTTCTTAAGGCAAATTAGGTTATTTACATTTTTTAATAAATTTAATTATTTTATCCACACTTAAACATAGAAGTCTCTTAAGTGCTCTTCTTTCTGATTCCTAAAGTTGCTCATTTGTTTCTTCTCCATTTTTTTTTTTCTTCTTAGTTTTTGATGGTGCTATAGACGGAATGTTTGTGTGCCTCCAAAATTCATGGGTTGAAACCTAATCCCTGATGTGATAGTAGTTGGAGGTGAGGGACTCTGGGAGGTGAATACATCATGAGAGTAGAACCTCATGAATGGGATTAGTGCCCTTATAAAAAGAGGCCAGAGAGCTCCTTCTCCCTTTCTCTGCCATTAAAGAATACAAGGAGAAGGAGGTGGTCTGGAAGCCGGAAGTGGATTTGCACCAGACACCGATTCTGCCAGTGCCTTGATCTTGTACTCTCCAGGCTCCAAACCTGTGAGAAATAAATGTTTGTTGTTTAAGCCACCCAATCTGTGGTATTTTTGTTATAGTGGCCCTACAGACTTACACACATGGGGGAAAATCTATTTTCACATTCTTTTCAAAATAAAATAATTTTTAAAATCTAGCTTTCCTTTTTTCCTGGGTTTGATCGTTTTTATATATTAATTTATTTTTTGTCTTTATTAGTTTTCCTTGTCTACTTTAAGAAGATTTTGTTATTCTTTGTTCTGTTTTTTTAGTTGAATGTATAGCTGTCATTTTGATTTTTTTTTTCCATTTTTTTGTGTTTATTTGAAGAAAGCCTGTTTGGTAATCCACATTCCCAAATATTTATATTTCCTAATGTGAATAAAGGGATAGCAAAACATTTTCTCCTTCTTTGAAAAGAAAAATGACATTGAGTTAACTTTCTAGCTCTGTTTCCATAGAAACCCAACACTGGTAGATGTCAGCTGTATTACTAGGCAACATTGCTTATAATAAAAATAAATCCTGATTTGTAAACTGCATCTGGTCTGGGGGGACTGTGAATGACTATAAATATCTCATGGGATTTCTTGAGTGTGGTGCATTCTTGTAACTGGTGAAGTTCTTTGCTTACGGATGATTATAACAGATGTTGATTACTATTCCGGACATGGTAAGGGTTAGCCAGGGTATAGATCTCACACCTACTCATGACCTCAAACTCTCCCACCTGAGCTGTCAGACTTTAGCCCTCGACCCTTGTGGGAACTCTCATGTTGGAAAATCACTGGATACTGACCTACTGGCATGCTTTGTATCCTTCTAATGAAACCATTGTCAAGTATAACCTATTAGGGTCATGAGATTGATTGTCCAATTGAGCCTATGACTACTAAGAGTGGGTGTTATATATATGGAGATTCTTTTTTAGTTATGCATCTATCAAAATGTTATTGGCTTCATATTCTGAGAAGTATAGAGGACTAAGGGTGGTCAGGAAGGAAGTACAGGGGAAGATTGTGCATTGCCTGAAACTTGTTGTGGAACTTGAAGATATTAGTAACACCTGAGTCCCCTCCAAATGGTGCCAATGATATCCTTCCTGCACCTAGGAAGTCTGGTGAGAGAGAGAATTTTGAGTAAGAGACCTAGTATCCCTCCTTCAGAAAGAATTAAAAAAAAATAAGTGGAAGAAGTTGGGCAGAGTTTCCTTGAGATGAATGAAAAAGAATGTTTCAAAAAACTTTCAATAACAAAAATTATATTTAATCTGGTTCTTAAAAGATAGGGAGGTAATATGTTTCCAGTTTGAAAAAATTGTAGGTAAAGCACTCTAGGTAGTCAGATAAAAAGGCCTAGGTGCGTTTTCAAAAACATAATGTGTGGGGTGCCTGGGTAACTCAGTCGGCTAAATGTCCAATTCTTAATTTTGGCTCAGGTCACCATCTCAGCGTTGTGGGATCGAGCTCCATATCTGGCTCCAAGCTCCGTGGAAAGTCTGCTTGAGATTCTGTCTCTCCCTCTGCCCCTCTCCCCGTTCATGCTCCCTGTCTCTCTCTTTGTCTCTCTCAAATAAATAAATAAATCTTTAAAAATAAATAAAAACATCATGTGCTATTTCCTCTCATCCATTGAGTGAATTTTATATGCCCATGTATCGTTCCAAGTCATAGGAAGTTTGTTTTAGTTCTTATACTGATACGTATAGAATTTAATACATATGATCAAATTAGGAAAAAGCCAATTATGGATGCACTCCATTGTAATCTTTAAGTCCTATTACACATTTAACTACTTTGGAAAAACACTTCATTTCATACTTCACAAATTATGAATATTGAGAAAATCACCTTGAAAATAATTATTTTAATGTGAGGGAAAGGACACTGCTAATTCTAGCACAGTGTTCTAAATTGACACAACTCATTTCTTGTCATGAATTATCGGTGACATTTTCTAAAATCTAAGTGAGACTCCCTGGTAGCTGCCCTGCTCTCCTGAGCCCAGGAGCACTGCAGACTCTGCCCAAAGAATGTGTACATTCATGAAGAACACACACAGAGAACAAATCTGTATGTAGCCCTTCGCACTTGCCGCATTGAGGACATTTAGTAAGTGTACACGTGTCTGACAAAGCAACAGTCTAGAGAGATGATAATCAAGTGTTTAAGGCCAGGTGATCATTTTCTAAAATAAGTACCTGATAACCTTGAAATATCATGCACCTTAGAATTGCCCCTCTCACCTGAGCTGGCACATCAGACAACCACATTCAACAACATGAGTTCCAAATTCTCAAGGCCAGCTACAAAATTTACAGGGTCCAGTGAAGAATGAAAAGCAGGGACTTGTTCAAAAGGCAGGGAAAAAGCTTTGTCCTTTCTTACCTAGTCACTCTGGTTTTTTTTTATTTGCTCTTTAATGTCATGCTCCTTCGGGCGGAGGTTGAGTGCAGACGCCCACAACCCTTTGGGGCTCTCCCCTGCAACTCAGAGCACAACACTTGGCTGCCAGTGTTGGCCTCCATGGAGAGACAGGGCAGCAGTGATCTCTTGGTATAATATGGGAAAGTGGGTGGCCAGGAGCTCATCTACGTGGGTGGCAAGGGTGGAATGAGGCATGAGGAAAAACTTCAAGCTCCCCAAGGCATTCTTCATTATCCCATGGGACTTCACTTACAAAACACAAATCTACAGATAAAAATATCAGGTCCTTGACTGCAGAGCATTAAACACAAGTGTCGGGGGGTGTGGATAGAGTGGGGGGTACTTCTGAAGACAGGGTCTTAAGCAACTGTAAGGGTCACATGTCCCTTAAGATGACCCTGCAAGTCTGTCCCAAATAGACTTCCATCTGTCTCACCCCAAGCCTTTACAATGAAATTCAAAATAACCCCAACCACAGGTCCAGCTTTGCCTAATCCTATGTTCTACTGTGTTTGGTTCATTCAGAACGTTCAAAAGTATGTTTCAGTCCGACACAAGTGACTACAGAAGAACAATGTCCATGAACTACAAGGAATAACATCAAAATCAGTTTAAGGAATGGCTTAAAATATTTTTGCGCCCGATCATTATTTTTATTCATTTTTGTAGGTAAATTGCAACTGTCCACTTGTTAAGATTTTGACACTTTTACATAGAAAAAAAGAGTATGTATCTACTATTTAAATTGGCCCTGCAAACTTTACCCTCTAAAAGAAGGACTCTAAAAGAGTTTGTAAAGTCCATCTATGATATATAAACACTTGAAAAATTAATTTAGTAAAACTCTCTAAGAAAATTAACTATAGATGTAAATAAAACATAGAACTTATCCATGGAACATCTGCATTCACACAGCAAAAAAACTACTCTAATTATTATCTTAAGCCGCCTCTTTTTTTTTACATATTTAAATGCCCATACAGAATCACATCAGTTTGAAAAAAGGGTATTTTTCAATTATTTTGCCAATTAATTTTAATTCACTTAAAATAAATTTAATGACCTAACTTTTAAAAATGATGGAAATTATGTCTTATGAAGGATGTTATTTATAACAGCAAAGTTGCTATGTGGTAATATTTCAAGATATTAATAATATGTTTATAATTATTCAATGTTTTAATATATAACTATTTCAATTTCAATATAAATTTCAATATTTCAATACATTTATATCATAAAAGACTATTAAAAAGCGTATCTTAGAAGCCTACCTCAGACCTGTTTTCGGATATTTTTGTCACTCTTTTGAAAAATTTTATTACTAATAAATTTTATGATTAAATATCATAATTAAAGTTCCATAGAGAAGGAGTAAATGATGAGAAAAATATGTCATTCTTTCCCATTCTTTTAGATTCCCAGTTGAAAATATTTCATTGAAGAATACTTTCCAGAAATCTTTTTCTGGGCACAAACCTATCAAATTTGTCAAGAGTACCACCACCTTATTATCAAGTACAAATTCCAGTTTGTACTTATAAAATATTCCTTCCACAGAATACATGCAATATATGCTCGCTTGCTCGCTTGCTTGCTTCATCCATTCATTCATCATCCATCCATCCGTCCATCTTTCTATTCATTCACCTACGTTATGTGCAATCCTGTGGTATTTCATCAGTATGGGATAACATTGAGTCCCTTATTGCCAAACATCCCTATCGATCAATTAGCAAATTCTTGTAAATCCTAAGTACAGTGCCTGGTATGCTGGCATGGTTTTAGAGTCTGGAGCTCAAAATTAAGTTCCACTCCACTGTAGTTATAAGGGTCTGTCTAAGATCATTTCTGAGACTCAGTTTCCTCATCTGTTGAAGAGAAGGAGGAAAAGACATTAATATCTACTTCCCAGTGTTGATAAACAAAGTAAATGAAAACAGATAAAAATGATTTTGCGGTGCTCATATAGTTCCGTTTTACAAAGAGAAACATATATAAATACATTGGGGAGGGGTAGATAATTCCACAGGAGGGTTGAACAAGCTCCCTGAGAATCCAGTTCTTAAAAAGATCTCAAGGCTAACTGGTGTATATTGACAGAACTGCCCTAATCCTACGTCCCAACTCCAACCACTGAGGAAGGCCACCAGAGTGGATTTGCCAAGAAATAAGAACAGAAGCAAAATAACTGTCTTTCCCTCTTTCTTCTGCTGTTATTAACAATATCAGCACTGACCATTTTTGCAACCAGAATTATAAATAGTTTCCAATATCTAATTACATAAGAGCAGCATCACACATAGTGTTAAAAGTACCGAAATGTAAATTAAATGCTAAAGGAACCAATTTAGAAAAACAGTCACCAGGAGGCTTTTTTTTCCATGAACAGAGACAAGGAAACCCAAAGAGGACGTTTACTTCATTATGTGAGGAAATCGGGGGTGGGTGGGAGGGTCAGTTATATAAAATTGTGGCTATTTACTTACCCTAGATGTCCTTGATCTTCACTAGTGGTGTTTAGAGAACAGGTTTTTTGTTTTAATTTTTTTCTAAAAAAAATCTCAGCGCTCATTCTGTTTTGGTTACTGTAAGCCAAGCAGGAATTTTGCTCATGCTAATGACTGCGAATTTTCTTGTCTAAAGGCAAACATGTTTTTGACAACTCTTTCTTCCTAAATCCCCTTTTTCCTGCCCCTCCTTTTCATTTCCTTTTTATTCACTGATGTGTGCTGCTCGGAGAAACAGTTGCAGCCAAACTGGAGAGCACTGTGAAATGAATGGCTGTGGTATCTATCCCTCCTTTTGGTAACACTCCTTTGTGTAACTGCATGAAAGCCTGCCGAAGCTAATGTTAACACGAGCACATTCTACCGCGTTCCACTGGAAATGAGGCATGCTAGAAGAATGGCATTATTTTTTTCGTGGTGGAACAAGAGGACCTTCAATCAAAACAAAATTAAAATGCTAACACTGCTCCCTCCTCCTTGTTTAAACATTTCTGTCAAACCACATTCATTTTAGGTTTTTAATTTATTACAGGAAACAAGCGATAACAATGCTTCCCCCTCTAATATCCACCGATGTTTTGCAACGATTAAATTCGGTAGACAAGCAATAAAATGCTGCTCTCATCTTCATGAGATGGCATTTCTTTCTTCCTCTGGCTTTTAAATAAATGATCAGTTGGCTTCCGTGAATTAGCAAGCTGGCCTTTATGGGTTGCCTTTTTTATTAACCGAATAGAATCAGGTTAACTAGTCTTCCCTCTTCAAGCACAGGGAGGGTTAGTAGTGAGGACAGGAGGTCAGCCATGACAAATCTGCTGAATAAAGTTATGTTATAGACTGGAAAGGAATCCAGGATTCTCTTTTGTTATTAAAGTCTATGAAGCAACTGGACTCAGAAAAACATCCAGTTGCCTATGCCAAGAGACCATCTCTATTCACCATGGCCTTTTTGAAAACATTGTACTCAAAAGGAATTGGAAACAAAACAAAATAAAGGCAGTCTACTAAATTTTATTTTTCTTCTTCCAAAATGCTTTTCATTTTAGGCATACATGCCTGAATATTGTAAGCTCAAGGATAGGAAAAATGTCTTGCGTTGACTACAATAGGGTGGTATTTCTGGAAAGTCTACAAAATGCCACATAGAGAAGGTCTCTTATAATGGTCTTGTTTCATTTAAGGGGAGTAAGATAATACTTCAGGTTTAATTGGCAGGTGTGTAGGATATTTTTTACTTAACCTGAGTTTAAGGCTCAATTTCCTACCACCTTTTCTTCTATCTTGCCACTATTATGAACTAGAAAATGTGTGTACCTATTTACACACCCACAGAGCCAACAGAAAGCAGATTACCCTTGTAAATAAGACAACTGAATGACAAGCAGTCTTTCCTGCCATTAAACTTGGAGTTAATCAGAAGGCAGTCTCGGGTTCTCTAACAATATTTGCCATAACACTTCTTAAATACAATTCATGACATATCACTTTAAAAGAAGCAAATTACAATATCAAAGTCCCATCATTGGGTTATACTCAGAATTCAGTAACTTTAATAATGGCCAAACCAAAGTCTCAGTGACTCTCAAGGCACTTTTGATTTATCTAGGGTCCATCCTCTTTTATTTCCATGAACAATGTGCAAACAAACAACCCCTAGGATTTCTACATTTTCAATTCCACGTTATCAGTGGAATTGTTACTTTACTATAACCCCAGAAGCCAGTGTGCTTCTGGATATAATGGATTTGGGGGAAGGAAGCATCATCTTAGTAAGGCCTTGTGGGAATACACAATTAAAAGCTAGAAACCTAGGGCCATTTGGTGTAAATAAAAACAACCGTTTGCATTTCAATAGCCTCTAGGAAAATTTCTTTATTAAAATATAGGGCAATGTTTCTTGTCCTCTGCAGTACTCACATTTTGGTCTACATAATAGATTTTGGAGGGGCAGGGAGCTGTCCTGGGCATTTTAGCATATTGCCACATCCCTGGATTTAGGGTCAGTCAAGGTCTTAATCAAAAACTTAAATGGTGTTACTTTTTTCATTCACTCAACTTAAAACTTGGGATCTCTACAACTATCTGCAATGCAGCTACTGCATATAACTTTCATTGATAAGAAGAAATGTGCTTAAAAAACAGAGCAACACTTGTCCTGTACGAAAACAATGTTCCGTACTCCTAATAACAGTATTTTAGAAAGCTAAAACCCAAGTTACAATTTTGAGAGTGGACAGTGAATTTTTTCATTTCATTCCTCCTGTGAATTCATGATCTATTATTTAGCCTGACTAACAGAATTTTTTGTCCAAGATGGCCCAGTCCTGAGCGAAGTCTTGAATTTACACAGTTGTTGTCAATCCAATTACAGAAATATTTATTGGAAATGTACATACCTGCATGAACTGCTCAAGGCACTTGGAAAACAAAGGTGAAGAATATATTAAAGTAAGAACCGAATGAATTTTGAGCAGACATAAGAGAAAAATGAGCTCTGCCTGAGGAAATTGGAAAAGGTCTCGAAGCCAGCTTCCTTAAGAAGGATGAATAAAATTTCAACAAGAAGGAAAAGCATTCAAGCAAAGCAGGGACAGAGGCAGAAGAGCACAGATCCAGGGATATAGAGAATCAGTCCCCTTAGAGCCCAGCCTACAGACCTGGAAGCAGTAGCAGGGGACAAAACCGGAAAGGGAGGATGTTACCACACAGGTAATGGGGAGACCGTCAGGGTCTCTAACTGGAAAGTGATCTGGTCAGATTTGCAAGATAGAAAGATGGCTGTGCAGGTACGTGAAGAATGAAATGGAAAAGAGCAGACCTTGAATCGGGGAGAGCAGTTAGGAGTCTATAATTAATGCAGTATTTCAACTGAAAGAGAAAGAGATATTGAACTGAGAAAAACAGCATGAAGGATTGAGACGAGGGAATGGGCTGACAAAGTATTTAGGATGGAGAATGGAAAGACTCTGAAAAATAATTGGAGTGGGAAGTGAAGAGGTGAAGGAGATTTTTCTTTATCATTTCTGGTGTGGTGACTTGGATGGATAGTAATACCAACTTCCTGAAAGAAAAGAAGAGGCAAGAAGCAGGTGTGGGGGAAATAAATTGACTGGAGAGGATAAACTATTATCTCAAACACCAAAACAACATGTATCACAAAGAATATTTAATACATTCAAGTGGAAATTATAGAAATATTGGTTCAAATGGGAAATCTGGTTTCTTAAATCACAAGCTCTTCAAAAGGAACTTTACTTGTCGATATGACTTCTATTAATCAAAGAGGATCAGATTGGGAATCTTTAAAATTTATTTCTGTAAGTATCATGCTTTAAATATAGTAAAGTTAGAGAATGTGCAGGGAACCAGCCTGAAAGAGCAGTTTGGCTCACTGGAGGGAAGGTAATGGCTGGTTAATTTACTAGAATTCTTTGGCATTCTAAATAAATTCAGTGTCTGCCTTTGTGAGGTCACAAATCCCTTAGAGCGGCAGATAAAAGCTACGGATTTGACCCCTTAAAAATAAGCAGATTTACACATAAAGAACACTCTCCTTATGATTTCAAGATGGCTCTCCATTGACGCCCACGCATTGCAAGGACCTCAGCTTCAGAGCTCTTGGTTTTGAGGTGAACAAATTTAATCATAGATGAGTATTATTAAAAAAAAAAGTCAAATATATATTTAGAGGTATCTCTTTAGTATTAATAGGAAGTATTCTCTTTTCCAAATAAACTCCTATAAATCAGGGTTTTACAGTTCAGGACTGTTGACATTTGGGTTGGGTAATTCTTTGTTGGGGGCTGGGAAAGAGAAACTGGTTCATGCACTGTAATGTATATGGTCAGCAGCGCCCTTAACCTCTACCCATGAGGTGCCATTAAGACCACAGATGTCTCCAGACATTGTCAAATGTCTCCTGGGAGGCAAAACTGCCTCATTTGAGAACCATCGATACAGGCAAGAACTTTTATCTTCATAAAACTCTGCATAAGAGATAAAGTTAGGAGTTCTCTTTTTGAAGAAAAATATTTTCACGGGAAACTTTCCGAGAACAGATCACAAAGTTAGTAAGCAACAAAGGCCAGTATTTAGATCCCATCTTTTTTTGGGGGGGGGGGGCGGGCAACTATTAATCTTTTCCTTACATTCCTATTCTCACTGTAGGAGGGAAAATTATCTCCTCTTCAGAGATGGTAAGAATCACACAACACGGTCACAGCAGAGTTGCTGTCTTTTATCAATTTGCTTTCCTCTTCCTTTTTTATAAACAACTTCCTCTTTAAGAAATTAAATGTTCCAACTTAAGCAATCAAGAAACTGATATTTTCATAGCAACAAGAAATCCCTCAACTCAAAAATAAATGAAACGTTATAAAAACTAGTTAGTAACTGAATACATTACCATCTGTAGCATGAGCAAGTCTGTGTTCTTATGGTAAATCTCACCTTTATTTAGTTCTGTAATGGGAAATCTGCAAGTAATGCAGAAGTTATGGAATATATTGGCAACAGATACAAAAATCTGCTAATACCCATACATAGAGATTCTGAAATTTCAATACAAATGCTATGTTTCCCCTCTCTGGCCATTTCTTTGTCCCTAGTCCTGCTCTGTAAAACTATGCATTTGGTGTCTCCATTTATCATCACTTATATTTCTTTTCATTTATTTGTCAGCGTGCTAATATCTGTGTTTTGCTCCCTGTATCCATTACCTTGTCTCCTTATGATATTCTCCGTTTTTATTCTGGGGGACACTCCCTCCCCAGCTCCTTGTCAACATGTTTTAGGCAGTCCCCTAGAGGTAGCCTTTCTTTCCCTAAAAATGGAACATCTAATTTTTAGCTAAGCAGCTGGTCATGCAGAATAAATGCTACCTTGAAGGTGTGTGCAAACATGTGACAAAGTCGGGAAGGGATGGAAGTGAAAGCACTGAGTGGTAGCTTCTGGAAAACTTTTAAACAGAAAGCTGGTCCGCACCCTTGGCTGAAGTTTTTCTTCCTTTGCTCCGACCTGCTGCCAAGAATGTAGATTTGATGACCAGAGTTCCGGCTGCCAGTTTGTACAATTAGAATGCACCAGCTACGTCAGAGATGGCCAGGACGGATGCCCAAAGGAAACAGGCCTTGAGGGTTTTGTAAACCAGAGCTGCCGTATCAGCCCTGATCTGCCTCAAGACATCCAGGCAAGAAAAAATCTTCTAACTTATCTTTTTAACATCTCTGTGATGTGGGGTCTCTTATTCACATAGGAATCGAAGCTTAATGGATACAGGTGAAAATCCATTCTAATCTCAAGATGGAGCACGTGACCTAAGTCTAAACCAAAGAGCTGATGACATTCCTCTGTTTCAGAGGGACCCATGCACTATCCCAATATTCTAGATAAAAGGGTATACTTACAGCTATGTCAAGGAAGTTAATTTGCCATAAAAATTTCACAAAAGAAGTACAAAGATGCTGTCATTCTGACAAAAGCTCTTAAGTGTATTTTGGTTTAAGTATCGAACTCTAAATGAGCCTGGGGCGAAGTCCTCCTTCATGGGAGGACTGCATATGGTTTCAAGGGATGGCGCTGGATGACGTTAGGGTTATGCAATTAAAACAACTATTTAGGTTGCCATGAACATCTCTTTGCAGGCATTGAAAGCTATGATTAACATAGTCTGATGTGAGTTTAATAAATTCTGGAATTCACGATTTGTAGAAAACTATGCTATTCGGTGCCTAACTGCATGATGCATTTTGTGACAAAGCATTATCCATCAAGCTAGACAATCTTTACTCATCCAAGCAACCAATCCTTCTGGGTCCCTTGCACAAATGTCACAATCACGATGTCTTCTGACCAGTTCGTGAGAAAAAGAATAAAGAAGTTAGCAGCTTGTAAGGTGTAACAAAATTTTTAAAAAGTAAAAATAATAATAATAATGCCAGGAAATGTTAGTTTCATTAATAACGGTCTTCAATTCCCAGTTATTAAGTGCAATTCAAATAGAATATATTGAGCACTTGGAGTACGACTTAAAGTACATAGGCTATGTCTGATAGGTATATTTCAAGTAATCTGATAGGCATAAGGATATTTGATCAATATGGAATTATGCATGCCCGATGTCAGGAAACACTGTACATATTCCAGATAGAGCAGTAAGCAAAACAGACAGAAGTCTCTACATTTTAATGATGGGATCATATGAGAAAAGGAACTATGTCCGATTTTAGGGGAGTTGGAGGTAAGTGTGAGGAGGAAAGGAGGCAGAAACATATTTCTCAGAAGAGAAGAAAATTAATCTCTGCAGTTTTGACCAGTTAAAGGGAAGGAAGAAAAAACTGCTCTGATGCCTCAAAAGGTGAGAGAATATTACATTGGGGCAAAATTCTATCATGCAGTACGACTGAAGCTTAGGCACCACAAATGGGAAGGGCCAGAACTGAGCACAAGAGAAAGAGGGCAGGCAACAGTGTGAATTTTCCCTCTTATTTAAATCTGAAAAGATTTATCCAAATCTCAGAGATAAGACATGGCCAATACAAGATGTTTCTATGCTTGTTTTCAATATTAACATTCTTTAATTTTGAACTAATGCATGATTAATGAAAATCCTTGGAATATATAAACAGCATAAAGAAGAGTGAAATATTATACTTTCTGACACACAGAGGTATCCAATATTACAGCTTTGGCATATCTTATTCCAGTTCTTAAAATTTTTTCCTTAGTTGAACTAATTTTCAATGTAATCTATTTTAGTAACATTATATCAAAAAATTATCATAACATTATTTGACGGCTACGTAATATTTTAAGCTACGTTCCTGCTCATTTTTTAAATTAATGTATATAATTCATTAACATAAAAAAACACTAATAAATATAGTGGATATAGGATTTTATAGCAAAGCAAATGTACGTAGAGGGCTACAAAAAGTGTGCACTTTTTTTTTAGATTTATTTATTTATTTATTTATTTATTTATTTATTTGAGAGAGAGAGCAGGAGCTGGTGCGGGGGGGAGGGGATGGGCAGGGGAGAGGGAGATGCAGACTCCCTGCTGAGCAGGGAGCCCAACATAGGGCTCAATCCCAGGACCCTGAGATCATGATCTGAGCCAAAGACAGGTGCTTAACCGACTGAGTCATCCAGGGGCCCCCAAAGTGTGCTCTTTTGACATTAGTCCCAGGACATGCTTTGAAAAAACAAAATAAGAAATGTTCCAATAACGAATGAGTTTGTGAAATAATGCATATAAATTTTTTTCCCATGGAGAGTCTCATAACAAAACAATACTGAGATTTCGATAATCATGCTTTAAAGAAAACTAGTTGGATTTTCTTTGCCTTTCCCTAAATAATTTTATGACAAAACACTTTTTTATACTTCCTATTTATCTGTTACACAGTCTACAGAATACTATATTAAAGAATCAAAAAAACAGCACAAATCAGGATGTCAAAATTACTTAGTATATTTCAAATATCCCAATAAAATTATATTCTATAGACTTCTTAAAATATTTTTTAGAAATAATACATGCTAATATTAAAAAATGAAAACAAGACGGGGGTGCCTGGGTGGCTCAGTCAGTTAAGCATCCGACTCTTGGTTTTGACTCAGGTCATAATGTCAGGGTGGAGAGATTGAGCCAGCATGGGTCTCCTCCGGCTCTGTACTGGGAGTGGAGCCTACTTAAGATTCTCTTTCTCCCTCTCCCTCTGCCCACTGCTCATACATGTATACAGCTCTCTCTCAAAAAAAAACGCAAATATGACAAGCAATCAAAATCTTATTTCTTCAACATATCCTAAGTTCTGTCGTAAGAAATCACCATCATTAACATGTGAGGAACACCGTATGAGGCATCTCCAAATCATATATGCAGATACAAGGGCAGATAGGTAAATACATAAGTAGGTAATAATAGATAGAATTATAGATAAGTGGATGGCATTTAAATTTTGCATTATACTGTGTTCTATATTTAAGAAGTATTCTAATATTAACTTAAATTTAACAGAAGAAATCTAAACTTAGTGTAACCTAAACACATTGGTAAGTTACAAGTCAATTTTTCTTCAACAGATAAAATATTTTTTCATAAATAATCCCTGTAAAGGTCAAATTTTGATACATAGTAAGAGTTTCAAGTCTTTTTTTCCTTTTCTTTTTTTTTTTAGGTAGGCTTCACACCCAGGGTGGAGCCCAACGTGGGGCTTAAATTGAGAAACCTGAGATCAAGACCTGAGCTGAAATAATTAATTAATTAATTAATTTAAAAAAAAAAAAAAAAAGACCTGAGCTGAAATCAAGAGTGGGATGCTTAACCAACTGAGCCACCCAGGCACCTCAAGAGTTTCAAGTCTTTTTTAAACTGCATAATTAGACTTCAATATTATACATTTCCTAATTGCAATAAAAGATGAAGAAATTAGCTCGCTTAGACTTCTTTCCACTTCTACTAGATTGCAAAGTATTGGAATGAATTTTTCTTGAGACCAGTATGGTACTTCACTGTGCAGACTATACTCTATTTCAGGGAAAATTTCCTTTTACATCTTTGAATATTTTTGTGTTCCACATATTCTTCAAGACTCCAATTATATTTCATTTTATTTTCTTTGACTATTTCCACCTATAGTCATTTTCATGTCTTTATTGCTTTCTCTTTAAGTAATTTCCTCAAGTCTATATAGTTGGGTTTTCAATTGTTTTTATTATATTTTTTATAATATATCTTATCACTCTTTTTGTAAAAAAGAGCTCACATTTTTTGTCATTTCTTTGCAATTTGAGGAACGATTTATCTGAAATCCTGTTTTCCCTCCACAGGTAATTCTTCCATAATGTATGTTCTTCAAGCATCTTTTTTTCTTCTTTTATAGTTTCTATTCATAAGGCCACATGATTTGTCCCCCACTTGTGAGTTATCTTTATACTAAATACTGTCAAATGGGCAGATAATGGAACAAGAAAGGGAATGAGCTCCAACTTGGAATGGTATTGGGTGGAGTACCCTCTTACCAAGTCTGAGATTTCCTTTTCGTACAAACCCACCCCCATCTCCACGCCTCTAAGTGTTGGCATTGAAACAGTGGTGTGTTGATGTTGCTCATTGTAAATCTCCTTGAGACACAAGCCCTTCATATTGAGACCTGGTGATGGATGCTTCCTCTCCTCTGTTCATCCCTCTTGACATCCTTGGCAGAGAAGGTTCAGCTATGGAAAATGACGTTCATTTGGTTTCTCCTGCAGCATCATATTCACTGCCAAGTTGTGAGACTGATTTCAATTTCCACACCGGTGTCTCCTGATGCTATAGTGGCCTGTCCTAGAGCTCAGATCTCCTCACCGTCCTATAAGGATGGTGAGATAAGCTGCCACAACTGTGATTCTTCCTTTTATGGATGCACTGTGCCGTTTTGTCTCTCAGGATATTCTCCAGTTGTGGCGAGAACTACTCACAGCATGTTTGGGCTGTGGCTGATAGATCATTGGGAGCACTGGTCATCAATAGGTTTTGAAGGAGGAATATAGGTTTTAAAAGCTCTCCATTCTGAGACCCATAACTGGAAACATGATTTCATGCTTATAATCTTTAAAATATTGCAGGTGTATTTAAAGTGTATGCAAGGATACTTCAGGTATTATCAAAAAAGGATTCAAGTCTATTTGTTTATTCTTAACTTAGCAAACATTTCTAACATCCTTAGTCTGTACCGTGAACTATGGGCATTTCCAGAAATGCAGAAATGAACTCTTTATGTTATGATCAAGGGGCTCACAAATTGAGTAACGAAGACAAATACAGATAAATAAGCAGACAAGATGTAGTGTGTGTGTGTTTCAATGCTATAAATACTCAAATAGAGTTACTGTATAGAGATCACATATTGTATGATTTCATTTCTAAGAAATATCCAAATAAGAATTCAGGGGAGGGAGCAAATGAGTTGCTTATCATTGCAAAGAGAAGAAGATATCTGAATTGTGGCTTAAAATGTTAATGGGAATTTATGAGGCAGAGGTGGGCAGGGAGAGCTCATTAGAAAACTGTGTGTGCAAAGAAAGGCATGAAGACATAAGATCTCCATGGGCTGTGGGGCAGCGAGCACCATTTTGTTTCTGGAAGACAGGGTACATGGAGGAGGGACAGGAGTGGGTTTGGATAGATATGATTGGGACAAGATGATTAAGGACTCTGAGTTTTACCCATAGAAAAATAAATAGGGGACAATGCAGGACATAATTTTGAGATTCTAATGAACTACAAGACGCAAGACTAACCCATTCCATCCTACAGTGAGTCTTTCTCAAGACTGGATGCTAGTTTGCTAACTCTAGTTTCTGACTAACATATCTTATCACAGCTTCACCTCTATCCCGCCAAGCACAACTACTCATACTGAACAATCCTATTATTATTAATGCTACTCAGATACCATATGAAAGGATTTCTATTCCATTATTTAATTAGCTTCACAGCAATATATAAATTATCTCCTCTCAAAACCACAGTGGTAGGCAACGTCTGAACAATGCCTGTTCTTGACCTGTTTTGTTACTCTTAAGTTAAATTTGCCAAACACGTGTTTCTTTCAAACATCCTTGGGGTTTAATAGAAGTCCTAAGAAATGTAACTTGCAAACAACTCTTACTGCAATCATTTCATTTTTTCCAAAGAACTTTGCAAATATTTATTTCTTGTAATTTTCTGCTCATAAAATCCCAGGTGGAGTTGGTGGATGAAGTTTATTCTTTTCTCCATACCTATTAAGTGAAGAGTATGAGTTCTTGAGGGTTAGGTTTTTGCTTCAGCTTCTCCAAATGTTCAGTTAGAGACAGAATCAGAAAGTCACTAAATTCAATTTACTCTATTGCAAAATTACTGATGATTTCCAAGGAGTGAGAGAAGAAGAAAACAGTGCCCAAAATATTTTGGAGAAATCCCAGTATAAGCAGAATGTGAGCAAGTAAAGGGAGTGATAAGCAATATTAAGGAAAGATCTAGTAAATTTTACAATACCTAGGCTTGGTTCTTTAAAACTTTTTTCTAGAATGGTATTGTGTGACTTTACTATTCTGCAAAGACTCATCTATGTTGATTGGAAACAAAAATATGGGAAAATTTACTGTATAGAGTGGAGATCACATATTGTATGATTTCATTTCTAAGAAATGTCCAAATAAGAGAAATCCATAGAAATCAAAAGTAAATTGGTGATTGTTTAGGGCTAAGAACGGTAGTGGGTTGGGGTGGGAAGTGACTTTTAATGGGTATGGAGTTTCTTTTAGGCATAATAAAATGTTCTAAAGTTAGATTGTGGTGATAGATGCATAATTTGGTGAATATACTAAAAACTACTAATTATATACTTCAAAATGGTGATTTTCATGGTATGTGAATCGTATCTCATTACAGTCGTTTTTCAAAAAGTAGAGTGGAAAGAACTAAATTGTGAATTTTTTTTAATGCAAAGATATATATAGGAGGGGTGACAAAACTGGCTACAATGAGAACTGGGCTCAAGACGCCATGTTGACAATTCCTTTTCCTTCTGTTTCTCTGAATAGTGCCTTTCTGATGACTAACAGCATCCGGTGACATCATAAGATTTTTAGGCTGTTTTCAACCACCCTTTGTGATTTGGCTGTTGTGAAAGAAGAATACTTCTAAACCCTGTGAAATCAAAACAATTTCTGGATATCCAGCGAGGTAAGACTGCTGAATTTAAAGCTCAAGACAACGGAGCACCTGGGTGGCTCAGTCGTTAAGCGTCTGCCTTGGGCTCAGGTCATGATCCCAGGGTCCTGGGATCGAGCCCCGCATCGGGCTCCCTGCTCAGCGGGAAGCCTGCTTCTCCCTCTCCCACTCCCCCTGCTTGTGTTCCTGCTCTCTCTGTCTCTGTCAAATAAATAAAATCTTAAAAAATAAAAATAAAAAAAATAAAACTCAGACAACAAACATCTTCAAATGTTCGAATTCGAGGGCAAGAGGATAGATCACGCTGCACTCATGATCCTTTTCTTCATGTCCTTTCGGATACCACCCTTCCCTAGGAATGAGATTTACATTGTTTTGGTGACTGTCAAGAGCTGTGTTTGAAGAACTTGTGAAATACCTTATCTTTTTGAAGAATATCACCAACAGAGAACTTTGTGAGAGTTCGCTCTTTGAGCCGGACATGAGAAAACATGTTGCTCACTCCCCCAAGGCTATGAGGCATCACAAGTCAACCATGCTTCCCAAGAACCAGCAATTTGGACTGAGGTGTGTTGTCCTGGTAACAATGGAAGTGTCAGGGACCTAAGGATAGAGGGTTTCGGCAGTCTAAAGAACTGAAGCCTCGGTTTTAACCCTGTTCAATGATTTGCTGTTAATTCTTGCTATGTTCACATCAAAATGTTGTTATCCAATCTTGATCACCTATTCCCAAAATTCAAGCAAATGTGAGGTGGTTAAATTGAAGAATAGTTACATAGATATTTCTGTTGTATCAGTGACTTTCACATCACCTTTTAAAACATTTACTCGATCTTATCATTCTAATCTCTGGAATAAAGCAACTACTAATATTTTGTCTTCATACAGTCACCATTTGTAAGAAAAAATAAAACGTACATGCTTTGACATGACATGTTGAAATCAAACATTCTACACATCAAAATTTGCTGTTAACCAGAATAATATTAAACTTTTTTTAATCTTATCTTTCAAGTTCATTCCTTTCATCAAATATCTCATTAGTGTATATTGTATACCCATATCTGGAATTGAGCTGTTTATAGTCTTAGGGAAAAAGAAGACTTTTGCACTTTTGGAGGACTTGAGAGGCTAGGACATCAGTGAAATGGAAGATCAGTTTAAGCTGGTTAGTTCAAGTAAGAATTTATTTTCAAAAGGTGGGGGGGGCAAGGAATTGAGTTGAGTATTAAAAAATGGGTAAAAATAAAAAATACCACTTATATAATGAAAATGTATCCCATATCAGTAGCTGATATTTGCGATGTACATATCAGATGAAACACTCATCCAGAATATATTAAAACCTCTATGTATCATTGAAAAAAGGTAAGATAACACAACAGAAAAGTAGGAAAGGAGTTGAGGAGATACTTCACAAACGAGGAAACCCCAATGGCCAAAAGAGACTTGTTGTTTTTTTTTTAAACTGTCTTTTTTTTCTACGTTATGTTAATCACCATACATTACATCATTAGCTTTTGATGTAGTGTTCCATGATTCATTGTTTGCCTATAACACCCAGTGCTCCATGCAGAACATGCCCTCCTTAATACCCATCACCAGGCTAACCCATCCCTGCACCGCCTCCCCTCTAAGAACCCTCAGTTTGTTTCTCAGAGTCCATAGTCTCTCATGGTTCGAAGAGACTTGTTTTTTAAAATGCTCAACTTCATTAAGCAGCAGATAATGCAACTACCTGATATCAATAGATGTCTGTCAGAACAGATAAAACAAAAGACAGACAATGCCAAATTTTTGAAAGGATGTAGTACAACCAGAACTCTCAAATGCACTGGTGTAAGTATACATTGGTACAAACATTTTGTAAAAACGATTTGAAGTATCTACTAAAGGGGAAAAAATAGGTACATAAACTTATCAATTCCATTATCAGGATTGTACTTAGCACACAGACAGCTTTGCCAAAGTGCAGGTACGAGAATGTTTATAGAGTCGTGGTTTATAATAGACCCAAACTGCAAACCATACTATTAATGATGCCTATCGACACTGAAATGGATAAATAAATTATGGTATTATTTTCATAATAGCAGTATATAGCAATAAGAATAAAAATCAAAACTGCATACAACAACATGAATGAATCTCAGAGACACGATGTCAATGGCAAGAAGTTATGAAAGACTATGTACTTACTTTCCCATGTATACAAAGTACAAAACAGATAAAACTGTGCCATTAGATATCAAGAAAGCAGTTACCTTGAGGGTGAGAGAGAGTGATTAGTGACTGAAAAAGAGCATATGGGCTCTGGAAGTGCTGGTAATGACCTATTTCTGGATCTCAGGGCTGTTTACACAGTATGCTTAGTTTGAAAAAAGCCATTGAGCTGCAAACTGATGATACATGAACATTAATAGATGCATTTTGTAACTCAATAAGGGTTTTTAAAAGTGGCATAAAAGTTAGAGGTTTAGGAAAAAAGTAAGAAGATTAATTTCTTTATTAAGAGATACTTTTCACAGTCAAATATTTTCAGGAAAAAAATGCTTAAATGAAAATAAAGACAAAAAGACAGAAATTTAAACACTAAAAAATGTCACCAGAGTTGGATTTTTTTCACAGTTTATATAATACAATCTGTTTAAGCTGATCTATTCTAAACAGCTTTTCACCACCATGACAGTCCAAAATCAACAACTCTTATTTATATATGTAAGGTCATTCCGGGGGACACTTGAATCATCAAAGACAGACAAAGATGTGTTTAATTTCATTTATGTCTATTTGCTTAAATCTTCCCTCTTTGAACATCAGTAGAACCATGTGTGATATCTAAGGGAAAATATTTCAGATTATTTGCTTAAGTAGATAGTCATGCAAGGGTCTATGGCCCATTATTTATATTTTAAACACTTGCTATTTTATTTGAGAACCATGTAATTTTCTTCTCTATTTTCTGTCTTCTTTTTTTCATGGTGTATATTATACACCCCCTACATACAGACTATTTTAAAGTGTCCATACATTACTTTAAAAAGAGAGATAACATAATAGTCGTAGGAAAAGTTGAATATACAATGTTTTTTTATAATGCTCAACTTCATTATGCAACAGAAATGAAAAAAAAAAACAGTATGATACCAATACACGTGCATTAAAACAGATAGAACAAAAGTCAGCTGATGCCAAGTTCTACCACAATTTCTTTATCCATTTATCTGTCAAGACTTTGTTGGTTTGTCTTAGTTATTGTAACACTGCTATGAACATGACAGTATGGTTATCTTTTCGAGATAATGAATTTCTTTCCTTGGATTTATACCCAGAAATGAGACTGTGTTTGTTCTATTTTTAATTATTTGAGGAACCTCCATACTTTTCTTCCACAGTGGCTGTATTAAAACTCTTCATGATAAAAAATTTAAAGCAAATGTTGGATTTCTCATACTGTTTTTTTTTTTTTTTGAGATTTTATTTATTTGACACAGAGAGAGAGAGAGAACACAAGTAGGCAGAGAGGCAGACAGAGGGAGAGGGAGAAGCAGGCTCCCCACTGAGTAGAAAGTCTGACTCAGAGCTCCATCCCAGGACCCTGAGACCATGACCTGAGCAGAAGGCAGACACTTAACCGACTGAGCCACTCAGGCGCCCCCATAGCTATTCTCCTTAAATCAGAAAATCCATCAAACTACACAGGACATTAATTACAGAGCATCATTGCTTGAGACACTTTTTAGCACATATAAAAATCACTTAGGGTCTGTCTAACCAAGGGAAAATAAAGCAAAGCAAACAAACAAAAGCAAAAACAATGGAAATAAAAACTTTTGAAATTTCTTCATTGATAAAAATCAAGTTCCTGAAAGAAATTTTGATAGGAGTGTATGCGTTCTCCTGTGATATGCTTCACAACAAAAGAAGAACATGTATCATGATAAATGTAGAAACATTTACAAAGGCAATCAGGGAATATCTAAAATATATGACACAGGAAAATCACAACTCTTTCAATATTATCTACAGATATGCAGTTTCTTTTCCCTTCCCAACAAAAATTGAGAAACAAACATTAATATTGAATAACATCGAGTCTGTAAGTCTCTATATCTGAAGTTAATAGACATGCGAACAGATCACTTTTAAGTGTTACGTGTACCTAAAGAATTAACGTAAACCAGTATCCCAATCATTTTCTTTTATTAAACCAGGATGATCAAAATCAGAATAAATAAGCACAATGAATGACATGCAGTAGACATTTCAAACATGAAGTGCATTGGTAAAGTTCTCTTTGATGATCTTTTCCAAAACCAATGATGAAATGTTTCCTTACACCAAAGGGAGTCTACGTGCTACCAGACAAAGCCACCCAGCTCTGATTTTCTCATGGTTTTGAGTGTTTATTCTAGCTTTTCTCACAGAGCTGATGGGAGGAATCCGAAACACAAAGAGGTTAAGCAGAACAAATGGTAGGCACATGTGCACACACAAAAACACCCACCAGCCTACATTGACACGCAAACTGCCCGCGGGCACTTACAGTACTTAATTTTGTTCCTTCCTCCATTTCTTTACACCCAATGAACAACAAACAAAAACTGAAAGTCTAGAAACTAAAACTAGACTTTAGATCATTTAAACCTGAGGCCTTGGAGTAAATTGCCTAGGGAACAAAATTCAAAAAAAATATTTATACAAAACAGAAAGGTATTTTCAATTAGTAAGAATTCGAACCTACTAAACCCCGCTTAGATTTCTTTGGAAAGTGCAGCCGATACAGTAAAGCCTTTATTACCTGTAACTCCAAGTGGAATAATTACATTTTGTTCTAGAAAGTTGTTTCAAAATTAGTCAGTAATTGGTTCTGGCTCTGGGAAAGGAACACATGAGGATATTTAGTTTTCATCTAAAGAAAAAGCATAAAATCATAAAAACCATTTTTGCTTAAATTTTCTATTTCTGTTATATTACTAAATCACTGGCGAGGAGATTGATGTCTCCAAAATTTTTCTTAAGGGGCCCCATTCATTAGAGGGGATGATGTACAATCTACCATATTACTGAAATGTTCAACAAAATATGCATATTGTTTCTAAAGCCATGCAATAAAGAAAAGGCAATACTTAAATGGAACACATGGAAGAAAATCACTTGAAATTTCAATATATAACCATATCTCTCAATTAAATTGGATATTAGATAAGTCCTTGAAAACTTGGCATTACTGTATTATTTTTGAGTCTCTATCTCTCTTTCTCAAATCTATCTACCTATCTTGGAAGACAGAATTTTTACAGAGGTGATGAATTTAAAATGAGGTTGTTAGAGTGAGCCCTAATCTAACATAATGAGTATCTTTATAAAAAGGGGAAATTTGGAGGAGCTCCTGGGTGGCTCAGTCATTAAGCGTCTGCCTTTGGCTCAGGTCATGATCCCAGGGTCCTGGGATCGAGCTCCGCATCAGGCTCCCTGCTCCACGGGAAGCCTGTTTCTCCTTCTCCCACTCCCCCTGCTTGTGTTCCCTCTCTTGCTGTGTCTCTCTCTGTCAAAATAAATAAATAAAATCTTTTTTAAAAAGAGGGGGGGAATTTGGAGACAGACATGTACACAGGGAAAACATCAAATGGAAATCAAAGCAGAGATTGGACTGATGCTTCAATAAGCCAAAGAACACCAAAGGTTGCCATCAAGCTAGGAGAGTCATGGTAGAGAATCTCTCTCACACCACGCAAAAGGGACCAACACTGCCAGGACTTTGATCTTGGACTTCTAGCCTCCAGAACTGTGAGAAAACAAATTTTCATTGTTTAAACCACCCAGGTTATGGTACTTTGTTACAGAAGCTCTAGCTAAGTCATATGCCATACTTCATTCAGTTTTCATAGTTTTACATAATGTTCCTTTTCTCTTCCTGGATCCCACATTACATTTAGTTATCATGTCTCCTTAGGCTGCTCTTGGTTGTGATAGTTTCACAGACTTTATTTTTTTTTTACCTTGACTCTTTTGAGAAATAATGGCCAGGCATTTTGTAGGATTTCCCACTATTGGCATTTGTCTGGTATTTTTCACATGGCTATGGGTTTGGGGGAAGAAAACCACAGAGGTGAACTGCCTTTTTCATCCCATCATAGCAACCTGAGTTTTATATACTACCAACATGATTTATCACTGTTGATGTTGATATTGACCTTGATCAGCTGGATGAAGGTGTTTTGTCAGTTGTCTCCATTATAATATCACTCTTGTTTATCCCCCTTTTCACACTATACTCTTTGAAAGGAAGCCATGTGCATCATTCACAGTTCACAAGTAGTTAAGTTATGCTCTCCTCCTGAGGGCATAGTATTTTATACAAAATTATTTAGAATTATCTGCATGGGAGAGCTGCCTCTTCTCCCCCACTTATTTGCTTATTCAAATATTTCATTATATCAGTAAGGACTCGTGGAAGTTTATTTTATACCTTGGGCTATAATCCAATAATAATTTATTTTATGATCCAAATTGTTCTACCTTTAGCCACTGAAGTTCTTTCAGTTTGTACCTGTGTACCTTTGACAAATCTGTATCAATGTGGTGTTTGTGTGTGCATGTTTTACTTCCTTACTTTCTGGCACTTATTAGATGCTCCAAGATCATCTTGTATAGTCTCTGTTCCAGTGTTAAAATCAGCTATTGTCCAAGGATCTTTGGTTACTCTTATTAGAAACCAGGTTCTGGGCACTAAGTAATGTTCATTGCTACTGAAGTGTGATCGCTTTTAGGTTATCCCAGCTGATAGCACAAAGAAACATGGGTGTGTGTGTTCTAACCCATGCATACACACCTATTTATGATTATTTTGACATGTAACCATCTGTATATATATTAAGCTCATTATGAGTTCTTATTGATGTCTCAACTCTCATTACCACATGGACCTTCCAACCCTCCTCCCTTTGCTAATCTGTAAATCCATTACGACAGTTAGAAATCTGGCTCCTAACACCCACCATTCACTTCCTCCATTGTTCATTTATTACATACGCATAATAGCATCAGAATTAACTTGTACATTGGTAGGAAACAACTTTATTAACTAGAGCTCAGTGTATATGTGCAGTTCCTCTTGACCTTAGTCTTAGACACTCCACTCATATCCCAAGTCACTTGGTCAGCACCTTTTACACCCCTCCCCTTAAGAGAGCTTGTTTCACACATTTGTAATACAGTTAGTCTCTTGTCATAATCTGCATTCTTTCATGGAACCCCCCCAAACTTCTAAATAAATCTGTATATATTAACGTTCACTCTTTGTGCTTTAAAGTTCTATGAGTTCTGACAAATGCATAATATCATGTGTTGACCATTACAATATCATACTGAATATTTTATCTTACAAAACAAAACAAAACAAAAAACCCAAAACTTTGTTTCACTTATTCAACCTAAATCCCTTCCTCTGAGCCTCTGGCAATCACTTCTATTTTTATAATGTCTTTATTTTTATGTTTTCCAAAATATTCTATAATTGCAATCATACAACATATAGGCTTTTGGGGCCTTTTGTTTTCTTATTGTTGAGTTAAGAGTTGCTAGTATATTTTGGATACAAATCCTTTATGAGATAAATGTTTTAGTAAGACTTTGAAGTAGCTCTAAAATTACTGGGGAGCTGTGAATTATAATGTATGTTTTAAAGGAAATTTTAAGAAATAATACTGTAAAAAAATCAGTGGACAACTCTTCAATCACTGCAATCTACTTATACTAACAAAAATGTGTGAAAAGAAATATGCTCAAAATTTAAAATATTTAAAATACGATAAAGCTATAGCACAATAGAAAAATGTATTTTTTGACTAAGTAAAAACAAAGTTACCATTTTTCTGTGCCATTTCTCATGCTCTACAACAGAATAAAAGTAACATTTTAATTCCTTGAAATGATAGTAGATAAAAGCTGATAAATAATAAAATCAAAGAGCTATTGCTCATGAGGCATGGAACATGGAGCCTAGCAAGAGTGAGCCTTGATAAATATTTCCTCTTATTATTTTTACTTATTACAAAAACCAATATTCATATAAAATATAATTTGGGAGAATATAGAAAAATTGGCTTAACACATTTCATAATAAATAGAAACCATTTTCAATATTTTTGCATCAAATTTTGATTCCAAACAAGAGTTACTTACCTCAATGTCTAACTACAAATAGCCATCCCATAAAATATTCCTAGAGCAACAGGTTAAAGAAGTTAACAATGAACTTACCAACAAAGTAGTTAAAATACAGTTTTCCATTCCAAGTTCATTTGAAATTACTCCCCCCACCCCATTTAACCAGTAAATTTTAGATGAGTGATAAATTTTTATCTAATGCAGCTGTCAAAGCTTTCTAGAATGATTACGAAGATGAAGACATAATTTTCTTTTTTTTTTTTTTTTCAAGATTTTATTTATTTATCTGACAGAGAGAGAGAGACAGGAGAGAGGGAACACAAGCAGGGGGAGTGGGAGAGGGAGAAGCAGGCTTCCCGCCGAGCAGGGAGCCCGATGAGGGGCTCGATCCCAGGACCCTGGGATCATGACCTGAGCCGAAGGCAGCCGCTTAACCAACTGAGCCACCCAGGCACCCTCCCGAAGACATAATTTTCTACAAGTTCCTTTTTTCTTACTCAAACCCAGAAACTAGAAATCCCATTTTCATTCTGTGTCTATGATTCGTGAACGTTCTCAAAATCAAAACTGTAAGAGGCTTATATTTATAGCAAGTTAGACATGGTCAGCTCCCAAGACATAGGATCTCAATTTATCTGGTGTAATTCCACAATTATTACTTTATTATTTCATCTTAAATGAGAAACATCATGACCTTACATTTTGAGAATATTCATGTCAAAGGAATTTTTAGGATCATTCCAATGATGATAACCAAAAAATTAAGTTAAAATGATTAAGTCCTAGATTCCAAACACTACTATTTCTCCTGTACTATACAGCAAAAGAAAAGCACGAGTGGAACCAGTTTTCACCCATGGCAAACTCTGCCTATCCAAAATATTTTTTAATTGTAATGAACTGTGAGCAAATGAAATTCAACTGATTTTACCTGAAGTCGGCTCATTAATTCCTTGTATTAACAACTAGCCTTAAGCTCTTCTACTTCTAAGAGACACAGCCTTAGAATGCTTTAAGTGAAGTGGTTTATTGTAAGCTGTATTAGGAAACAAGGGAATTAGCATAACAGAGGCAGAGATAGCCCTCAATAGCTCATTATCATGAAGACTAAATTCCTCTATTTTTGTGTCTTTCTGTTTTAAAATAAAGACAATGATACGAATGATACAAACTGAAGAACCAATACTTACTGAAGACAAGGGCTGTGTTCTCTGCCTGACATTATATCAACTGTGAGGTCTTAGAGGCAGCTCAACAACTTCCTTTTGCAGATGAGAAAATGCAAAGTTAAAGAAGTATAGAAACCTGCCCTACTAAACCCACTAGGGAATGGCCGACTCAGGATTTCAACCCCGCGGTTTCCCTCCGGAGTGTACTCTCTCTGCCATTCTATTCTTTAGTTTCTCAATTTCCTACAGCATTTCCACCTAAAATAGTTTCACCCTCCGTTCTATCTCAGGGCGTCTGATTACTGAGGCAGAAAGTTTTGACTCATATATTTTAATGTCACCTTTAGTCTTTTTATTGCCAGTGGTACAGAGTTAGTAATAAGATTAAAGATATGGTCTTCCTGCTGAGGGAGAAAACTCTTGTCTTTTGCTTAAGTTTGACTTACGTCAGGCAACTGAAATATAAGGTCATTTCTGGTTAATATTCTGGTTAAGAAAGATTAACCTCACCTGAAACTAGTATCATATTGTGCGTTAATTAATTGGAATTTAAACAAAAACTTGAAAAAACAAACAAACCAAAACCAAAACCAGAACAAAACAAAAATAAACCTAAACCTCATATCAGAGTGCTTATAATTAAGTAACTAAATAACTTTTTATGGAAATGGGAATACCATAGTTTCTACCTGTGAGCATTACATGAAATCATGCACGTGAATGCACTCGGCACAGTGACTGTCACGTAGTAGGGCCACATAAGTGTCTCTTATATCTTCACCATTGTCGTCATCATGCTAGGCTGAAGTGTGACCAAGTTGAATTTTTAATAAGTATTTCTATTTTTAATATGTCTATATTAACATGTATAATTAGTATATATAATACACATAGTCAACCCTTGAACAATGTAGGGGTTAGGGGTGCCAATCCCCCCCTAGTTAAAAATCCACATAAAAAAAAAAAAAAAAATCCACATATAAGTTTTGACTGCCCCCAAAACTTAACTATTAACATCCTACTGTTGACTGGAAGCCTTACTGATAACATAAAGTTGATTAACACATATTTTGTATGTTATGTATATAATATATGAGAATCTAACAACAAAGTAAGCTAGAAAAAAGGAAGTATTAAGAAAATCATAAGAGAAAATACCTTTACAGTATTGCACTGTATTTATTTTAAAAGATCCATGTAGAATTGTACCCATGCACTTCAAACATGTTGTTCAAGGGTCAGCTGTGTGTATATGTATGTGTGTGTGTGTATGCATGTTTAGGTATGTGTGTATGTAGGCATGTGTATTATGCATGTGAACATATGTGTATGTGCATATGCATTCATGTATTTGTGTGTGTAGGTATGTGTGCATGTGTGTATGTATGTGTTTGTGTGTATGCAGCATATAAGGGAAACTTTAACCTCTTATGTCCTTATTTCCAACCACATCACCATACTGAAATTATACTTCCACAGGTCAGTGACTGATTAACAGTCAGATTCAAAGGCCATTTCTTATTCCCTCTACTTCTGGACTTCTTTAGAACATTGGATGTACATCAACCCATTTTTCTTGAACCTCTTGTGTTTAAACACCTCCAAATCCACCCTGCAGAGCAGGCTTAGCTCTCACAAATGCTCTTTCATCACATCATTTCTCTGCTGAAAACCATGAATGTTTCCTTGTTGATTCATGGAAACATTAAAAAGTCCTTACTTGGCGCTGCATTCTCCATCCTTCATAACGTTATCTGCATTCATCTTTATAACATTCTCAGAACAAAGGAGACAAAAAATGCCACATTGTGATTGGATCTTTTAGCAGCATGTTTCCGGTTCTCTCCCCCACAAAATATATAATTACCCATTACTAGAACCTCTTCTTTCCCTCTTCTCTGGTTTTCTAACTGAAGCTTCTCAGTGACTACTTTGAGCTGAGCTAAGTATTTGTATAATAACTGTTTCCGCCACTTGAGCTAACTTGACCTACAGCCACAAATAAGTACAAACTTGTAACCAAATACCATTCTGAACCAGATATAAGAGAAATCTCACATTCATGACTTGGGGCAGCTGAGTGAGTTCCATCTTAACTGGGACACAATCCAGGGATGTACACCTTGCTAACTGTTGGTCTCAAAAATGGCTGTTTCCCAGAGGGTATATGTATTTTTTACTGTTTAGTTTCTTTTTTGTTCTAGAGCTCACTAAGTTAGTTTGATCTAAGCATAAATATGTCTGGTCAGTGCAAAGATAGTTAGGGGAAGAAGATGTTTTCAAAGCTCAAGTGTATAGATCCTCACTGTCCCTCTCAGCATTCCAATCAAAAACAAAACACAGGTTATGAGGCAAGATTTTCTGTTATTCTATGTTATTTCCATTATTTGAAGAACCCCACATTATTTCCACTGCTATTATTTTCCAGTTTCTTATCATGGCTTTCCAGGTATAATCTGGAAGTAATATAGTTACCTAACTTATTTCACATGGATCTTATCTTGTCTAATTTTACCCCAGGGTAGGCAATCCTCCTTCAAAATGATACTCTCTTGTTGGAATTTTCTTTAATGGCTTCCTATAACAAAATCCTAAAGGACACATGACTATGATCATTTTAAGTCTTAAGTTAGCACTGATTTCTCCACATCCAACAAAAGTTTTACATTAAAATATTCTAAGCTTCTTCAGGAAGATTCAGTTCTTCCTGGCACTGAACACTCTTGATGACAGCAGGGAAATCCTTAAGTCACCTGAATAAAAAGGAAACTGGAGTTAAATACCATACAATTCTGAGGAAGTAAACTTAAATGAATATTTCACAAGTAAATGGAAAAAAACATAATTAAAACCCACCTGCTGGGTCTGTGTTAATGTAGGGCACTAACTCATCCCCTAAAACAGGCAAAATGGGATAATTCCACACCATTGTTCACTAGATTCTATCTGGTTCTCTTTTTTAAGGCTCTCATAAATTTCGGAGAAAGAGTGTATGTTCATATTTGGAGTAGTCCTGATCAAGAATATTTTATTTAAAATTACTTTTATGGATTTTGAGAGGCAACATACCTGCACAAAAGTGAATTTTAAACTACAAATTTAAACCAAGTGGCACTGAATATGGTAACAGGTTTAAAGTTGGGGTAGCCCTGAAGACACAGCGAGAGAGGGAACACAAGCAGGGGGAGTGGGAGAGGGAGAAGCAGGCTTCCCACGGAGCAGGGAGCCTGATGCAGGGCTCCATCCCAGGACCCTGGGATCATGACCTGAGCCGAAGGCAGACACTTAACAACTAAGCCACCCAGGCGCCCCTTAAAGTTGGAGTAGCCCTGAATTCTATAGAGTTTGTAATTTGGTTTAAATTATGTCAGGATGAATTAATAACTTGCCTTATCAGGCTCTTACATTAAGTTTTTTAAAAAATCAAAAGTTGGGCGCCTGGGTGGCTCAGTTGGTTAAGCGACTGCCTTCGGCTCAGGTCATAATCCTGGAGTCCTGGGATTGAGTCCCGCATCGGGCTCCCTGCTCAGCAGGGAGTCTGCTTCTCCCTCTGACCCTCCTCCCTCTCATGCTCTCTGTCTCTCATTCTCTCTCTCTCAAATAAATAAATAAAATCTTTAAAAAAAATAAAAAATAAATAAATAAATAAATAAATAAAAAGTTAAGGCTGAATACATTTTTCCCAGATGCTCTTTGGCCACTCAATTAACAGTTTCAAATTCCTACAAAAATATGTAACCAAACAAAACAATGCTGTTAAATGCTTTGCTGTAGAAAGTTATCAAATTTTTCACAATAAAAATTAATGAAAAATGATTTAGACTATAAACTATGTTGATTTGTATGCATTTTCTCTGGGTTCAAACATGTTCTTATTTTTATTACATCATGAGGTTAGAGGAGAAATTTTTCAGAGATCTTTTTTCAACAACGAGTCCATATAAGACTATACAAGAAAATTTGATTTGAAATTAGACTTTGGAAAATTTCAACTTGAAAATATCCTCTGGTATTTTTCCACTATTTATTTCCCACAACAAAAAAATTCAGAAGAGCAATATTGCATATGCAGTTTCCTTTTGGTAAATACTTACTGGTGATAAACAGAGCTCCTTCCACCTATTGTTGCTGCTTGAAAATAAATTTTTATAATTTAAACATAAATAACGGGGCACCTGGGTGGCTCAGTTGGTTAAGCGTCTGCCTTCAGCTCAAGTCATGATCCCAGGGTCCTGGGGTCCTGGGATCAAGCCCTGTGTTGGACTCCCTGCTCAGCGGGGCTCTGCTTCTCCCTCTCCCTCTCCTCCCTGCTTGTGCTCTCTCAAATAAGTAAATAAACTCTTTAAAAAACCCAAATAACTATGTTCTTTAATATCAATTATTTTACATTATAGATGAAATCAGTGGTATTCTTATCAACTTTCAGAACAAGATAGGAAAACCTAATGAGAATTTTAACACATAGTTTGACAATCTAAAATAAATAATTACACTGCCTATAATTTTCTGAATTGTGTCATTGTTTCCTTAATTTTCTACATCTCAATTAAAATAATCCAAACTCAGTTTCAAATCTCTGGTCAAACTGATTAAAAACAGTTTTTGCTTTTGTTTTTTTTTAGCTCTTTCTTTTCAAGATAAAAGAAAGTTATGGTTACAAAGTGATTTAAATGTTAATACCATTATGTTATTTCTTTGCACTATTCAGAACAATAACATCATGAATAACTCTGCCATTGGGTAAAAGATCTATACCTTCTGTGTTTCTACTCCTTCAAATATCAAACCAAAAAAAAATGTGTGAGAGTACCTTATTATGAATAATAATCAATAGTTTAAAGACAAAAAATTAAGACCGTGTTTGGCTTTTCTATAATACTCTAGAACTATTCCAAAACACATTTCAAAGGTCAAGTACTATCAACAATTTTCCCCACGTAGAGTTGGAAAATAATTTATGTGACATAACTGAAGTATTCAAGCTCCTAATATAAAAATTTGTCCTATTTAATTTCAAGTTAACTTTCGTGTTCTACTTTATTTGAGTTCTCTAGTTCCTCCTGTAAATTCTTGATTTTCTATATTTAAGCATCAAGCACACATACAAGTATCCAGAGATTACCCACTATGCAATTTTGAAAAGTTTAAATTAGCAAACATGAATATGGATATGAATTTCTTTTTTTTTTTTAAGATTTTATTTATTTATTTGACAGAGAGAGAGAGAGACACAGCGAGAGAGGGAACACAAGCAGGGGGAGTGGGAGAGAGAGAAGCAGGCTTCCCGCGGAGCAGGGAGCCCAATGTGGGGCTCGATCCCAGGACCCTGGGACCATGACCTGAGCCAAAGGCAGACACTTAACAACTGAGCCACCCAGGTGCCCTGGATGTGAATTTCTTAATGCAGAAAACAATGTCTCTAAGAAAAATTCTGTATTAATAGGTACTTGAGCCAAATGAAATAGGTTTTGTATGTGTGATTCCCCCCAAAAATATTCTGATGTTCTGGTGATCTTCTAATTAAACAGTATCAGCAGTTTATAGTATGGGGTTACTAGTTTCAGCTCAGAAATGCAAAAAATTTCAGCTTAGAGCTGCAAAGACCTTTGCTCCCACCACAACAGTGAGGGGAACTTTGACAAACTGCAAGTTAACTATTTTCCTTGAAATCTTCAGAGAACTGAACTCACAGGATGAATGATTAACCTGAAAGCTAGAGGGAGACAGGCACCTGCCCGAAGAAATGGGCTGTCACCTAACTAAAACAGATGCTGCCAAATGACACCTAAGCCAGTAAGACTGAGCTTCTTTCTCTCCTTTCTTTCCTTCCTTCCTTTTTCCTTCCTTCCTTCCTTCCCCCTTCCCTTCCTTCCTTCCCTCCTTCTTCCTTTCTTTTCCTTCCTTCCTCCGTTTTTCCTTCCTTCCTTCCCTTCTTCCTCCCTTCCCTCGTTCCTTCCCTCCTTCCTTCCTTTTCCTTCCTTCCTGCCTTCCTTCCCTCCTTCCTTCCTTCCTTTTCCTTCCTTCCTTCCTTCCCTCCTTCCTTCCTTCCCTCCTTCCTTCCTTCCTTACTATGTTGCCCAACTGAGTATGGGCTAGCATGAGACTGTGAAGTCCCTGGGGCTGTAGACGAAGGGCATTCCAACACTCTAACAGGATTTTCCTACACAAAAGCACCAGGGAAGATCAGGAAGATCTGAGGACATTTACCCACGATAAGACTATGGGAGGGGAGAAATAGCCACTAGCTAAGTTTGCAAAGAAAACTCAAGGCCCGCTGGTTTCACTGCTGAATTTGATGGAACACTGAGGGAAAAACTAATACCACTTTAATACAAACTTCTCCAAAAAGTAGAAGAAATAGAAACTCTTCCAAATCACTCATGAAGCCAACTTTGCCTCAATACTAAGACCCCATAAATGCTTTTGACTAGAGACATACTTAAACAAAGACACAGAAATTTCTCAACAAAGGAGCATCAAATCAAATTTAGAATCAACATTCAAAAATCAATAAATATTTACCATATTAACATACTGAGAAAAGCTATATGAGTATCTCAATAGATGTAGAAAAGTATTTGACAAAATTCAGCATCTATTTATAATTAAAAAAAATTTCGGCACAGTAGAAATAGAAAAAAATTTCTCAACTTAATCAGAACTGAACAAAAAAACTACCACTAACATTATACTTAATGGCAAAACACTCTGTACTTTCCCTCTAAAATTGGGATCAAGGTAAGAATGTCTTCTTTTATTGCCTCTATACAACACTGTACTGAAAGTCCCAGATAATGCGATAAAAAGTAATAAAAAGCATACATATTGGAAATAGAGACATAAACCCATCTCTAAAGATGACACAAGTAAGTCTTTGTAGAAAATTCAAAGGAATCTACACAAAAGCTGCTAGGACTAATTTATGAGGTTAGCATGCTTTCAGGATACAAAGCCAATATACAAAACTCAAATCATGTTCCTATATATCAGTTGGAATATGAAATAAAAAAAAATCTGGCAATGAAATCACATATATGTTACCAAAGGCACAATCCATGAAAGAAATAGTTGATAAGCATACTTCATTAACATTAAAAGCTTCTGCTCCAATAGGACAATCTCAAGAGAATTAGAAAATAAGCCACAGACTGGAAGAAAAGATTTTTAAAAGACACATCTGATAAAGGACTCTTATCTAAAATATACAAATAAATTCTTAAAGTTCAACAGTAAGAGAACAACCAACAGGATATAAAAAATGGGCCAAAAACCTTAACAAACACCACATCAAAGAATATATACAAATGGCAAATAAGCATATGAAAAGATTTTCCACATCATATGTCATCAAGGAAATGCAAATTAAAACACCAGTAAAGGGCCGCCTGGGTGGCTCAGTCTTAAGCGTCTGCCTTCGGCTCAGGTCGTGATCCCAGCGTCCTGGGATCGAGCCCCGCATCAGGCTCCCTGCTCAGCGGGAAACCTGCTTCTCCCTCTCCCTCTCCTACTCCCCCTGCTTGTGTTCCTATTCTCACTGTCTCTCTCTGTCAAATAAATAAATAAAATCTTTAAAAAAATTTAAAAAATAAAAAAATAAAACACCAGTAAGATACCACCACACACCTACTAGAATGGCCAAAGTCTGGACCACTTGCTACACCAAACGCTGGCGAGGATGTGGAGAAACAGGAACTCTCATTCACTGGTGGTGGGAATGCAAAATGGTACAGCCACTTTGGAAGACACTATGGTAATTTCCTGCAAAACTGAACATACTCTTACATGATCCAGCAAGTGTGCTCCTTGGTATTTACCCAAAGGATTTGAAAACTTATGTTTACAAAAGAGCCTGCACATGGATGCTTATTGCAGCTTTATTCATAATTGCCCAAGCTTGGAAGCTGCTTAGGTGACCTTCAGTGGGGGATACATCCAGACAACAGAATATTATCCGGCACTAAAAAGAAACGGGCTATCAAGTCATGAAAAGACATGGAAGAAACCTAAATGTGTATTACTAAGTGAAAGAACCCAATCTGAAAAGACGACATACTGTATAATTCCAACCATGTGACATTCTGAAAAAGGCCAAACTATGGAAAGCATAGTAGATTAGTGGTTGACAGGGGTTAAGGAGGAGGAAGGCAGCGCACAAAGGATTTTTCAGGCAGTGAAAATACTCTGTATGATACCATAATGATTGATACATGTCATTATCCAAACTCCTAGAACATGAAATACCAAGATTGAACTCTAAAATTAACAATGGACTTTGGGTAAATAAAATACGTCAATGTAGGTTCATCAGCTGTAACAAATATACCATCCAATGGGCGACGTTCATAGTGGGTGAAGCTATACATGACTGGGGGTAGGGCAATCTGTGTATCTTCCTCTTGATTTTACCTAATTTGGTCTAAAAAATTAAGTCTTTAAAAAACAAACAAACAAACAATGAACCAAAAGAAGTGAAGCACTTAGATGTAAATCATACAGATTATGTGCAGGATTTATAGGTTGAAAACTACAAAATATTCCTGAAAGAAATTTAAAAGACTTATATAAATAGAGTAACATACCATTTTCATGAGTTGTAAAGACTCAAAGTTGTTTAGAGGCCAATTCTCCCCTAATTGACCTGTACATTCAATGCCATCCCAATCAAAATCAAAGTGGGCTTTTTAATGGGAAAAATTTAAAAACTTTCTAAAATTCATATGGAAATGCACAAGATCTAGAATGGCCAAAATAACTTTGGGGGAAAAAAAGCACAAAGTTACAGGACTAACCCTACCTTATTTCAAGACTTATTACAAAGTTACAATAATCAAAACAATGTAGTATTATACTGTGTAAAGATAGAGAAATAGATCAATAGGATAGAAAATAGAAGAGACTAGAATCCATTCTTGGATAACAGATTTTCCACAAAGGTACAAAGGAAGCTCTTTTTAATCAATAGTGCTGGAACATTTGGATATCAAATACGAAAAAAGAAAAAGAAAAAGAAAAAAAGCTTCAATCCATTCATTGCATCACATACAGAAATTATTAATTACTCATTACAAAGCCTATAAGACTTCTAGAAGAAAGTGTAAGATAACATTTTTGTGGCCTTGGTTTAGGGAAAGATTTCTTAGGTGTACACCAAAACCATAATTCATAAAAGAACCAGTTGATAAGCAGGACTTAATAAAAATTAAAATCCTTCTGCTCTTTGAAGACACTATTAAGAGAATTAAAAGATAAGCCTCAGTCTGGGAGTCTGAAAACACATGTTTTTTTCAATATTGAACAGAAAGAGTAGGAAAAATGTAATGCATGTCAAAAGCATTTATTACAAACAAGTGTGTGAAGGGAGAGAGGGAAGAAATAGAGAAATTCCACTGCTCTGATGTTTAAAAAAACTTTACAAAAATATGTCATGTAATTTGCCACAAAAATATTTTTTAAATTATAATAGAAGTTTCTCTATCTCATATTCTCTGATAACTAGAAAATAAAAAAATAAAAATTTAGAAATAACCAGTTACAAAAACGAACTTTTTAGAAATTAAGAAACATGCTTATAAAAATTACTTAGCTCAAAAAAATTACTTAGCTCAAAGCTGAGATTAAAATAATAAGGACAGGAGTGCCTGGGTGGCTCAGTGGGTTAAGCGTCTGCCTTCGTCTCAGGTCATGATCCCCGGGTCCTGGGATCTAGCCCCTTATCTGACTTCCTGCTCAGTGGGGAGTCTGCTTCTCCCTCTGCCTCTCCTCCCTGCTCATGCTCTCTCTCTCACTCTCTCACTCGTGATCTCTCTCTCCCAAAAAATAAAGTCTTAAAAAAATAATAAGTACAGACGATCTAAAAACCAAGGACAATCATAATAATTCATGACAATACTAATAGAGCACAGCAAAACCAGTAAAAAATTTATGGCCACAAAAATCTTTAATTCTAAAGAAAAAAATATAAAAAAATACTCATTGGAAAAAAAATCAACTAAATAAACCATAAGGAACTTAAATAGAGAATTAATGAAGAAAAAAAAATCTGAGATTAATGAAATATAAAGCCACACGCCTGTACATGAAGACTCACACACAAAGAATGTTTACATTTAAATACTGTTTCTTTTAAAATGCCCCCCCCAAAAAAAACTCCAAAAAGACATTTAGAAGCCTAGGATTATGAAATAGACAATAAAATAGTTTATACTTGGAATAGGAAAGAAAAATTAATTGAAGATTTAAGAGAGATTACAAGAATTATAAGAGAAAAGGACATCTAACTTTCTGGCAAACCAATAAATAAATCAAAAAAGAAAACCCTGAGGAAATAGAATATATTCCATACATTTTTTCCCTAAGTTAGAAAACTTGATTGGTCCAATTCATATTTAATCCATACATTAATCATATAGATGACTAAAGATCTCTCACTAACAAGCACCAAAATGGAGAACGGATTAAAGAGAGAACTGGGAGACGCCAAGAAGCCTCCATGAAATAGGAGAGGTACAGATGAGTGAGGTCAGATAACTGAAGATATAAAACTTCCAGCAATGGGGCACCTGAATGGCTCAGTAGGTTAAGTGTATGCCTGTGGCTCAGGTCATGATCTCAGGATCCTGGGATGGAGCCCGATATTGGGCTCTGATCTCAGCTGGGAGTCTGCTTCTCCCTCTGTCCCTCCCCTCACTCGTGCACGCACGTGTGCACTCTCTCTCTCTCTCTCTCTCTCAAATAAATAAAATCGTAAAAAAAAAAAAAACAACCAAAAAACTTCCAACAATGGTCAGTAATAGAGTGTGGTTTAGCCAGGCAGAAGGCAGAACAAGTAGATACGAAGGGCATATCCTTTAACACAGCCAAACCTGAGTGCATTGTTTCAGATCTACTACATTGACATAAGTCCAATAATCATCCAGATGACTTATTTAAGTATATGAAGACAATGTCTTATGGATCTGACAGAGGGAGAGATGACAGCCTCCAGTTTGGAGAATTCTTCACTATTTGGTCCAGGGAATCAATTCAATCTCCTCAAGGTAGGAAATCCCACTTATTTTCCTGAGTGACAGGGTCCCCTTGGCCTGCAGCGTAAATGTGACTGCTCGTTTGTTGAAGCAGACATTGATAGAGATAATGTCAAATTTCATGAAATCACTGTGTTAGGCCTTTGGATCATTTGTACAGATCAGATGTCAAGATCGAACTCAGAACAACTGCAGGACACTGGAACCCAAGAAGTTTTACATAAGTAAAAATCTAAAAAGCTTGGATAGCAGGTAATTATGATTAATGCCATAAAATTTCACAATGAGAAAAAAATACAGCTGGGATTTTTCGACCTGTCAACAACTTTCTGGTTTTGCTATTTTCCCATCATTGTTTTCCTATTAAAAAGAGGCTAAGATTTTTCTAAATCAGAGAACCACAAGCAGTCTGGGTGGAAAGATATTTTAACAGTGATTTAGTTTAATCATGAATGTGCAGCTTAACACCTGTGTATTAACCAGGATTCTGAGGTTTTAAACAACTGAAAGCAAATCTGGACAGTTTTTCAGTATTATGAAGTGATTATAAAAGTGAGACATGTCCCTGAGAATAGACACTGAAAAACTACTTCCTGGGAAGAAGCGAAAATAGATCAACTCTGAGTATCCAGCTCTGAGAACTCATGGGCATTTCCATTGTGTTCGTCTCAAGGGATGAAAAGATCCCATCTTTGGCAGCTCAAATTCTAAAGGAATCCTGACTGATCTGCATCAAGTTGCCCACTTAGCCAGGAGAGGAAGACATTCTATTAACAGTCTCTCTAGACCTTCTCCAAAGAAAGTAGATTAGCTCCTCAAAGCAAAACTTTCTCACTGTGCAAGAATATGGAATATGTACGCTGGGCAGGCGAAAACAGCAAACATCCATGCCAAACTCTGATTTTCTGATCTAGGCCTGCGCATTCTATTTAAACATAATCAGCAACAACCAAAAAAAAAAAAACCAAAAAACAAAAACAAAAAACAAAAAAACCCAACAACAACAAAAAACAAAACAAAACAAAACCATAATCAGCAATAGGAATGCATTCATGGTTAGACAGCTTGGTTGTACATGTTTCTCTTAAATCAAGAGTTCCGTTTGTTTATAGCTTTCATCTATATGCCACCCCAGAGACCTCTTCAGATCACTAATTTTCCCTCTTCTTTATCAAATATTTGAAAGCAATTTCAAAGAATTTCAGCCAGTTACTGATCCGTTTAAAAGTCCATAAATCCAGTGTATATATCTCTATTAGAGGTCTATACCTTGTCTATAAAGAATGGGAGGAAACTTTGTAAAAATGCCTTGTGTCGGGCGCCTGGGTGGCTCAGTTGGTTAAGCGACTGCCTTCGGCTCAGGTCATGATCCTGGAGTCCTGGGATCGAGTCCCGCATCGGGCTCCCGGCTCGGCGGGGAGCCTGCTTCTCCCTCTGACCCTATCCCCTCTCATGCTGTTTCTCTCTCTCTCTCTCTCAAATAAATAAATAAATAAAATCTTTAAAAAAAAAATAAAAGTAAATGCCTTGTGTCTGTTTTTTCCTGATGGTGCCAAAGAAAGCAGTCATAATGGACATGTTATTTTAGAGAATCCTTTTTAGTCTCCAATGATCATTGCTTTCTCTTCTATTTTTTGTTTCCAGAAATTATCCTTTTGATAATATTTTCTGGACTTTTGATGCAAGTGACATCAAGCATATGGATTTTGAGTTTGTGGGTTTGATTTTCCTTTGAGATTATAAGAATAACCTGTCCATCATATTCCAATTCCAACATCTCTCCCATTCCTCATAATCTGTCATTCAGATGTTTTCTCAATACACCGAGAATGGAGTATTTCTAAGCCCAGGAGGCAAATGCTCTCCTTTAATTGCTAGCATCAACAAACCTCAAAAGTAATGCATTTTAAGAAGCTTTATAAAGTGGTTCTACTCTTTTATAGGTGAAGTGGGTAACAGAAGTCATTTGTCTATGTTTCTTGCTAATTTGGAGCAAAATTCAGTTGTCAATCATGTTATTTCTGCCACCTGCAATATTTCAAACTCAAAGTCATTACCTCAGATGGTCTTTTTCTTACTTGTGCTATTACATCCACTTTTTCCTTCCTTAAATTTATCTATTTACTTAAACATTGCTGCTAGTTTAATAGTAGGTAATATTTATATAGATTTTCTTGTGTTCCAGCTATTGTACCTGTTTACATATGATAATTCATTAATGCTGAAATACAAATCAAAACCACAATGAGATACCACCTCACACCAGTGAGAATGGGTAAAATTAACAAGTCAGGAAACAACAGGTGTTGGCGAGGATGCGGAGAAAGGGGAACCCTCCTACACTGTTGGTGGGAACGCAAGCTGGTGCAGCCACTCTGGAAAACAGTATGGAGGTTCCTCAAAAGGTTGAAAATAGAGCTACCCTACGACCCAGCAATTGCACTACTGGGGATTTACCCCAAAGATACAAATGTAGTGATCTGAAGGGGCACATGTACCCCAATGTTTATAACAGTAATGTCCACAATAGTCAAACAATGGAAAGAGCCAAGATGTCCAATGACAGATGAATGGAAAAAGAAGATGTGGTATATATACAATGGAATACTACACAGCCATCAAAAAATGAAATCTTGCCATTTGCAATGACATGGATGGAACTAGAGGGTATTAAGGGCAGCAAAATAATTCAGTCAGAGAAAGGCAATTATCATATGATCTCACTCATATGTGGAATTTAAGAAACAAAACAGGATCATAGGGGAAGAGAGGGAAAAATAAAACAAGACAAAATCAGAGAGGGAGACAAACCATAAGAGACTCTTAATCATAGAAAACAAACAGGGTTGCTGGAGGGGAGAAGGGTGAGGGGTTAGGGCAACTGGGTGATGGACATTAAGGAGGGCACATGATGTAATTAGCACTGGGTATTTTATAAGGCTAATGAATCACTGAACTCTACCTCTGAATCTAATAAAACATTACATGTTACTTAATTGAATTTAAATAATAACCAAAAAAAAACTGCCTTGCACAATATCACACAGGTAGTAATTGTTCAAGCCAGAATTTACACCCAGGTGGTCTAATTTTAGATACTAAATTTATAAATACTATCAAATCCTGGCTCTCAAAGCTCGGCTACGAGCCTATCAGTCAGCTGCTGCAAGCATATAATAGGCAGCCAATGCCCTATATATGTATATACAGACTCTCCAGCCCCGCAATCCAACACCAACTTCATTTTCTAAACCGATACTCATCCTGCCCCAATTTCTTGTCAGCCTTCTCCAAAAATCTTTAATGTACATAGCAACACACTGTGCAGGTTTGCTGGTGACATCGCCCACGTTGTTCTTATAATCAGGCCCTTCCCTTACCCAACCCGGTTCCCTATCACTTTTCAGTGTGCATCTTCCGATGGTCGGGGCAGTGTTTTCATCACTTCCTCCCCCAACCCCTACACACTCCTTTGTTTCCTCAGCTCTGTGCTGGAGGAATTCGCTCACAGATCTGCTGTATTCTTGCCTTTGCTCACTGCCAGCCAAGGTCTGCCCAACTGTCCAGGTCCATCTCAAGTATAAAAAAACCCATGCATGTTTCTTAGTAAACCCAACTTGCTTCTATCTTGACACTTCTTTCCCACCACCTAACACCATAATGGGCTAAAAGAAAGTGCCCAGCGAGTATGTATTCATCTGTTCTTTGTGAACACTTTCAAGACCTAAAAAGGGTAGAACCCTAAAATTACCTTCAGCAGGAGAGCACACCGTCCAATAAACTTTATAGAAAAATACTATGAGAATTTTAAAAAGAAAAAAACTCAGAACTTTGCTTTCCCAACACTACCATGCACTGAGGGCCTACCATATTTTAATTCCCGAACATTAGTTTTTCTTTAGTAATTTCGGTAATTGGTTCAAAAACTGTTTTTCCTGGAGACAATAGATTACATAAGATAGATGTCAGTAGAGGTTTCCAGTTTTAGTGTTATGATGAAGTGCAAGGAGAGATAAATAGAAAGCCAATATAAACTCTTAAAACTTTTTTAATTACTAGAACAAGATGAGTTGTATAGTATTTAAATCAGTTTATGTTCTAAAGGCAAATTAGAATATGCTTATGATAAGGCACCTGGGTGTCTCAGTGGTTAAGCGTCTGCCTTCAGCTCAGGTCATGATCCCAGGGTCCTGGGATCGAGCCCCACATTGGGCTCCCTGCTCCGCGGGAAGCCTGCTTCTCCCTCTCCCACTCGCCCTGCTTGTATTCCCTCTCTTGCTGTGTCTCTCTCTGTCAAATAAATAAATAAAATCTTAAAAAAAAAAAAAAGAATATGCTTATGATAATATAAAGGATATCATATGAGACCTTCCAAGTGAAATATTTAACCATTTTCTGATGTTTTCCATGAAGATGTGTTTAACACTGATTTAGCTATAATGCATAGATACATGCATAATGTTTCAAAGAGAAAACTGTTCTTACATTTATCTATAGTTACATTTATCTATATATCTTACTATTTGACCTGTGCGGGGAAGCCTTCAACACACAACTCCCACTTGGTAGGGGCATATGCAATAGAAATACAGTCGGTCCTTGAATAAAGTGGGTTTGAAGTGTGCAGGTCCACTTATACTTGGATTTTATTTCAATAAATACAGTACAGTCAATATATTTTCTCTTCATAATACTTAGTGACATTTTTTCTCTAGTTTCCTTTTACTTTATTATAAGAATACAGTATATAATATGCATAACATATGAAATATGTGTTAATCAACTCCTCATGTTATTGGTAAGGCTCCCAGGCAACAGTAGAATATTAATAGTTAAGTTTTTTAGGAGGTAAAAGTCATTCATGAATTTTTGGCTGCATGGGGGATCAGTACCCTTAACCCCCTTCATTGTTCAAGGGTCAATTGTACTAGACTTTTTAAAAATCAGAGTAAAAAAATTAGACTGTAAAATTAAAGCAACACTGACAACAAAATATCACTGTTTGATTCCATTTCTGACACCTTCCTTAAAAAAAAGTAAATTTTCCATTCTGACACTTCTAGATTGCTACCTATTCTCTCATTGTCCCTAGTACTCCCTTCCCTTGCTCTTTGCCCACCACCCACATGAGCCTTCTTTCAGTCCCTGTAATTCCCCATGCACGTTCTCTTCTATGTCAAGGATTTGTCACATCTCATTTATCTGCCTGACAGGCTACTTATTACATGAACATTTCTTCAATTCTTAGATCTGGGTTCAAATACCATTTCCTCATTTAAGATTTCCCAGACTTCCACTTGAGATAACATCTTCCAAATGCTTCCTAAGCTGGTATTCTTCTCTCAGAGCATTATTAAAGGTTTATATTACGTATCTGTGCTTTTATTTGATTCATGCATATTTCTTTCCCTATTCCATATTCTCCACATTGACAGGTACTTTCCTAGCTCTCTACTACAGTCTCTGGTCTGTACTAGGCACACAGAAAATGTAAGGAGAATGAACGAATGCAACAAAGAATGAATTTTACATGGAAGGAAAAATGGTTAAGAGACGTACATGATATTTCAGCTTGAGTTCTCCAAAACTAAGACAAATACTTGGCCCAATGAGATTAATGTTATTCGATCTTAGCTGCTTTAAAAGTGTCAGCTTCACTCCCATCTCAACATGTTGTGAAACTTATAGGGTTGATTTAAAAATATGTGGAAAGAAGCAACCTATTTTTCTATTTCAATATTTTACTCTTTTTAAAAAAATCTTATTTATCTTGAGAGAGAGGGAGCATGTGTGAGCAGGAGTAAGGGGCAGAAGGAGAAGGAGAGAGAGAATCTCAAGCAGACTCTGTACTGAGTGCAGAGCCTGATGCAGGGCTTTGTCTTATGACCCTGAAATCATGACCTGAGCCAAAACCAAGAGTTGATAGCTAAACCGACTAAGCCACCCACACGCCCTGAATATTTTACTTTTTTTTAGGCAAACATTATTGATTGGTATTTGATGATTCCATCTTTCCTGAAAGTTTAACCATTCAATAACATATTAACCAAAGATATCCCTCATAGAGATTTGGTAGTACGGGGATTATTCACATTTTTTAATTACTGGATAACATATAGAAAATATATGATGGCAACTGATGATAAATCACTTAACTTCATGTAATTCTTAAGAAATCAATTAAAAAAACAGGAATAATTCTTAAAATGTGGGGAATAGGTTGTATCAAATGTCAATTTTTTTTTTAATTTCTTGAAACTAAATATACCTATTATGGTTGTAATTAGTTAGGCCTAATAATCCACAGAACAACATGAATTACAAATATCATGTTTGATAAACTAAATGACTTTTCTTCCTTCCTTATTCCCTCCCTGCTTTCTCTCTTTCTTGAAAACAGAGTCAATTCTCGAGCTCCAAGAACCACCTGATGCCATGCTTGTATTTTGCTGTATTTCTTGGCTAAGTAATGTCTATGAATTGAACATCAGATTGTCTATGTACAGGTATCCATGGTGGGGAGAGGTGGCCAGTGGGGCAGCTTTCTGAGTGAGCATGTGATACTGTTCCTGTTTTATCGTGACATATCCCCCTGGCCACCTTAGAACATTTGGGGAATCACTGATCTGATAAGGTCTACCAACACTGGAGTGTCTTCTAGAAGATGAAGTTTCCACATGAGACAGAACCTGACTGAAAATTCAGGCCTGTCTGCTCTAGCCTGGTAAAGGGCATTGGTTCTCAGCAGAGCAAAAGTTGGAATGTTTAATTTGATGCTCAGATTAATTTAAAAAAACAAACAAACAAAAACCCTGAATGGGTAGAGCATTCGTGAGGTAAACTTCTTAGTAGCGCAGTAGGTTAACTGGTGAATGTAGACTAGAGACTTCTCTCTAGCCCCACACAAATGGATAATCTCTGAGCCTGAGTCTAAATGTCTTTTGGTTTCTTTCTTGAAAAAAAAAAAAAAAATGTTAGGGATTTAAATATGCATTTAACTTCAAACTCTCCATAACTATAGTAAACCCCAAAGCAAGCTTTGTGTGGAACAGTCACTGAAGAAATTGATCTTTCAGCACCTCTGATAAATTACCTCAAAGAGAGAAGACTGTAAAAATAAGATTTCAATATTTTCCATCCAAATTTCAAAGGATAGCTTGCTTTTCTTTCCTCAGAAGAGGGTGTTTTTATTCAATTACTACATTGGACAATAGTTGAGATCAATGTAATTTCTCACGTGCCTCCAGGTGAAGGGGAAATAATTTACTTTCATTTATCCAAAAGCATTGCAGTGTTAAGCAGGTATTCCCATAGTCTCACTCCTGAAAATGGGTATTCCACCTAATTGATTTTCTGTTACATGGTTCTCAACTCTGGCTGCACATTAAACACCCCTAGCAGCTTTTAAAAATACCACTATCAAAGTTCTACCCCAGGCAAATTGAAACCAAATTTCTGGTGCTAGGATCTGGGTACTGTTGTGTTTAAAATATTCCAGGTGACAGGCACCTGGGTGGCTCAGTTGGTTAAGCGCCTGACTCTTGATTTCAGCTCAGATCATGATCTCAGGGTCCTGAGATGGAGCCCAGTGTTGGTCTCCACTCTGATGAGCCTGGAGTCTGCTTGAGATTCTCTCTCTCTCTCTGCTTCTGCCCCTCCTCCTGCTGATATACACGTGCACGCACTCTATCTCTCACTCTCAAAATAAATAAAATCTTTAGACAAACAGACAAAAAAAGACAACAAAACTTCCCAAGTGATTCTGGCGCACAGTGAAGGCTGCAAATCATTAATCCAATGTTTCATCTGAAAGAAGTTAATCTAAAATGAACATCAAGTAGTTAAGGGAAAATGGTCGACAAAATTAGGAAGTCCTAGATTTAACTCCCAGTTGGTTCAAGAAGTCTTAGTAAGATATGCTTCACCAAACAGTATTTCTGAACTTCTACTGTGGTTCCAAATTTCTTATTTTCTTCAGAGACGGAGGGTACATTTCAGAAAATCAATTTTAACTTCAGAGGAGAGCTATTTCCCAGGTTCAAATCATGCTTGACTAGAACAGCACCAGGGCTTGGAAGCAGATCTCATGAGCCTCACTAACTTTACCTTCAAACCAAAGTCAATTATAGTTACGGCTGCCTGGGCCATGCAAATCCCAATCACCAATATATTTCTGTACCAAATATACATGGAAATGATCCAAAGGAACAAAAAAGTAATATAACTGAATAGAAGAACAACTACTTTTAGAAAAGACTGAACAAGTGTAAATATGAACCTCCAAACATAGAATTATGATAAGCCTTAACATTTCACTGCCTCCAAACCTAAAAGTATGACTGCGAATAGGCTAAACACAAAACAAAAACTACCAACCAACAAACAAACTTCCACAAAAACAACAGAGGCCATCAAACCAAGAGGGGAGAGTCAGAGAAAGAGAAGGCTTTTAAAAATAGTCTCCAAGGCACACCTTGGTTTAGCTCCATGCGACTTTTAACAGCCCAGTAAGAAGCACTGGGAGAGAGAAATGATTTCACAAAAAATCTGAACAAGCCCAGCTAGAAATACACAGTTGGAAAGAGCATAATGAGAAAGTGTGGAGGCAGCTCAAAGAAGACCCAGAACCTCAGAAAAAGAAAACACGGTTGATATTATGGTTTTGGTTTTCTTGCTGGGAGAAAAATAGAAACATTTCAAACACCCAGAGGTAAGAGCCCATGAATAAACAAGAATTTAGTTAAACCTAAGAAAAAAGAAAGAAGAGATTTCTGGTGTGGTAAGAAGTACAGAAACCTGCTAACTATCTCCAGCCCACTCTAGACTCCACAACAGGGGGCTAAAATCCAATTGCCATCCTCATTCTCTTCTCATGCTTATAGAGGATTTGGAAAGACTTCTGGAAAAACCAGGATGGAATCGGGTTAAAGCTAGTCAGGCAGCTTCTCTCTGACAAATGCCAAGACTGTACGATTCTGCCCTGAATTCATAGGTGCTATTGGAAGCCTGAAGATATTCTGGCGTCGATTAGCATATAGCTTCTGTAAAGTGATTGCAGGATGGGATACCAAGTACAATTCAGTGTTTATGATTAGGTTTTACCTCATCCCATCTGATTCCCACTCCACCACGATTTGCAATCTCCTTCTCTCCACCATGCAGAGAACACACACTGAGGGAAGCTGCAGCCCTGAGAGAAGTAGAAGTCAGAGAAGGGGAGAAAGTGAACATTTATAATGAAGTTATACCAACAACATCAGTGCGAAGAAAAAGTGTGGGCCAAACTGTTCATGTTAACAATGAGCTAGGTGAAAAATATCATAAGCTCTATTTTAGAAGAAAATGACTGGGTAATCCACGTGTAAAATTATAATAGAAAACATAATTCTAATTGATACCTCAGAGATAAAATTGTAAAACAACAGAAAGAGATGAGAACAGAGCTTGAAGAGTCGGGAAACAAATATAGGGCCAAGGTCACAGTATTGTTAAATTAGTCAATGCATTCAGTGCAGAAAGGGAAAGAACATACAAGGGAGAAATGTTTTCCTGAAAATTGGAAAAATTAATATATTCAGAATGAAGGCCAAAGATAAAACAAAGTAATTAGAGCAAATAAGGAAAAGCCTAGAGGTATGGAAGGTGGTGGTCAGAGATGATCAACCCAGGGATAACTGGTCTTCCTGAAGGAGCAAATCCATTAACAAAAAGTCAAGCTTTTCAGAAACAGAGGAAAATTTTCCTGAAATTCTAGAAAAATTGAAAATGAAGATGAAAGCACGTAACATTTTCTAGGGGAAAATTCTGATAATCATCAACAATGAAATATGCCTTTGTTAATAATGGAAATTCAAGGAAGAAGAAATTTTGCAAAGTCGCTTACAATTGTGAAAAGATCAGGCTATCTTCAGACTTCTCCACTAATTCAAATGCAGACCCCCTTAGAGCAGTTACTCTGAAATCCTGAAGGAAAGTTTGACCCAATACTATTGTAACAACCAAGCTGAGGGTCACAATAAAAACTATAGCCCACATCCCCAAACAAAAAGAAATCACTAGGAAATAGAGCACCAGTGAGACCTTCTTGGATGAAACAATCCAACAAAAACTTCTCAAAGCTCAATTTCACTAATTACAATGAAAAAGAAACAGGGAAGAGTGCCTGGCTCAGTCGTTAAGTGTCTGCCTTCGGCTCAGGTCATGATCCCAGGGTCCTGGGATAGAGACCCGCATCGGGCTCCCTGCTCAGGGGGAAGTCTGCTTCTCCCTCTCCATCTGCCCCTTCCCCCCCCCCCCCCCCGCTCATGCTCTCCCTCTAATAAATAAATAAAATATTTTTTTAAAAACTGCATTTTTTTTTTTTTTTTACTTAAAGGGAAGATCGAACACCTAGAGAAATAGGATTACAGGAGACTGTTAGTTCCCAACCTGTGGAGTTTCCCAGGTGAAACACGAAACTGGCCTCTGCACACAGAGGGCAAGGAGAGACAGAAAAAAGTCAGACCACTCTAGATTAGTAGGCAGCAGGTTTAATAAGAAAGCAACTTCCTTATCCTGCTTATCTTGAACAGTCGCAAGACAAGTAACTCTCCTCACCTGTCAACCAAAATCTTAAAATTTTATATAGAAGCCTTAACTGGTTTCACCTGCATATAATGTCCAGGTGGTCTCAACAACATACTGTCCTCTTGACACTGTGTCCTTGAAAAGGGCTCCCACTGTGGGAACAGTGGCAAAATGTACATTCTAAAGATAGGTGAGGGGGTGAGGAGCCTCTGATGGCCTGGTCCAGCTCTCAGGTCAACCAGAGGTCACGCCCTCTCCATGACCTCCTCCAACAGAGATAAATGTTTGAAAATAAACCATATAAGCATATTTGAGAAGAATATATTAAGGTTAGAAAAAAGGAAAGTAGGTGTGGTAGATATAATAACCATCCCTTCCCCCCCAAAGGTCTCTGTTCTAATCCTAGGAACCTACAGATCTGTTACATTACACGACAACAAATCGAACAGGGGATTTGCAGATGTGTTCAAATTAAGGGTCTTGCGAGGAGATTATCCTGGGTATGCAGGTGGGTTTGATATTAACAGAGGCTGGACTCATGCCATTGCTGGCTGGAAGGGGCTCATGTCCTAAGGACTGTGGACCCCATCTTGAAGCTGAGAAAGGCAAGGAAATGGAATCTCCCACAGAGCCCGGAGGGACCCAGCCCTGTGGACACCTTGACTTTAGCTCAGTGAGATGGATTTTGGACTTGTGGACTCCAGAGCTCGGAGATAAATTTGCACTGTTTTTTAAACTACTAAGTTTGTGATAATTTGTTAAGGCAGCAATAAGAAACAAATACAGATGGAAACAGTTTGGATACATTGACTTTTTAAACTTTCTTTAAAGAATATCAATAGGCATTGAATATATGAAGAAACTATGGCTTCAATCTTTTTTGTCAAATTGTAAAAGGAAACCACCACAAATTAAAATAATAACTAGCAAATCCAGAGGTCAAGTGGTAGCCAGCATTAAAAGTGAAAGGAACTTAAACAGTAATATTGTGTACATTAACAGTCTTTAATATAAATAATCTGAGGCAAAAGACACACACACACACACACACACACCCCGCCTCCCCCCAAACTATAAAAGGCACTCATGGGGGGAATAAAACAAAAAATACTAAAAATATAAGAAGCAGTAAAAACAGAATCACAAACTAATATATGCACTGCATCATATGTAAATTAATTTGTCATTCCTTAAAAAAACATGCATTATATCAAAAACATTCAAGCTTTATATGTTTTTTTGAAAGCAATGCATTAAAACACAGTCATTGAGAAAGCTTAAATGTAAATGAACGAAGACAAAACAGACCAATGCTAAGATAGGAGGGAGTATCACCTCAATAGACAAAGAAAATGCACCTGAAATTAACACTCATTTATGATTACAAACAGAAACCCTTAGCAAAAAAAAAAAAAAAAAAAAAGGAGGAGAAGGGCACTTTCTAAGTCTGATAAAACTCTACAAAAACCCCACAGAAAACATCAAACTTAATTGTGAAATACTGAATACTTGCCCTCTGGGATCTGGAAGGAGACAAAACTATTTGCTATCACCACTACTGTTCAAGATGGCCTGAAGAGCCGAAGTTTTGCAACAGCTGAAGAAGAAATAAAAGTCGTAGGGATTGGGAAGGAAGAAATAAAGCTCTCATGACTCACAGATGATGCGACTGTGTATGTCAGAAAAACAAAAGAATCTGCATAACAATTATTAAAAATAATTTAGCGAGATAACAATTTGTCAACAAAGTGATTGTATTTCTCTATATGAGAAATAACAAATGAGAAAAAAATTAGTTACAAAATATGTCATTTATATGACCAGCATAGTCTATCTGATGGGGAAGAATCTATAGAAATATCTTTAAGGCTCCTACAGAATACTACATGATATTATGAAAGAAATTTTAAAAAAATTAAATGGAGGAGCTATGGTGCTTTGGATTGGAATACTACCTATTAAAAATGTCAATTTTCCTCAAATTGACCTAAAAGTTGAAGGAAATTGTCCCCAAATCCCAGAAACCTTTTTTGAGGCAATTAAAAAAAAAAACTGATTCTAAAATTTATATAGAAATGGAAAGTGTTAAGAATAGGCAAGGCAAGATAAGAACATGACCAACGACTTACACTATTGTGTATCAACCCATTTTACAGAGCCACTGTTACTAAGATAACGTGACAGTGGTACAGGGATATGAAATAGGCCAAACGAACAGAACAGAGAGGCCAGAAACAGACTCACACACTTGGCGCAACTGATTTATAACAAAGGTACCAATGCAGTATAACAGAAAAATTATGAAACAATTTTAAATGTAAAAATATAAACACAGAAAGTTCCAGAAGGTGGTCTGTGTTAACTTACTGGTAACCTTCAAATGGAAGTGGTCTTTTAAACCAAGACACAAAATACAAAAGCTATAAAGTCCAAGTTACATAAATTTGAAGTGTTATTAATTCCAAAGAGGAAAGTTCTAACTTGAGAGAGAGGAAACCTGACAGACATTAATTATATGGCTGCACGAAATACTCAAAAGATGAGCCACGAAGAGAAAAGAAAGAAAATCAGGGCACCATTCCCACTTATGCTCAAATGGACACAACGTCTTACTAGGTGAAAAATGCGGATCTAAGTTCCCTAAGGATTCAATGATCTTGTCATAATTTGGAGGATAATAATCATGAAGTCATTTGGCTATCATTCAATTATCCAAAACTTCAAATCCTGGATATTATTCTAGTATAATATAATAATATAATTACAATATAATATAATATAATATAATATAATATAATAGGGCCATTTAAGCATGTGAGTATATTTGCTATAAAAAATTTAGTAGATCAAGAGTCTGCCATTTCCAATTTTATTTATTTATTACATAGATCTTAAAATATTTTAGTTTTTCTATTAATTTATTTGAGACTTCCTTGCAGAATACTGCTTTCTCAAAACTGATAGGAATTTCAGAAATTCTAGAAGGTTGACAACATGAAACATCCAAATACCTTTAAACATAATTAAGATGCTACTGTCTTATTAAATTGCCTACTTCTTACAATGTTTTTTTGTTTTGTTTTTGTTTTTTCCTAGTGAGAGGAAAGACAAAGACCTCTGTCTGTATCCTACGGCCAAACAGAATACAGAAAAGATTTTTTACTAAGTATTCCAATGACAAGGTTAAACTCACTCTGATGTCGCACATACAATATAAAATAGATCAATTTGGGGAGTAATCAAATAGACTCTCAGTTACTTGTAAACTTCACTTTGGCTCCAACTTTATGCTTCAGTGTTCTAAGAAGTTGATTTTTATATATACAACTCAGACCTGACAACTGCATTTTTTTTTTTAAACTTGCTCTCAGAGTTGAGTTGGACAAAAAATCGTAACCCCGGGGGTGCCTGGGTGGCTCAGTCGTTAAGCGTCTGCCTTCGGCTCAGGTCATGATCCCAGGGTCCTGGGATCGGGCCCCGCATCGGGCTCCCTGCTCAGCGGGGAGCCTGCTTCTCCCTCTCCCACTCCCCCTGCTTGTGTTCCCTCTCTCGCTGTGTCTCTGTCAAATAAATAAATAAAATCTTAAAAAAAAAAAAAAAATCGTAACCCGTTCTCTTCTCCCTTAACTGGATAAGGGCTTGTGATTTGCAATTTCAACCCTGCCTTTTTTTTTTTAAAGATTTTATTTATATATTTGACAGAGAGAGACACAGCAAGAGAGAGAACACAAGCGGGGGGAGTGGGAGAGGGAGAAGCAGGCCTCCCGCCGAGCAGGGAGCCCGAAGCAGGGCTCGATCCCAGGACCCTGGGATCATGACCTGAGCCGAAGGCAGACGCTTAACGACTGAGCCACCCAGGTGCCCTTAGCCCTGCCTTTTAATGGTAACACAAGCCTTGATGAACTATATGTAGACACACGTCATTTGGGGAGAGCAGATCAATATTCCTATTTCAACATTACAAATTTTTACAAAGGCATTGAACAAAGCATGTTTTTTATAAGCACCCTATATAAAGTATTCTTCTTAATGCATACTTAGCGTAACACTTTACATAGAAACTTTAGTTTCCAATGTCATTTGAGAACTTCTTTTGGAAGAATGGTTTACCAAAATTTTACCTGCCTAATTATACCACTTGCTACTGCTTACCTCTATTTATTTCTATTTCTATTTATGTTCCTATTTCTATTTCTATTTATGTTTTCTGAGGACATGAAAAACACCTTTTTTAGTCTTTCTATTTTTTTTTTTTTTTTTGCCAGTGCCCAGAAGGGTGTTCTTGTAGTATGGAAATAATATTTTTAGATGCAGGTATTAATAGAGTTGCACAAATAGTCAGGAAATCAGGTCTCCTCTGCAAAGGTCAGGTCAGCATTTGATCCAATCACTGCTTTTTCCTTGATCATAGCTGGTCTCAGTAGGTGGCCCTGTCTCTCTGCTCATTGCTGTTGGCTAAATAGCCTCTTCCAGGAAGGAAGTTTCTGCTAAAAGCTGTAATCACTGACACTGAACACAGATCACTCACTCACCCTCTGATAAAGTCAAATCAAATTGGTACACAGATGCAGCTAGACGATTATAGGGCAAATTCTGAGCTCTGTGCTTAAGAAGCAAAATCTAAGATAAGCTGCACGCCCAAGAATTTTTTTAAATGGTTTGATTGAGGTTGAGATGTAAAAGGTCAGTTCTAGTTTGAAAGGGCTTTCTAACATGCAAAATCATTCCCTCACTTTCAGTAATGAGGACGATGTGGTCAAGCTCGTTAGATGGACAAAGTTGGGGAGCACTCTTGTCAGTATTATGACCTGAAAAGTCAAAAGTAAACTTCTGATAATTAAAGAAAAGATTGTGTAAAATAACAACATTAAACTAATTTCTAAATAGAATATATTTTTAAGTATTTTGAGGAGATCATATCTGGATTGGAGAATCTAGAGACCAGGCTTCCCAGTTCAACCTCATTTTGATACCCACCCTCTAACTTAATGGCAGAGTAACTGGTGTATTAAATCCAAGAGAAGCTCAGCACACAGCTATGCCCAGGAGCTCTTGTAGATACATGACTGATATGCCCAATGCTTTAAAAAAGAATATCAATAATTCTTCATTGTAATGATTATAAATACTGTATTTTCTATGTAGAGAATGTTTTCTTTCTTTCCATTTTTTTTCCTTCTCTATGATTCTCTATACTTCCCTAATATCAAATTCCTGCACCTTTTGCCCCCAAAGGCATTTTCCTGGTTTTTTTTTTTTTTCTTTCCTGTATTTCCTAATTCCTGAATTAATCGCCAATAGTTCTTTTAAAATTTTTTACAGTCTACGGCTCAACATCAATATTAAGTTAGTATACATGTATATTATTAGATCATTAGTTGCCTAGATATTCTGAAGATGAAACTTTTAAAAACACACATTTGAATTATCCTGGGTATAAGTGTGGAACCAGCAGAAGCCAGACAAACACAGGACCCTTGAGCACTTACTTTCTCAAATCGCCCCCAACAATGTGATTGGGACATTTGGTTGGATGTATTCTCATCATTGTAAAATTCAGGCTTTCCAAGGAAATAAAACAAAACAAAACCACTGTTTTTACCTGTTGTTTTACTGCCAACCCTACTTTTTCTAAACTACTTTGAATTATGAAGTTCTGCATGATGCCCTGTGTCACTATGCTAAGCCAGGCAAGGAGAGCTAGAAGTACAAGAGGTTTTTAAGGCAAAAAGACTAATATTAAAATTCAGTGCATTTCAATTATTCTATCTTCAAGTGTAGAAGAGGCCATTTTTTTCTTTCTTCCCCTCGTGTGGGTCTCAGAATCTAAACAAACACAAAATTCTTAAGGAACTAGATTTGAAATGTGGGAGGAAAAAAAACAGAGGTTATAAACCCACCTCTTACCACTGAATAACTACTTTTCTTAAGTTTCTAACCCTTAAAATTTTGAGATTTCTATGAGTTAGTCACAAATGAAATGTCAAGAAATAGCTACTCAGAGAAAACATTCTTCATTTCCTCAAATAACTATTTTTTTTCCAAACTCTAATTTCCCCAAATAAGTGCTCAATTTTTATTCTAAGAATCTGTATACAAGTGCTTGGAAGATTCTCAACTCAAACACTTCACATTATTTAAAGGAGAGTACATTTATAAATAGGGAAACTGAGGCACGGGTAGTTAAAAAGAAATATAAAATCCTTTTGAATTGAAAATGTAAGAGTGAAGTTACTTAGTCCTTAACATATTACCTAGACATTCACAGAAAGAGCTCTAAATATAGAGAAGTAATTTTGAAATTCAGTAAATGAAGATTAGAAGATAAAAGGAAATCAGTCAGACAGATTTATTAATGAATTAGTAGAATCTATCTCTGCTACACACACTCAAAATTTTATTTATTTTTAAAGATTTCTTTATTTTAGAGAGCACAAGCAGGGGGAGCTGCAGAGGGAGAGAGAGAAGCAGACTCCCCACTGAGCAGGGAGCCTGATACCTGGCTCAATCCCAGGACCCCAGGATCGTGACCCGAGCTGAAATCAAGAGTCAGCCGCTTAACGCTTAACCGAGGTTCCTTAACCGAGGTACCCCGCACACACTGATAATTTTAAATGAGGGATGATATAGGTTGAAATGAAATCAATTTAACTTATTAGTGTACTTTAATGTATTCAAGCTATAGTAAAAACGCTTTACTTGGTAAAGCGTCTCATTTTTTTTTTTTCAAACCCAAGGACACACTGAAAACACTGTAAAATAAAAAGAGAGAAAGAAAGAGCTGAACTGATAACAACAATGGATAGAACCTCTTTACCAGTTCAGGAAAACTGTGGGAAGCCTACATAATCTGGATATCAAAGGATTTGTGGTCATTATGCTGGAAAAGTCATAGATGCTTCCCAGCTGTGTACAAAGCTACTAAAGAAGTCATTTCTTAGAGAGCTGAGCATAGGTCCAATGCTGTTCATAATTATAGACCTGCTCAACCTACTGCAAGAAAAAAAAAATCACTAATTTTTAGTAATACGGGCAGAAATTTGGCACAAATTCTATAATGGAAACAACAGTTTCGTGGAACCGTGGGATCAAAGGTAAATATATATATATCAATATGGTATAATAATGAATGGGTGGGCATTCCACAGAATTGGGTCTACCTGTTCCCAGCATAACGTGCTTTCACTTCCAGCTTCACCTTGTGCTGGAAATTAAGAATGTACACACTTGCCCTGAGCAACTGTGTTTCAGGATAGTGGGGCATAAAAAGAACACTACAAAAGGAGCAGATAAATGCCAGTTGCATTGACCTGTCTCTTCCATCAGAGAGGTACTGATAAGATTCATTATAATAACTAGCTCTCTAGAAAAAGGAGAAACAAGAAGAAAAAATAAAAGATGTGTGGTCTTTGCCAAGTTCCATGAGGTAAGCACTCCCACCACAGCTGATTTAAAGCTATTAACATGACATCTTTGAATGGGGAGTTGAGAAAGGGTGTGCATCATCAGCTTTTATGAGTTGGTATGAGCCAGATCCAACACACCACTGAAACATATTCCCCCAAACTTCGTACGAGTGGCAGTCCAAATCATTATACTCAGGGCTTCTCGTACAACTTAAGAACATTTGAAGAACATTTCTGAAGATTTCTGATCCCTAATTCTTGGTCTCTATATCCAGAATGTAGAACACATTTTAACCTACTATAGACTTATAAATACAGATATCTATGATCAACACAGGTCTCTATCTTCTCAAGGGAAATGTTCTATCAGATGCAAGTATATAAATTCTTGCTAGGTCCTTAGAGCTATTGATTTATGAAGCATACCTTTTATCTCAACTTTACCACAAATCTTCTGAAATCCAAATGCCACACTCTAAACATCTGCCTAGAGGGCTCACATTTAAGGCTACTCTGTTCTGGGATAACTTATGTTTTAATGATATCTTTACATCTACATAGAAGAGAAAAGGATTAATTCTGATCGCCATAGGAACACTTTTCATTCTGGGTAAGGACATGAATGAGTCTGGAGGCAATCAAAGAACAAAGGATTCTCTGCTAAGCATGATGAGATGTCAAATTTAGATGATATAGTAGCATTAGAAAAGCCATCTCAGGGTAAATAATTTTATTTTTCATATGTATGATTGTAATATTGACTCCCTATTGGATAAATCTGCCAGACATCTTATATTTCATGCTCATTCATTCTTTCTTAAACTCATCATGCTCATGGCTTCCATTGCTGTGGATGGAACTGTCATAGTTTTCTTTCTATATTGGTTACAATTTTATTTTATGTTTTTTGAGAGAGAGAAAGACTGCCAGTGGGGTGGGAGGGACAGAGGGAGAAGGAGAGAGAATCTGAAGCAGGCTCCACGATCAGCATGGAGCCTGATGTGGGGCTCGATCTCATGACCCTGAGATCATGACCTGAGCTGAAATCAAGATTGGATGCTTAACCAATGGAGTCACCCAGGTGTCCTGGTTATCATGTCTTCTGTATCTCCTCGCTGGGCTCCTTATCCTACCCTGGGCTCTGAAAAGCCAATGATTTCCAAGGATCCACCCTTGGTCCACTGATCTCTTAGTGAACCTTATTGGTTATTTTTATCTGCTATTATAATTTTGCCTTTATGTAAATGACCCTCAAACCTCTGTCTTCAACCCAGAAACTTCTCCAGGCTTCAGATTTGTCTACCTAACTTTTAGTTGAACACCCCCTGCTGCATATTCTACAAGCTCTTCCAAGTCTGCAAGACCTTAAATGTTCCCTATCTTACTACTACAATGCATGTGTACCTTTGGTGTTTTCCACCTTCATTGTACTATGATTCACTCTGTTACTTACCTTAGAAGCCTGAAAATGTATCCTTCAGAGAGCTGCTAGTGTGAGCTAACAAGAACACAAATGTTTCCATACCATTCCCCTGCATGGAATAATCCATAGTTGCCATTAAAATAGTATTTTTCTACCTCTTATAATATAGTAAAATTATTTATAAAAATAAATCATAACTTGGGGCACCTGAGTGGCTCAGTGGGTTAAGGATCTGCCTTCAGCTTGGGTCATGATCCCAGGGTCCTGGGATGGAGCCCCACGTCAGGCTCCCTGCTCAGTGGGGAGCCTGCTTCTCCTTCTCCCTGAGCTGCTCCCCCTGCTTGTGCTCTCTCTGTGTGTCAAATAAATAAAATCTTTAAAAAATTAAAACATAACTCAAAACCCTAAACATAGTACTCAAAATATGTTAAGGAAATAAAAACAGTTATGGTTGGCACCCTATTCTGGAGCTTGGGGGGAAAAATAGAGGTTGTAGGATAAAGCCCTAGCCACATGTCTTCTGCTTCACCCCCTTGCCAGTTGTGAGGTAGTCTGAGGAACTCATTTGGGTCAGCAGAGGAGCTGCTGAAAGCCAGTGAACTACAGAATAAAGTTCATTTCTTGGCAGGACCCACAAAACCCTCCAGGACGTACTGCTCCTCTCCACCTTACCCCTCACATCCCAGCCATATGAAACTGAGGGCAGTTTCTCCAGACACCATACTGTTTCTCATTTCCTGTCTTCGCTTATGCTCCCCCTCATAAAGGACACCCCTTGAGCCTTTCCACTCATATCATGTGGCCATTTACTAAGCAGCTTTAAGATTTAAATCAGATGACATTTCATTCATTTATTGATTCAGTCAAACATCAGTGTTTGAACAAAATATTTGCTCTCGTGAAGCTCATAATTTTGTGGAGGGAGACAGACGATAAGCTCATAATTTTGTGGAGGGGAGACAGATGATAAGCAAACACATATGCAAACCCCAGTGAATGAACTGCTTGAATCACCTATTAGCGCCATGTTGGCCATGTACTAGACACTCAAAAAAAAACCATGAGTGAGCATCTTAGAATTGTCATGCATAGCACTAAATGCTTTCATATGTCTGCTCATTTTATTTCTCAAAATTATGTTAGGAAAATCAGTGTTATTCTGCCAACTTTGGGAGATGGGGAAACAAGGGCTCAGAGAGATTTACAAATGTACCTATGGCCACATAACTGGAGTTGCCAGAATCTAAATAGAAATCCAGAAATATCTAATTTCGGAAACCAACCCTGTTCATGAGAACATTGGCTTTCGGGTGCTATAAAAATAAATAAATAAATAAAGTTTCCATCCCTAACTGAAGTCAATTCACATGTTCAGACCTCTCAGTCCTGGATGGATTTCTCTAAATTCTAGGAAGCTTAGAGGAAGCTTTACACTGTGGCACATTAGAATTCAAAAGGATTTCATCATGAGCAGTGAATCTGCAAAAATACACTGTTGGAGCCCCACTGATTATAGCAAGAAGAGAGAGAGTCCCCTGCAGCATCTGTTGGAATGAAATGGCTTTGGGGAGGTAGAGGAGACGCATAAATGCATAGAACACCTGGTATTCAAGGCATTCTTTGCTATCTAAGCACCAAATTAAAGCTTCAGTTATTCATTCTGAAAATGCTTATAGCTTTGCTGTAAGATCCTCCGATAATGCATGTGGGCTCCAAACATAATCACTAACAAGTGATTTAGTAGTAATAGACGGATGCTACAAGAATTTAGGGAGAATAAATAAACATGTTAAAAATAAGGCACTTGAGCACCTGGACGGCAGGTTACTGCTGCCCAGATGTGGAAAAACACTCTGTTCAGTGTGACAGACAGATAAAGACTTTCCCTATAGAGTCTGAGTAAATGCTCTTCGTGAACCTGCCAACATGAATTCCCAAGAGAAAACAAAACCAGAAAAGCTCAAGATCAGAGTTGATTCCAAATTATCCCCGTTTTGTTTATTGTTTAAATGGGGAGACTATCCGGGAATTTAGTATAATCTGACAGGTATGATTCGCCATCAATGGAGAACTATCCCCTTAGGATCACTTCTTAATTGTTTCATTAAAATTTAATAACTTACAAACTGCTTCCTTGTAGGACAACACAGGAAAAATCATTTGCTGTTTTGTGTTTCATATATATATATGTATGTACGTACATATATATATATGAAAATGTTTCCAGGCTACTGTGTGAAAAAGCCATTTTGAAAAAAAATAAGATTTTTATTGTTACTATCTCAAAATATTGTAAGCTGTTTAAATATTTATACTTATTTTGTTTTTAGATCAGAGACTGCTGCTTTACCAGTTTGACTTGATTTTCTAAATTCTAAAAGCAAGTAACAATAAAAAGAACTTTAAAAGTTAGCTCAGCTACCATATATACTTATAATATGCATTTTGAAATTTCTTTTTTATGCAATGCTCTTTTTATGCACAATTTGACCAAACAATATATGTAATTCTATACCATAATTTCTTCATGTAACGTTAAATTACAAGCATCTTTCTACCACATTTACCATATGCCTCATATGCCACCGAAAAGATAATCTATAGTTTTTTGGTTTTTTTTTTTTAAGATTTTATTTATTTATTTGTCAGAGAGAGAGAGCACAAGCAGGGGGAGAGGCAGGGAGAGGTAGAAGCAGGCCCCCTGCAGAGCAGGGAGCCCGATGTGGGTTTCGATCCCAGGTCCCCAGGATCATGACCTGATCTGAAGGTAGATACTTAACCAAGTCACCCAGGTGCCCCAAGATAATCTATAGTTTACTTAATCTTGTTTTGGGACATTTAGATAATTTTTAGTTTTTTTTCTGTACTATTATTACCATCTTGCCTAATCTTTGAGACATTTTATGTATTTACAAGTTTTCTTAATGATTCTAAAAATAAATTTACAGAGGGGCGCCTGGGTGGCTCAGTTAGTTAAAGCATCTGATTTCAGCTCTTTGGTTCAGGTCATGATCTCAGGAACCAGGGTTCAAGCTCCTCATCAGGCTCCTTGCTCAGTGGGGAGTCTGCTTGTCCTCTGTCCCTTCCACTACTCATGCTCTCTCTCAAATAAATAAAAATTAAAAAAAATGATAAAATAAGCTTATGCTATTATAAGACTCTACTAGTCAATTTATTCTATTATTTGTCCCCATATTTTACCATGTACGGACACCTAAAGTCTTTGTTTACTTTGGATCATTAAACATATACAATTATTTTTAAAACAACGGCATTTGTCAAATCTACTACCTATCTTCACAACAATTCTGCAAGGCAAATATTGTTCTTATTTTACAGAGGAACTATTTAAAGGGTTTAAGCGATCTTTTCATGGCTTATTACAAAGGGTACCTACAAGGTGGCATGGGTGACAGGTATCAAAGAAGAGTAACAGTTCAAGTTTGTGGGCAGGAGACTGAATTCTATCTTGGATACATCAGATTTATGTTGCTTACAGGATACTTGGAAGCAGTTATATAATAGGAAGGTGCACACAGATGTGGAACTTTGAAGAGAGTATTCTTCTGAAGATACCAATTTGGAAGTCCTCGGTGATGGCAAAAGCGGGTAAGTGGAGAATCTTGGATTTGCAGATACATTTGGCAAGAAAAAAGCAAAGTGAAGAAAGAAAGGAAGAGAAAGTAAAAGAATAGTGGGTGATGTTTTAGAAATCAAGGAAGGAGATAATTTCAAGGTAGGACATGGATCACTTAGCAATAAAGATGCCTCTGATGATCTTGGCTAAGAGAAGTTTCTCTGGCGTTCTGGGGTGCAAGAGGGGTTTTCATGGGTTGATGAGCCGCTGGCCTAATTAACGGGAAGAATTTAGAGGACAAAAGTGCAAAATGGGAAGGACATTTTGCTACTTTCCTAGAAACAATGTGGCAAAGCTCCTGCAAAGGTGGGTAGAAGGAGCAGGTACCTTGCCATGAAGACTCTCAAAGGAGCCCTTGGAGTATGTACAGCCCTGTATTCAGCTCTGTTGTAGGAGAACTAGGCACAGGAAGCTTCCTTCCTGTAGAGTGGATATGTCATGTCAATCAGGAAGGGCAACCCATAAGATGTCTCCATTAGCCTACTCACCAATGACTAAAATGAATGCCAAGTGCTCTTATACCATCTACCCCATCTAAGCCATTATTAACTATTAAAATATACTCAACTATGAAGTCTGAAACATACTCAACATGCTAAAATAAGAACTATTAAGAAATATAAGAAACAAAACAATTACTTATGACCATGACTGATGCTCTAGCCCATGGGCATGCCATTTCTGTTTGCCAAGAGCCAGGAGAAAATGGTAGGATTTTGGTTTTGAGCAGTTTACAACTGGTTAAGTTATATCATTCCTGTATCTCTTTTTTATAAAAATCCAAAAATTGCAGAGTATTAAGGAAAGTTCTGCTTATATTACAGCTCCCCCAATCACATGACCTTTCAACATCTCAACCCTTGTGTTCACCCCAGCTGCATTGCCACATAAGGCGTTCAGAGGAAAAGTGCAATTGTGATTTCTTGACGCCCAGAGATAATTACTACTACTATTTGAATCTGAAGGAGATAATTCTTTGTTCTGACTTTCTTTTGTTGAGCAAGAAAGAACTATTTATATCTCAACTTTCCTTATGTTTTATATTCAAAGTGTTATCAGAACTACCAAGATCACATGAAGCCTGTGGCATTTTCTTATACGCGACATTCAATACTGAACTGAGTAAAAACACTTCTAATTCCATGAAATGAACAAATTTAGTACCAAGTACAAAGACATGTGTTTGGCATAATAAACCTCTCCGCTTTCCCAAGACATTCCAGAATGTTGGACTACTAGATGTCATCTACAACTCCGGAGTCTTGAAGAGGCTGCATTAAGGATAAGCTGCAGGTGGAGCTTGCTGAATCCCTCCCTTGGATGACAGGTGTTCCTTAGCCTACTCACTGTCGTATTCATCCAGGCCTTCATTTGAGAAAAAAATAATTGAACACCAGCTTTGCACACTGTTTTTTTAAGACGTTGAACATTCAGAAGAGTGAAAATAATTCCTGCTATGAAGGCAATCACAGTTCGGTGGGAGAAGGTGATCACTACAGCTTGAGAATGCCATAGTTTGGACAGAAAGTGCTTTTGCTACCCAGGATGCAGGTGATAGGAGCATGGGAGTGTTCCGGAGTGCTCCCCCAGAGGCCTGACGGGGTGGGGTGGGGTGGGCAACTTGAGCTGGAGTTTGCTGCAGCTCATGTCTTCAAGATATTTCTCTTTTTAAAGATTTTATTTACTTTTCACTGCATCTGTCTTTGGGGTAAATACCCAGTAGTGCAATTGCTGGGTCATAGGGTAGCTCTATTTTTTTTTTTAAAGATTTTATTTATTTATTTGACAGAGAGAAACACAGCGAGAGAGGGAATACAAGCACAGGGAGTAGGAGAGGGAGAAGCAGGCTCCGATGTGGGGCTCGATCCCAGGACCGCGAGATCATGACCTGAGCCAAAGGCAGACACTTAACGACTGAGCCACCCAGGCGCCCCAGGGTAGCTCTATTTTTAATTTTCTGAGGCACCTCTACACTGTTTTCCAAAGTGGCTGTACCAACTTGCATTCCCACCAACAGTGTAAGAGAGTTCCCCTTTCTCCACAATCTCTCCAACATTTGTTGTTTCTTGCTTTGTCAATTTTTGCCATTCTAACTGGTGTAAGGTGGTATCTCAGTGTGGTTTTGATTTGGATTTCCCTGATGGCTAATGATGATGAACATTTTTTCATGTGTCTGTTAGCCATTTGTATGTCTTCTTTGGAGAAGTGTCTGTTCCTGTCTTCTGCCCATTTTTTGACTTGATTATTTGTTTTTTGGATGTTGAGTTTGAGAAGTTCTTTATAGATCTTGGATACCAGCCCTTTATCTGTAGTGTCATTTGCAAATATCTTCTCCCATTCTGTGGGTTGCCTGTTTGTTTTGTTGACTGTTTCCTTTGCTGTGCAGAAGCTTTTTATCTTTTTTTTTTAAAGATTTTATTTATTTATTTGAGAGAGAGAATGAGAGACAGAGAGCATGAGAGGGAAGAGGGTCAGAGGGAGAAGCAGACCCCCCGCTGAGCAGGGAGCCCGATGCGGGACTCAATCCCGGGACTCCAGGATCATGACCTGAGCCGAAGGCAGTCGCTTAACCAACTGAGCCACCCAGGCGCCCATGAGAAGCTTTTTATCTTGATGAAGTCCCAAAAGTTCATTTTTGCTTTTGTTTCACTAGCCTTTGGAAATGTATCTTGAAAGAAGTTGCTGCGGCTGAGGTCAAAGAGGTTACTGCCTATGTTCTCCTCTAGGATTTTGATGGATTCCTGTCTCACATTGAGGTCTTTTATTCATTTTGAGTTTATCTTGGTGTGTGGTGTTAGAGAATGGTCAAGTTTCATTCTTCTGCATGTGGCTGTCCAATTTTCCCAGCACCATTTATTGAAGAGACTGTCTTTTTTCCATTGCATATTTTTTCCTGCTTTGTTGAAGATTATTTGACCATAGAGTTGAGCGTCCATATCAGGGCTCTCTATTCTGTTCCATTGGTCTATATGTCTGTTTTTGCCAAACTGTGGAAAGAGCCGAGATACCCTTCAACAGATGAATGGATAAAGAAGATGTGGTCCATATATACAATGGAATATTACTCAGCCATCAGAAAGGACGAATACCCAACTTTTACATCAACATGGATGGGACTGGAGATTATGCTAAGTGAAATAAGTCAAGCAGAGAAAGTCAATTATCATATGGTTTCACTTATTTGTGGAACATAAGGAATAGCATGGAGGGCATTAGGAGAAGGAAGGGAAAAATGAAGGCAGGGGGGGAATTGGAGGTAGAGATGAACCATGAGAGACTATGGACTCTGAGAAACAAACTGAGGGTTCTAGAGGGGAGGGGGTGCAGGGGTGGGTTAGCCTGGTGATGGGTATTAAAGAGGGCACATACTGCATGGAGCACTGGGTATTTTACGAAACAATGGCTCGTGGATCACTACATCAAAAGCTAATGATGTATTGTATGGTGACTAACATAACATAATAAAATAAAATTTAAAAAAAAGGAATATAAACCTGAAAAAAAAGATTTTATTTACTTATTTGAGAGAGAAAGATGCAGAGAGAGTACGCATGAGTGGAGGGAGGGGCAGAGGGAGAAGGACAAGCAGACTCCCTGCTGAGTGCAGAGCCCAACATGCGGCTTGATCCCAGGACCCAAGATCATGACCTGAGCCGAAGTCAGATGCTTAAGTGACTGAGCCACCCAGGTGTCCCAAGATATTTCTGATTATAAACTTATTACATATAACTTTCTGCCATCAAGACACAAGTCTGGTCACAAGGAAAAAATAAAGAGGGGTGTCTGGGTGGTTCAGTTGGCTAAGCACTGGACTTGTGATTTCGGCTCAGGTCATAATCTCATGGGTCATGGGATCAAGCCCACATAGGGCTCCATGCTCAGTGGGGAGTCTGCTTGAGAGTCTCTCTCTCCCTCTCTATCTGCCCTTCCCGCTCATGCATGGTATCTCTCTTGCCCTCTCTCTAAAATAAATAAATCTTTAAACAAATAATAAAAATAAAAAAATTAAAAGGGAACATTTCCTCTCAAAGGTGTGAAAGACATTAATCAATACCCCACACAGACTGATGAGAAATAACCTCTATATCTAGACCTACATCTCTAAGTACAAAATCAATGATGATATAAAATAAATTGGTACTGAAAAATATTACTATAAATGTTACAAATGTAAGTTTTTTCTTTTACTAGAGGATGAACTCTCAACGTAAATTTTCAAGTGAACATACAAATGCCTAGTTCTAAAAAAAAAACATTGACAATATTGAAATTTAAGTAAGTGTTAAATATTAAAATAATTTTTTTAACATAGACTCTGAAGGGTAGCAACCATATGATAATTTGTTTTTGTTTCTCCAGTGCATGCATAGTGTCTGCTACACAGCTGGTCAGGCTGTAAGCTGATCTGATTAATGTTTGCTGAAGGCTGAGAAATTGCTGGAAAGTCTCAGGCAACTGACTGTCCAGGATTTTGTGTATCTAATAAAATTTCAGGTTACTATATATTTCCCTTAATTGCATGATGAAAGAATACAGTGCTTTTTGGTACAAGAGTTGTTGTATCTATGCATTAGTTACATGACAATATTTCAAAAGCATAATACTGGCCATTTTAATTTCCTGATTCTTTGTTTTCATTTCACAGCGATGTGAAATAGAGCACAGTAACATCATGATTGTGGAGAAATAACCTAGACGTCAAGACAAATTCCCCAGAAGGGAGATATTTGGCATGAGTACAAGGGACTTATTTAACAAACCAGTCAGAAAAATTGCAACTAAATGCTCATTATATGATATTGGACAAGCCTAGGGAATCTAGTGATATTTTCAAAGAGGCTGCTGATAAAAATCACTCTCTTTAGCAAAATAAAATTACTTGATCCTTTTTACATACTTTGAAAAGTTGAAAACACTACACTGGGGTTTTGATTTCTACTATAATTAATGCAACATGGTTTAATTCACTTTTTTTTTTTTTCAAGATTTTTCCATCTGTTGGTGCCATAAACCCTTGAGTGAACTTGGGGATTTTTGTATCATCTTGTTTCACAGACAGTATGGCAAAGATAACAGTTAACTCCATTTATTTCTCTCTGCTAAGACTCTTGGCTGTAATCATCTGTTTACTCCCATGGAAAACAGAGAGGAAATTATACACCACTTCAATCACACAGTTCTTTTTCCCCTTTCCTCAAGCTTATAATGTGCATCTAATAAAATGTGCTGACATGTGAAATCCTAAACAAATATTCAATGAAGAATTATAGGTGCAAGTGTATCGTCCTAGAGGAAATGGATGACAGAATGATATAATACACACAGTCCTTTTCCTACTTGTTAAAATCTGGTTGGCCAGACATCCGAGTAACAATTCAAACAATAAATGATAATGTTCCCTAGCCACAGACTCTGATCTCCCAGCTCCAACACCAATGCCAATGAATGGCCTTTCTTAACAAATCCTAAATCATAACATTGGGTGCCACGAAGTGGGCTTTGTCTCCTTAACCCAAGTATATGACATATTTGAAACCCTGTAGATTCTACCATGTTAATCTATCTTTTATATCTGACTCCCTGCTTCCACTGACATCCTTGATTTCATCTTTTACATTACCAGCAGATGGATTTTTTTCCCCCAAATTAAAGCAGGATCCCATTATCTCCTGCCAATAATGGCGCTTGCCTATAGAATAAAATCCTAGCTCTTCCCACTGGTACCAAGAGCCTTCCACAGTCTGGTGTTACTTGCTGCTTTTGCTTCTCTCTCATGGTACTTCCCAACCAAACCCCCTTTCAGCCCCATCAAAATTCTGGAAGCTTCTGAACATTATGGGATGTTTTAATCATTCTGCTCTAATCGAGCAAACATTTGAATGGCATTAACCTCTCCTTCTCATTCATTCCTTTTTAAAAATTCTTATTCAACAAATATTTACTGAAGACCTAGTATGTGCCAGATTCTGGGCTAAGTCTTGGAAACAAAAAAACCGAATCACTTAAATGTGCAACACTCCAGGAGCTCAGGGTCCTAAAGACAAGAGTGACATTGATCGGATAGTCATGACCTTAGCAGGACCTCAACTCCTGCCCTTCTTCGTACCACACTTTTATGTATTTCCCAATTATTTTATATGCAAAAAATTTAAAAACCAATGAATTAATATAATCAATTTAAGATCTCAAGGATGAAATAAAATTAATAGCCTGAAATAACTCCACTTTCAAAGAGAGATTACGAACATTTACAAATGATAACTTAATAAAAAAACAAAGTGCTAGACAAGTAAATATAGAATTTACCCTTGATAATGCGTGGGTGAGGAGGGCCAGTTGAAAATCCGCACAAAACTTTGACTCCGCAAAAGCTTAACTACTGATAGCCTACTGCTGAGCAGAAATCCTACTGATAACATAAACATTCAATTAACACATTTTGTTTCTTTTATGTATCCTACACTGTATTCTTACAATAAAATAAACTAGAGAAAAGGAAATGTTATGAAGAAAATCATAAGGAAGAGATAAGAAAAAATATATTTGTAGTACTGCATTGTACTTACCAAAAAAAAAAAAAAAAAAAAGAAGCATGTTTAGGTGGATCTGTGCAGTTTAAACCATGGTGATCAAGAGTAAACTATGGGGCAAATTAAAGAATCACATAACCTGGAATATCATGGAAATCAAAATCACAGAGAAATTTACTAATGTGGAGTAACTACTTGACTAATTTATAGAGGATGAGTGTCAGGCTATGTTAAAACCAGGAATCTTATTATTTTACTGGCACAAACATTAATATAAAATGACTTGTATTGACAAACAAGTGCTATCCCATTTACCTTATTTAATATATAAAATGTTTTCCATCAGCACATTATATGCTAGTTAAGCTGTTAAAGTTATTAAAATGTTTCCTTTTGTGATTGACCTCTTAAAACCTTGTTTGTATTATTAATTTACTAAGGAAAACTATTTCACATAGAGAATACAAGGTTTACTCCATCCACTCCTTTCTGGAATTACTAATCAGAGACAGAGAAATTAATTCAATGTTATATTTCATAAAAGGGGATTTCATTGAGAGTAATAGCACCAATCAAGTTGTAATGAGGTTACTCAGAGAATCAACAGATAGAACTTGAGTGCCTAATACATGCCAGGTACTGAGCTTGACGCTAGGCACCACCATCTATTAAACTACTCTGAGCCCTATGTTAAATAGAACATTAAAAATTACAGACTAGGTGTAGATTCTGTGTCCTTAGATTATTATGTTACTCTGTAAAAAACCTTTTGCAGATTGAACTACAAGGAAGGGTAGTGTTGCAAAAAGGAATGTGACCATTCAAAACATGTTTTATGTAGAATCTGAAATTGTATCCAATCCTTTACCATGATATGACCAGATTACACATGTTAAACATTTCTTTAAATGTTATTTTTAGTAGAACTTTATAGCTGATAGCTGTGAAAAGTACTATGTGTCAGGCATTATGTTTAATCTGTGTGTGTGTGTGTGAGATTTGGAATCAATTATTCAGGAACCTTATTTCTTATTTTCAAAATGTCTATCATTTGTTAACTCTTGATCATAAAGTAGAAAAGAGAAATGAGAAATTACCTTCCTTCCCCCCACAGGCAAGTACTATTTCTCTTACAAATTGATAAAACCAGAAAAAAATCTGGCCAAGACTGAGACAATTCACTAAAACCAGTTATGTGATATTAGAGCTCTTGCTGTTCTCTATGTGTGATGATTATATGATTTTCTATTTCATGAATCAAACCCCATGAGAGGCTTGGGAGAATCTAATGTCTTACATGAGCAGAAGAATGATGCATGCCTTTTTATTTGGAAGAGATGAAGAAGATGGTAATGGATCAAAAGGAAATTTAATAAACTGGAATTTGGGGTAAGAAAATGGCAGTATAAAGGTGAAGAAAAGAAAAGGAATGGTAGAAATACAAAAAAAAGATACACTTTGGTGTCACACATTCACAGAGACAGAGGCCCCATTTAATAGAACAAGCAATAGAACATGAGAGTATTAATCATATAGCTACAAATCACTACTTTATTCTTTCCCCCAGTTGGCAAAATGAAACACTAATAAAATAATAAAATATACAATAAATATTCCCCCTGTGGGGTCCATTCCTAAGGAATCAATTGGTAAAAAACACAAAAACAAAAAGCAAACACAACCCTCTCCCATATACAGGGCTCTGTATGGGGTTTTTACATTTTTTTTTTTTTTTTTTTTTAAGATTTTATTTATTTATTTATTTGACAGAGAGAGACACGGCGAGAGAGGAAACACAAGCAGGGGGAGGGGGAGAGGGAGAAGCAGGCCTCCCGCCGAGCAGGGAGCCCGATGCGGGGCTCGATCCCAGGACCCTGGGATCATGACCTGAGCCGAAGGCAGACGCTTAACGACTGAGCCACCCAGGCGCCCCTAGGGTTCTTTACATTTTAATCAGTACATGCCAGAACTTCGTCCAAGTTAAGATCACACTGGATCAATACTTCATTGTACATGAATTTTATACAGTCTCTAAGGATTCCAAATCAATTAGAAAGCAGGTAGGTCATTCTTACCTAATGTAAATTCACATGGGAGATAAAGATAAAATAATTTTTAAACTTACTGAATCTGTGCCATTAATTAAAACTATGTAAATTTCTTCTCTTAGAACTGTCACACTGCCTTCCTCACCTCATCTGGAAGGGTGAATACACGTTGCATGAGACAATGATTGGCTTTTTCGGTTGTTGTTGTACAATATGTCTCAAATCACAGCACTACTTGCAAATGGATTTAATGAGCGTAAAGCATGTTCCCATCAGCTCCGCATCCAAAATGTCATCATATCTACTCTCTCTCCTTTTATGATAATTTTAACAGGAAAAAAAAAGAAAAAGGCAACAAATTTTCCGGCATGTATGTGGCAGTATAATTGATAATTACCTTAATGGAGTTAATTTCTTGTGTGATGCTTAATGAGGTTTAGTATACCAATTCAGAAGCCCAGAATAAAATATTTTCCACAACATATCTGGCACCACACAAAGTCAAACTCGCAGTGTCGTCACATCCAACTATAACATCACGGTCATTTATCATCATTGTCATCCTGACTCTGGTCAATCAAACTCACCAGGTCTGAAATAACAAAGTCAACGGCTATAATGAAGCTCTAGAAGTCACCTTACTTGTAGGTATATATTCCAAGAAAATAGGGAACAATAAGGCATTTGAAAATCAACGCAATAATATGACTGAAGCAACAGAAAATAATTTTACATGATACCTTTCAGTTTGTCAAAACTCGATGCAGCGAGAAATGGAAAACCATGACATATTCTCTAAACCACAATGATTACTGCATAGTATTAATATTTGTCCTCTGGTCTTCTCCTCTTAGCTGTACTATTGCCATTTTGTCCCCTCCATCTAAAATCATAACCCCCTTTCTGATGCTTCTCTTCATAACCTCCATAACATCACTGACACACTTCTCTTGGGGATACACATTTTAGTACTATTTCCAATTCTTTACTGTCATCCATGGTCCACACTAGACTGTAAAATCTTTCAGGGCCAGAACCTAGTTTAATTTGTGACATTCTATGTGTTGCCTACCAAGAGCTGAATCCCTGTAATTTCTTAAGAGCAGAGTCCTGATTACATTCCAGGTGCACCCTCATACACTGTGTCATCCAGGGGAAGATAATAGCTCTCTTGGTCCAGGGTAAACCATGGGTTGTAGCTGAACATTATAATGCCTTTCTTCTGTTTCCAGTGATTGCTTTAGTCAGAGGTGTTAGACACGACGCTGGCTAATAAAAAGTAAGGGGAGGGGCGCCTGGGTGGCTCAGTCGTTAAGTGTCTGCCTTCAGCTCGGGTCGTGGTCCTGGGGTCCTGGGATCGAGCCCTGCATCGGGCTCCCTGCTTGGCGGGAAGCCTGCTTCTCCTCTCCCACTCCCCCTGCGTGTGTTCCCTCTCTCGCTGTCTCTCTCTGTCAAATAAATAAATAAATAAAATCTTAAAAAGAAAAGCGGGGGGAAGCCTTCTGGGTGGCTTCTGGAGAAGGTTTATTAAGCTTTTAAACAAGAATCAAGGAGGGGTTGGTCACTCCTTCTTCGGAGACTTTTGAGTTTGCATGTGATATCTCTTAACTGTGGAAATGATTTAGTAACCGTGAAGACAGTTTGCTAGACACACTAAGGATAGAAAACAAAAAACAAAAAACAAAAACCTGGCTTCTTTCTCTTATTAATTAACTGCTGACCCACCATCCCTGGAGTTATGTCTTCTGGGTATGAAAGATAATTGATGTTTTTTGGTTGTTTACACCTGATTGGTTGGAGGTTTCTGATATTGGCAGTCAAAGGTCTCCGATGGAACACAGATTTTTCCACTTTACTGAGCAAGTCCTCAAATATTCTAAATGAATAATTAACTCTGGTTTCAATGCAGAAGGTGAAGAATTTACAAAAATATCTTATGCACAAGACAATCACTTTATAGGACTTCTGAAATAGCAATTGCAATATCAACCTCCAGTGTTCAGGGTTCTAGCAAGTCTAATGTATTACAAAGATGATGGGTTGAATCCACAAAGCATTTATCTTTTGTCTTATTAACAACAAATTTCTAGATTGAGGAAGAAAAAAAGCAGAATATTCAATTCCTACCACTTCGTATTTGCAGTACTGAATGTAAAGCACAAGTTAAACATAAAAAGAAATCTAACTCACTATTTCTATCTTGACTTAGATATGAAAGGATAAAACATTAAAAGTTGCTTATAAAGTTCCCCTACCTGACATTCAAATTTAATGAATACTCTCTTGATTCTTAATAGTGTGGTTCATTTTTCAAATAAAGAGCCCAGAGTTGTGGAGAGCACCAGGTGAGGAAGGATATTACACCACGTTCCTCACAAAGCAAATATTGCACACTGCTCATTTCAGGTTCTTTTCCTGTCAAATGTCATCATCTTTCTAGATTATTACCAAGCAGAAAGAGCCTGTTTATGTGACAGACAGCATTGAAATTTTGTTTGCAGCCAGAGGCTAAGTAGAAAATTGAAGATACACAGGTGTAAGAAACAGCTTTCTGATTTCTATGCAAATCTATCTGTCCCACATGAGTTTATTAATCAAATCATTATTTTTGTCAGGTTACCCATGAGTTCCCTCAGACGTTTTCAAAAATAAATGATCAAAGGTAACCAGGAAAAAAAAAGTCAGGATGAATGATTTGACCAGAAATAAAATATATACAACTACAATATTCCCCTCAAGAAAACATTTTCCTCCAGCTAAAAGTATAAACAAGAATCCATCAATAGTCATAAATCCCTTATTTTACATGAAAAGTGAAGGAGCTAATGAATAATTAAAACTTAAAGTGTTCATATCTTTTGACCCACTGATTCTATGACAGGAAAGCTATTCAAAATTATTAGTACAGAAAAACCATTTTTAGTAAGATGTTCGTTACTGCGCTGTAATAAAACACTTTGCCATCAAAATAATTGTCAAATGATGAGTGATATGGTAAAGAAATTGCTGGTGGACTGTAAATTTGCTGAGGACATGACCACATCCATCTTCCTCACCTTCAGCTCTTAGCACATTGCCTGGTATAGAGAAAATTCTCAGGAATCTTGATTCATTCACTCACCCATGAATTGCCCTTATTCATCCAACAACCAGGTATCAAGCCTTATATCCCTCCCACAAATCATGCCAACCATTGGTGATTCAAGGGACTGTAAGAAGGAATTTTGTCTTCAAGAGGTTATTGTCAGTGATGCAGTTGGGGAAGGAAGGAGGAACAATACACAAATGCTGAGATGAAGAGCTCATGCTCTGCAGGTGTCTGATGGTGGTTTATGGAGTAGACAGTGAAAACCATGTTGTTGGTTTTTTACCATGGAAATAAACAGAAAAGTAATATAAGTTAAAAGAAAAAATGGCAGAATTCACTTAGATTCAACCATCAAGAGGAAGTTGATCAGGATGCCTGAGAGGACTGGTCGCATAGGTGGGAAGACAGATCGCTACCGGTCACAAAGTCAGGGAAGGGGAGGGATTTGAGGAGCTGGATGAAAAAAAGGGGCCCAAGAAATACGTGAATGAATGTCACAAGGATGTGAGAGAACATGATGATGGAGAAAAGGCTTCTAAGGGTTTCCATTTGTGATGGACATTTCTTCATGTTGGAATACTTCTGGATTGGCTTTTTACTAGGTTCTCCTGCTCTTTCTTTTTGATTTGTGATGGAGATGGAGATGAAAGCTCTTGGAGGCTGGCTGATTGCTGCTGCTAAGACCTAGAGTCAATTCGATGTTCAGAGCTCGATGCAGGAAGTTCTCATGGTGCACGGCAGCACGGGGAGCAAGATGGCTCTGGAGTCTACTCTCCAGAGAGAAAGAAGGCCTATGTGAATCAAGCAGCACTTTAGGAACACTTCCCTGTTATTCTATTTACTCTTCATCTGAAAACATATTGGAAGTGGCAACAGGAGTCAATTTCAAAAAACAGTGCATTTTCTGGAATGTTGATAGGTAAAGAATCATAAAGAGAAAACCAAGTCATTTAATTTACTTTGATTTTCATACACCACCACTGTTTTCAGCTTTTTTTTTTTTTTTTTTGCTTTGTTATGTTTTTAACATGGTAAAAAGAATACGATAGACAGAATGATCTGGTATTTGCTCAGAAATGAAATTGTAGAACATATCTATAAAGGGTTTATGAATATACAACATTCCTCAACAGCAATCATGTTAAATATTCTATGAAGCATTATCATAAATATGAATATATTCATTTAATTTTCACTTATGAATGCATTTGAGAAACATTCATTTACAGCCTATCTATTACCCAATTATGTCATTAATAGAATACATGCATGTGGATGTTTCTGTATTTTTCAGTGAGTCACAAAGGACATAAATATGAAATATTGAAACCAAAGCAGCTTCCATGGGCTCCTCCTCAGTGTTCTGTGTACTCATAATAAAGTCCTATAATTTATTTTAAAGGCAGGGCATGCGAAGTTCAAAAGTTTAACAAGACTGTGGCTTTCAGAATATTAGACACAGCAAACCAATATAATTGCTATACCCCACAGCCCGAGTCAATTCAGGCAAAAAATAAGTATTTTTATCATAACATTTCCTTTCTCAGAGACTAAATCAGTTTCAATTACATATTTTACATTCTGTACTTCTGTGTTTGACTTCTGAAAAACAAACTGAGGGCTCTAGAGGGGAGGGGGGTGGGAGGATGGGTTAGCCTGGTGATGGGTATTAAAGAGGGCACGTTCTGCATGGAGCACTGGGTGTTATATGCAAACAATGAATCATGGAACACTACATCAAAAACTAATGATGTAATGTATGGTGATTAACATAACAATAAAAAATTAAAAATAAATAAAAATAAATAAAAAGTCTAACAGGTTCAATATTCATCATCAAATAAATAATAACACATGCCATTTATTTCTTGGGCCATTTTTTAGTGGACTTAATATTGGGATTAAATATATTAGACATATTTAGCACAAAGAAAAAACCAATTGCCTGAAAAAAACAAGACATTCAATCAGAAAATTACTCTTTATAATTGTGTTCTAATCATAATATATGTGAACCAAATCCTTGGGGCACTAGGAAGATTCATGGATCTTGAAAATGTATCAAATTTTTGGCCCAAAGGCAGTTTTCTCATGGAATCTGGGCTTTTGTATAGGACAACTGCTTAGAAAAAGACTACTTGCTAAAGTCAAGGTGTGTTCAAGTGCTTTTATATCACTCTAAATATATTCCTATGTATTCTAGTATTATATACTGAAATGTTACAAATTTCATATTATCCATGTCTTATGAATTTAATTATTTATCTCCAAATTATATCACATGCCAGGAAGGAAGGAAGGAAGGAGAAAGGAAGGAGGGAGAGAAGGAAGGAAGGAAGGAAGGAAGGAAGGAAGGAAGGAAGGAAGGAAAGAAGGAAGGAAGGAAGGGAGGAAGGAG
>NW_022589735.1:18317415-18530951 GCF_004348235.1 Phoca vitulina
GAGGAGAGGAGAGGAGAGGAGAGGAGAGGAAAAGAAGAGGAAAAAAAAGAAAAAAGAAAAGGAAAGAAAGAAAAGAAAAGAAAAGCCAACTGGCCAACTATACTCTATGGACAGGCTTGAAGGTCAATATTCTGTTTACTGAAGCAATGGGAAAAAAACACCAGAAATGGTGAGAAACCTCCTGGTGGCTGTTCTTTCTATTGGCCTACTGGACAGTCATAGGAATTTTATAATCCTAAAATAATAAAGGCCGAATTCAATACTTCAGAAGCAAGGGGTATGCAGTTATCAAAATGAGTGACAAGGTGGAGTGGGGTGCATTTTGCTTTATCAGGTGTCAGATATTCTTATATATTCAAAAAGTATTCCTAGTCTCTTTTCTGTGGCACAATTAAATTACTTTGAAATGGTGTGAACTTTGTAAGGATGTCTTATGAGGGACAAGAGCAAAAGCTTCAGAGCTAATTCTGCCTCTCTCATGAGGCAATAAGCATCCTTTGAGGATCCTACCCCACTCTCCATCGGACTGGTGGGAATACCAACAATGCCTGCCCTTCTCTGTGCTCAGGGGACTGCTCTGACTCTTCCCTCTGGAAGTTCTTTTCCCAGCCTTGAGCAGTCAGCTCCAGACCCCAAGGACCCTCACAGGTGTCTGGAGCTCTCCTTCTATGCAGCTCTCTGCTTGCCAGTTCTCTTCCCTGAGAACCCTGACTATGTTGGCCCTCCCAGACTGCCAACTCGTGTCTGCTCAGTTCAAAATATTTACAACTGGGGGCACCTGGGTGGCTCAGTTGGTTAAGTGTCTGCCTTCAGCTCAGGTCGTGATACCAGGGTCCTGGGACGGAGTCCCATGTTGGGTTCCCTGCTCAGCAGGGAGTCTGCTTCTCCCTCTGTCTGCCACTCCCTCTGCTTATGTGTGCGCTCTCTCTCTCTCATATAAAATTAAATTAAAATAAATAAAATCTCAAAATATTTACAACTGGGAGCAAGACTCTATTAAGAAAATGTAGCAAAATGATCAAATGGACCAAGATTACACATCAACTCATGCAAACTTGTATAAACCTTCTCAGATAACTGGAGGGTGGTGTGTTCCCCTTTCCCAGAAATCTCAGACATATCTGAAATACAGAATAAGTATACTTCCCAGGGAGTTTTATTAAGATGTTTAATTAGCAGAAAATACTATAAAACACATAAGCAATATAGCAAATACATATAACCATTGAAATTTCTTATGAGATTTCAGTCTACAAAACCTAATGCTCTTCTACCCCAGATGAACTGCTAATACCCGAGCTCCCAGCATTCTTCCTATGGCCGCTATATGAAGATGGACTTCCTGACCAACCAATGGCCCTATTTCCAGAGAACGTGTTGCTCATTCACACTGGTGGGTCCCTGCAGTCATGTTGGAATGACATACCCATGTACCCACAAGGGGGAGTTATACAAGATAAGCACAGAAAATTCTCTACCTACCAGAAATTTAGAATGGGACCTAGAGACACCACTTAATGTCTTTGGTGCCTGAACTGAAATGATCTGTAGGGCCGCCTGCACCTGTCATGTGGAAAAGCAGAGCAGGTTGATCTGCACAGAGGGTGAAGATGAGATGCAAAGAGAAACAAGAGAAGACCTAAGAGAAAGTAAACAGTAACATCCCATTCTCGGTAATGTCCCTGTGTGAGATTCAACTACGTTTGCTGGCACTGAGTTCCAGTGAGAAACCATGTCATAAATTCTCCTTTTCCATTTAAACTAGTATCACAGAAAAACTAACCTAGCATGACTTGTGGGATACAATCAAAATGCAACTTTGACTCCCATTATCCCTTTAAAATTTACTCAGTGAAGGACAACCTTTCTCGCCCTTGGAAGAAACTCTCCAGTAAGCCCCCTAAGGTTTTGTTCTCATTTCAAGTAAAAAATATCCTCCAATCACTTTCACCTCCAAAAACTGTCTCAGTTCTCTAATTAAGATTACACAGAGTCAACTCTGCTATCAGGTTGTAGCAGAAGGTCCGCCACTTGCAAATGGCAAAGGGGGGAAACAAAGGAGATATGTTATCTTTCCTTCTCTACTTAACCAAGTCTCTCTGATAACAGCTCTGATAGAACACCCTTCCTCTGTGTGCAGCATCCACTGCATCTCAGTGATAGTCAAAAGTTAAATTTTATCATGTAACATTAATGTTAGTAGGTTTCTGTTACTATCCCTCCCCCTTGCACCAAAGAACAAGGAATGAAACCCTCCTCCAGTTTCTTAGTAAATACCTGCATTGTAGCCTATATGAGCCTGAAGGTAAATCTCACTGTTGAAATATTATGCAGGTTCATGGGACATAACAATTTGCTGAGTCAAGAATGTGAATCACATTAGCTAACAAATGAGCTAGCGAAAATTCTACATCCTTATCCATCTGTGATTTTTATTTTCTTTGCCCATAGCGGCGCATAAAATAACTCCTGTGAAATAGTTTAAGAAAAAGATCATCTTCACGTAAAAAACAGAACTTTAAAAAAAAATGTAAAAGTATCAAAAGCTGGAGTATAAAACATGACTGTGGCTTACATCTATGATTTTTAGAACCACCAGCTATTTCATTCATTGAAGACATACCAATTGAACACCTAGCATGTGCAAGCCATCGTGATGGGTGCTAAGTATAGACGCTGAATAAAATGGGCATGATTCCTGCTCCTTTGAAGCTTACTGTCTATATTTGCCCCAGTTCAAAGAAAAGAAGATTCATCAAATTATTTCCGCCAACGCCCTCCTTACTCATCAAGGGAGAAAGAAAATTGTGATGAAAGGTAAAATCTGCTTAATTTATGGTGTGAAAATAGGCACAGGAGACGTGTGCCTTTAGTCAAAGATGTGGATCTTTAGAAAGCCAGGTGCCTGTACCCGTTCTTTTTATGAGGCAAACCTAAAAGAACTAAACTTTAGCAGCATGATGATAAAGAAAGGTAAAGAAATACTTTATGCTGTGTATAATACGAAGTTAACAGGAAAAACACATAAAAAAAAAAAATAAGGTAACTGCATTTCTGTAGAATTGCTCTCTCCCGATCTGAACAACTCACGGAAAGCAGGGTTGGGGCTCAGAATGAGTGCTCAGTGTCTGTTGGGGGAAAATACAGAAAAGACCTTCACACACACACACACACACACACACACACACACATTGTGGTTACTACCCAGCCACAGCCCTACTCATTCATCAGCACTTTCACTCTGTACATTCAAGGAGGTTGAAGGTTAATATTATAATAATGATGAAATGTAAGACACGAGAAGATTTATGTTGCTAGCAGCAATCTGATTTTAAACTTCATAAACTACCTTATTCCTTTATTTATGGGGTTCCTTGGACATTTCATTTACATTTTGTTTTATTAGAGAGATATATATGTCATGGAGATTCTGAAGAATTAGCACTAAGATTGTCAAGAGACCTAGAAGTTGCACAAACATATTGCCGGTAAATTCTGACTTCCACCAACGCAGATACCTAAGAACAGTCAGGCAAACGTGTAAGTCAGGAATATTTAGAAACCCACTTTAAAAAGCCTTACCAAAACTGAGTGCTAGTAACCTGCATTGATATTTCTGGGTATTTTGCATGTACCTTGCCAGGGCCCGCTATGAGTTAGTACTCATTAGTGACTCCTTTCTAGATTTTGGGAACCAGAGCGGCCTCTTGAGGAATGACTCCCTATTAGGACTAATTTACAATCCAGCCCAGGATACTCTTGAGACCAAAAGGAGGAGCTATTAATAAATATGCCAAAGCAAGAGTTAGAAATGGCCAAGCATCAACTTATGGTCACCCTAACTGAGCTTTCAAACTACCTGAAATGCAGACTCTAGGATATCTGTTTCTCTTGAAGCACAGAACAAAAATGCAACTCCAAAAGAGAGAAAAAAAAAAAAACTGCTGCCACAATGTGAGCAGATACATTCAATGTGTACAGGCTCATGGCTGAGCCATGTGTATCCTCAACTGCTCAAGCTGCTAAGAGATGGTAGCCACTGAGGAAAGAGACTCAAGCTGACACGTCTCTGACACACACCGTTCCCCTCCGCCAGATGCAGGCAGATCACTCATAGCCTCTCTCAGTTAATAACTAGGGAGTTCAGGGTGAGTATGACATCAACTCGTGAAACATGCAATTCCCATAAAGGAACAACCACACCGTGTGGGAGGAATAGCAGACTCTGCAAGAACAGGTTTTGCCAACTCACTTATCTAGAAATTGTGACTTTAGGGGGTTTCTTTGGGGAAATCTAGTATAATTTGCCAATTATTTATCCTTAAATACAGTTTATCTTCTACGTGGGTATCCACACTATAGAATCTTTTGTGTCTCCAACATTATTCATGTAATCCAAGGTCCTCTCTCTGATACACCCAGCAAGAACTCATCTCTCATTCCCAGAATTCTAAAAATAAATGCACTTTCCTCACTAATGACCTATCAGAAATTCTTGGTTTATCTCAAGAATATTGGTTTTTATTCCTGGGACAGAGAGGCATAACTGTATTTGAATAAATTGCTTTTGAAGATGATCTGTGCTACTGATCCACTAGCAATATGGAAAATCACAAATTTATAACACATATTCTTTCTACCCTTTTATCCATTTGTTCATTCCTTCATTTATTCAACCAGTGTTTGTGCCTATGATACACTAGGCATTGTGCTCCATTATAAAAACATGCGATAAATAAAGCCCAGCCTGGTTTCAGCCCTCATAAAACTTTCTGCTTAGTGAAGGAGACAGACAAGGAAATAAACAAGTAAACGAGCCTACAGATGCAAGGCTATGGTCTGAGTCACTACAAAGTCAAACGGGTACATATTTAGATGGAGTGGTCTGAGGAGGTCCTTGGAGAAGGTGAAATTTAAGTCAAGACACTTGCTCTATTTTTCGTTACTACCCTTAGATTCTCTCTCTCTTTCTCCCTCTCTTTTTCATTTACTAAATTTCTAATCTCAAGTGTTGTACACTTTTGCTTCTGTTTTCTTTCTCATCTATATTTATTTGGTCACCTTATTAATTTATTCTACACTTTTAGTCTCTCTCATCTTGGTCCCTGTTTATGTGGCCTCTCAGCAAAAAATTCTTAAAGATATCCATCGTTTTTCTCTGGTATATGGATATATTTAAATCAAATCTTTATTCGCTATCAACCTCCTATTTCAAAACATTATACTAGACTTTTATATTATATACCATTTAAGATGTGAAATAAGGGTCAGAGCATATCCTATAACATTTTATTTGACCAGAATTGTTTTTGATTGAAAAAAATAATTGAATCCGTTAGTGAGGCTACTTTGTTTCATGAACCTAACTTGGTTTCTCTTCTTCTTCCTCTCTGGCTCAAAATTGTTATGAGAGACTTCTGAACACTAAACAAAGCATCTGCAACATCGGGTCTAGGCATACAACGGTATTTCTAATCATTTTATGTAACCGCTTCAACACATTTATTAAGCTGTACCCAGTGGGAAATATAAGTATAGCCTTGTCCCTCTGAGCTCACAGGCTAGCAGAGCAATTTGCTTTCATTATTATGTAACACAAATTTATCCAGGCTTCATTAGTCTATTGGTAATAAAGGGCATTCATATTAACGGTAATACCTCTAATTTCACAAATTCTTATCTGATTACTGAAGCGCGGCCTTCAACTCCATGCTGAGCTCCCACCAATAATTCTGCAGGGGTGTCTGCCAGGCACTCTATTCTGTCCTTCCCAGGGGACACGGGTTCTGCGGTTTCTGGCAGGCGCTGCCATCTCACACAGGGAACATGGTTGCTTCAGTTTTTTTGTACAACCTACTCCCTTCCTAGTACCAGAGTTTGTTACTGATCTCGTCTATTGTGTCTGGCTCCTTCTCTCCTCAGCAGGAGCCCTCTCCACAGAGGTACCTCAGGCCCCAGGCAAGCAGATGTGGGCTATCAGGTCATCTAATCGGTTAGCTACACGTGACTGAACCCAGCATGGTTGGTCTTTGTTCTATTCTGACCATGGCACCTCCAGGCCTTTTAGAGCTGTCATCAGGAGTTAAGGGAGCTGGGGAGGGGGGGTTTGGGGGGGGCTGCAACACAGAGTGATGCTCCGTGTCTCCAGGATTATCAGTCTCATGAACAGGGTTAAGGTAGAGCCTCTCATTCCTCAACTAAATGACTGGAAATAAGATCATGCCTCTTCTACCTACATCTTCCACGCCCTTTAGCAAAGGTCAAGAGGAAGACTATATAATGGGACTAAGACCACATCTCAAGATGGCTTATAAGTACCATCTTGACCCTCTACCAGTGGGTCCACAAGGAAACCCAAAATTCCAAACAGTCCCTACTACCAAAACTCACACCCTTGCCACTATCTGTGTTGACTGATCGCATTATCCCTTTATCCTTTATAGTGTTATTGTGGAAGCCAGATTCCCAGGATATCATCCATCACCTGCACCCTGATCTCCACTAGGAGGTGGAAATACCATCCCCTAATTCTTTCCCCCACCTCCACCCAACGTCGAAAACTCTTCCACTCTGCCCTCTGAAGTTCACCATTCATCATCATCAAATCCCCTGCCTTAATATTTCTGAATGTTTACTTCATTTTCTGGCTCTAATGAAGAACTGATTATCCCCTCGGGATACTCTTTCCCTCACAAGCATAAAGTGCTTGAATTTTTTTCTTCCTACAGTCTTTTTCTCTTTTTTTTTAAGATTTTATTTATTTATTTTTAAAGAGACAGAGAATGTACACAAGTGGGCGGGGAGGGAGGGGCAGAGGGAGAGAATGTGCTGAGTGCAGAGCTTGACATGGTGCTGGATCTCAGGACCCTGACATCATGACCTGAACTAAAATCAAGAGTCAGATGCTTAACCAGCTGAACCACCCAGGCACCGCTTTCCTAAAGTCTTTATAGCATTGGACGTGGAGATTTTCCTGGTTCTCATTGCCACTTCTATGTCATCCTCCCTGTGACCTCATGTTAGTAAATCCAGTGCTCATTCTTAGTCTTCATCTTCTGTCATCTCTCGGCCATACTTGGCATCGGTTTTTTGCTCTTTGTCAACGTACTTATTTCACTTGGAATCCAAAATGTCATCTTCCCCTGGTTTTCCTCCAACATCATTGATCATTTCTTCTCCATTTCCATTGATTTTTTTTTTTTCTTTTCATCAGTCGCTTACTGTAGAAAAGCCCCAGGGTCTCTTCTCTACAACACTCATATTCTTGATTTCACTGAGTTTTGTGGCTGTAAATTATGGATATATCTCTCCGTCTCAGCTCAGATCTCTGCATTCCAATCTTGTATATTCAATAATCCTCTCAACAGCTTTACTTGGTTGTCTAATAGATACTGGATCTCAAAGTTACCATACCCAGAATCAAACTGTGGATCTTATCCTCCATACTTACTCTATCTACAACTTTTGCAGTTGAAGGCAACTCCATACTTACAGTTACTCAGTTCAACATTCCTGGAGTCATGGTTGCTTCCTTCCTTTCCTTCACAGCCCATATCCAAAATTCCAGCACGTTCTATTGGCTCTGCCTTCAAAATATAACTAGACTCTGACCACTTCCACCTTAATTTATTGCTACTGCCCCCGTTCCATTCTGTATCATTCCTAGCATGGTTTTCTGTTTTTCCCTTTGCTCCTCTGTCTGTTCTCAATCCAGGAGCCAGGATGATCCTTGTAAAACATAAGTCACGTAATACCTGCTATTCCTCTACTCAAAATCCTCCAATGGTTCCCCACTTTTCTCAGAGCAAATCCAATGTCCCTGATGGCCTCTACAGACTTACATGGCATAGCCCCCATATCTCTCTGACATCATCTCCTAATTTTCTCTCCCTTGTTACAAGACAGACAGACTCCAAACTAGGGTCTTGTGCGGTCTGTTCCCTTTCCTTAGAAGTTCACAAGGCTAATCCCCCACTTCCTTCATATTTTTCTCAAATTATCTCCTCAATGAGGCCTATCTTACAATCTTATTTCAAATTTAATCTGCTTCCCAATACCAGAGCAGACTTCTGATTCCCTTTGCCCTGGCCTCGTTTTTTACTTCTCTTCACTATACATCTTCTAAGGTATCATGTAACTAAGTTATTTATCATGTGTTTACTTATTATCTGTCTCCCCTCCCAAGGATTTTTGTTTTTTTCACTGATATACCCCAAACTCTCTACACAATGCCTAGCATATCATACATGCTCAACAAGTATCTGTTCAACTGAGTTAAATCTGGGATCCTAAAAAAATTATACTATCGTGGTATGTATTTTTTTTAAGGCTAAATAGAATATTCCAGAGACAAGGACAAATGAGATTTCTCCCAGAAGTATTGACTGAAGCTTTATAAAGAGGTAGAAAGTGAGGCAGAGTTTAACAGGTGGGTAAAATTTTTTAGTAAGTGGTGGTGATGGGAAGAAAACATTCCAGAATTAAGATAAAAGATTCATAAAAAACTGGACAACAAAAAGAAAAAAACACAGAATATACATATGAGGTGGAAAGTATTTGGGGTAGGCTAGAATGTAGACTCTGGGAGCAGGAAAATTTGAGACATACTGCTGGAAAAACAGAATAGGATTTTATAGCCAATGGATTTTAAAGTAACAAGCAAAGTTCAGATAATATTCTATATGCAGTATGGAGCTGATAAAGGATTTTAAAAACAGAAAAGATAAAACTAAACTGGGATTATATACTGGAGTATGTAGAAAAGAGAAACAAAGAGAGTATTGTGGAAAGTTGTTGCAATTTTCTGTATGAGAGATTATGTGGTACTTAACTGTAAGAGTTTTTTTTTAAAGAGGTATAAACTTGATATAGTCAGAGAAAGAGGAATTAAAAAATCTTAGTGTTAAATAATTAGAAAGTACAAGATAAATGGAGAAGATAGGGTTTCTATTCTGAGTGACTTTAAGCAAAATAGAGAAAACAAGATGGAGAAGATTTATGAGAGATCTTTGATTTGGAAGTTTATTTGAGAAATCTAGGAAAAATTTGGATATATATGTTTGTGGCTCAGGAGAGAAGTTTAAGCTGGAGCTATATATTCATGACTTTACAGTTAAGGAGCACAACTACAAATTGTTCAGAATTTACATGGGTTCAGAATTTACAAAGGGAAGCAAATAATGGTAGAAGGAAATACATTGGAAGTACTCAGGGAGGGAGAATGATATCATGATGCACCTGAAGAAGAGGGAGTGTAGTCAGGGAGGAAACGTCAGTGTTCCAGATCTTTCATGGGTGACATCTGAGTGACAAGCTCTGGATGCTGAATGAAGAACAGACTGAGATGATTAGAGTGGAAGACCTGAGAGACCGATGGGATCAGAGGACCATGAGTCATTAACAGGAATGCTGACATTTGAAAGAACAATGGCAAGGGTTTGGGTAAAGAGTAAGACCTCTACATCCATGATGTATCAGGGCTATGAATGCAGGTGGTCCCATGCAAAGTGACACAAAAATTGGTTCATATCTCTGTAATTGCTTAAGCAGATGATACAGAAGATCAAACAGCTTTTACATCTTTAGATTAATGGTCTGACAAATATATTAAATGATGCTGCTCTGAATGGGTTGCAGGGTCCTATAATAAGTCAAGTATATGAGAAAATAATAAATTAGCTACCTGTAGAATCATAAGGAAAAATTATCATCCACTGGCCTTGAGTGATCATATATTCAAAAGTCGAAGTTTTGTTTCATATGATTTAAAGTCTTATTATTTGTGTTTCATTTATATGAAATAATGAGACTTTCTTAGTGGGATAGGAATAACTGATATGAATATTACTTGCTATAAAAATAAAAGGATGATAAATGGACATAGAGGATATTATGATAAGTGAAATAAGTCAGACAGAGAAAGACAAATAATATATGATTTCACTGATATGTGGAATCTAAGAAAACAAAACAAACCAACAAAACAGAAACAGACTCATAGATGCAAGAAATAAACTGCTGGTTTATGGAGGGTAAATGGGAGGAGGGGCCGGAGAAACAGGTAAAGGGGATTAAGGGGTACAAACTTCCAGCTATAAAATAAATAAGTCATGGGGATTTAATATACTCAATAATGTTGTAATAACTTTGTGTGGTGACAGATGGTAACCAGATTTATCATGGGGAACATTTTATAATGTATAAAAATATTAAATCATGATCATGTACACCTGAAACTAGTAGGATATTGTATGTCGATTATACTTCAATAAAAAAGAAAAGAAAGTGATGAATTTGATAATGATTAATGCCTTCCATTACATTCAAAACCAAGGTGCAATTACTAGCTCTAGAGATAGAAGCATATGTCTACAAAAGATGAACTAATATTTTAACATGTTTTAGAAGTCACAGATTTGGATTATATGAGCACTTCACTTTCACTTCCCTTCTCTGTATCTATTTTAAATTATTAGGTCATTTTTAAGTAGAGAATTTTATTTTATTTTTTTTAAGATTTTATTTATTTATTTGTTAGAGAGAAAGAGCGTGGGTGATAGAGAGTGAGCAAGGGTACAAGAAGGGGGAGCTGCAGAAGAGGGAGAAGCAGGCTCCCTGCTGAGCAAGGAGCCTGATGCGGGACTCGATCCGAGGGCACTGGGATCATGACCTGAACCGAAGGTAGGCGCTTAACCGACTGAGCCACCCAGGCGTCCCTAAGTAGAGAATTTTAAAAATAAATCTTTCATCTTTGCTCTCCATAAAAGTTATTGCCCAAGCATTATATATATATATATGTGTGTGTGTGTGTGTGTGTATATATATATATATACACTTTATCTATAAAAGTTTCATATATATATGATATATATCATAAATTAATTTTCTATTTGATGTCTTAGGGTTCAACTACATGATTCCCTATACTACGAATGATGACTTTCTAACTGAAGCTTGCACCCATCCCTCCAAAAGCATATCTTAAATATTAAGATATCACATTAAAAAGGTAAGAGACAAAGGAAGCAGCATAGATAATTAATATTATAAGGAGAGAACTAGACAGGAAAATAAATGATCTAAGGATAATTCTGAGTTGTCAAGAATTCTTTAAAATTTCTAAGAACAGAAAAAATCCGGGTCCTTTTGCACTTTCTCTTCCCTCACGCCACTGATCCAACGTGCTATCCAAGTCAATCCTGGAACCTCACATGAACTTATAGGGATTTTCTTCAAAACTTTTGTCTGTGATTACTTTGCCTTCAGAATACAGGAAATGGGAGTAGCCAGTTGTTGAGTATGTTTATACAGCACATGTTTTGTTTGTGCATATCTTGCCTTAAGAAAAGATATGGGAGCTTTGAGTTGTCAAGTTGATTTTAGTGCTGAATATATTGCTTTAAATAAACAGGCATATGATTGCATTTGTCAGCAATTCCTAACAATGAAAATGTGTTCATTTCTAGTATGGCTGTATTTCACCTCACTAAGAAGTCAGAAGTTAATGAGCTGATAAAAAATATATCTCCCACTTCTGGTGACTGAAGTAGAAAAAGACACTCAAGGAAGACCAAAGCCTGTAAAAGAAGCAGAGCTGCACTGACGAGCCCATCCTGTTGTTCTGGAGCTTGCTGCAGATTGAATATAACTCCTCCTGCCTTTGGATGAATGTTAGGGCCATGACCCATGAAAACAGGTTCAGTCCACTGAAATTACTGACCAGCACGGCCATGGCCATGGCACCTAGATGCACACCACTGGCCCCTGCCTGAAAACAGATTTGTCCCTGCAGGGGAAATAGCAAACTGGATGATCCCACTTTGAATTCTGTGTATTAGCATCGATACTCCAATAGGAAAGGGTCTTATCCAAAAACAGAAAAGTGAGTTTTGCATTTGCCTATGTATCTTGGCTTACACAGATTGAAACAAAGGAGGCTTCTGATTGAAACATTCATTGAAGAACCTTGAAACTCATCAGCACTGTGGCTTAATTTAATTTAATTTTTGTTACCACATGCCAATGAGGTAAGCAGTGTACTTAATACACAGAGCCCTGTGCTCCCCAAGGGGCTTCTATTATTGCATGAGTCTCTGTAAGCAACAGGAACCACCTTCAGAGATTGTAAAAACTATTCCTTTATTTGGTGAAACTTGTCTGGGGACTCTTGGATCAGCCCCTGATTCCTATTTATGGGTGGCCTTCACATTCTGAGAGGGCAGCCCGCCATTTTCACAATTTACTTGTGAAACCCAAACAGGTATAGGGGCAACTCCCAGCAACAGGAATTTTTATTAATCCCTTCCCTCTATTTTTGTAAAACTTAGAAATCATACTCAAATGAGAATTTAGTATTTTTATAATCATAAAAATGAAAGTGTAGTATTTGTAAATCCACAGGACTAAAGAGCTCTTTCAAGAATAGAGGACACAGTGTTTCATACCTGAAAATTATTTCATTACACAGAAGTGATATTAATCTTTCCTGCTTCCTAACCAAACTTGAATGATCAGGCATCCTGTCCGTTGCTTCATTATAATGTATTCTTCAACAGGGAGCCAAAGATACATGTCAAGCTTGAAGTAGAGGTTCATTTACCTTCATGTACTTTGTAGGGAAAGCCTCTGATGATTATGTAAGATGCCATCAGAATTAATTATCAAATGGATGAATGAATTTTAAAATGAGGTTATAATTCATTGACTAGATTCGTGTTCACCATTCTCCAATTAGGGTGGGCCTATTCCATCTTGGATTAACATTCTTCTTTCTCCTTAATTGATCTCTTGTCATCCTTGAACAAAAAGTCATTTGTTAGTGCAGGAAGCAAAATTAAACAAGGAGTCTACTGATGTTGAAGGATTCTTGTCTCATAGGAAACATGGCATTGCAGGGTGCTTGCAATGGACAGAAATGAAAAACATACACACACACACACACACACACACACGTGACGCCACACACTAGGATTATGTTAACCAGGGTTGATTTTCAAAATATGTAACAACTAGTACAGCATGAACCTAACTATCAGAATGAATGAAATATCTAAATCAGAACAGCACAGCCTGCTGATAAAGTCATATTGATAAATTCTGACTGAATATTAGCTTTGAAGAATATGATTTATTCTCATCTTTAATTTACTTTAAAATTCAAATGTCATAACTTGCAAGCAGGAAATTCTACAGTTCTGCAATCTTTGTCGGTATTTGCAGTGTAAACGGGGAGAAGCAACCCTAAATGCTATAGACGCAAGGCAGGAATAGAAAGTCAGCAAGTACAAAAGAGAGCTGCAGGTAGTGAGGTGTAAAACAGGGATGTATGTCCCCAACCAAAAACATTCAAATTCAAATATTTGTATTCTCAGATTCTTAGGTTTAAACTCACAAGCATGCCTAAGTCCAATAAATACCTTCAGACGTTGTAATGTTTTCCAAACTAACCAACTACTTCTGAAATACACTGAATTCCTCATAATGGACTATGTCGTTATGTCAGGAAAATGAAATCATTTAAAAATAATCATTAAAAGGGGCGCCTGGGTGGCTCAGTTGGTTGAGCGACTGCCTTCGGCTCAGGTCATGGTCTCAGGGTCCTGGGATCGAGCCCCGCATCAGGCTCCCTGCTCGGCGGGAAGCCTGCTTCTCCCTCTCCCACTCCCCTTGCTTGTGTTCCCTCTCTCGCTGTCTCTCTCTCTCTCAAATAAATAAATAATAAAAATCTTTAAAAAAAAAAATAATAATAATCATTAAAATCATTTAAAAAGTCATTAAAAAATAATAAAAATCAAAGACAAAAATTTCCCTAATGTATCTCTTACAGTATAACTTGCAAGGTCAGAGACTATGTCTTTTACCATCTTTATATGTAGCATGGCATTCCTCATTCTTTATGTTATCCAATGCAGAATGAATAAGGTTTTTTTCCTGTTCATTTGTTTATTCTTTTACCGTTTTAACATAAGGAGTTTTTAATTTTTCTAAGTGAATGATAATAAAGTAGAAATATATAACTACTTCATAAAAGCTATTATACATCATGAAGGATAACAGAAAAGTGTGACATTGTTATTAAATTATAGGTCAAATCACTCAAAACTTATAAAGGCTATACGGAGAAAGAAAGAGTAAGTATGACCATAAATACCACAAACAATTTCTTTACCCTCTCAGAAGATTGCCAGTTTCATATGACAAAAAGCCTCCATGAGCATCCTGAAACCCACCAAGCTATCCAGAATGAACAAATCACCATATCATTCATTGGTTCAATGGGATTTCATGAGAACCATAGCAAACTGGTTTAGAACAGGGTGGAATCACTACAGAAATTCACTGAGTATGCCTCAATCCTAAAGGAACTTGAAGAAAATTCTTTCAATTATGGAATGAGGTGAAGAAATACAATTCAGGATGGACCACGGGAACAGCATACAGCACTCCTTTCTCCTTAGGCTTGACAATTCTCCAACAAACCACGCACAAAAGGATGATTCCTCAAGACTGTGTATATATTAGAGAAAAATATAATGCATATTATACACACCAAGTTCTCAAAACCAAGAAGTCTGAGCATTTCTTCATTCGAACCCAATGCCATGCTTTGTGTATTATAAACCTCAAACCTATAATTTTGTGGCTAAGAATTAATTCAAGAATTTGAGATCAAAGCTGGAGGTATCACAATCCAGATGTCAAAATATACTACAGAGCTATAATAATCAAGACATTTTAGTACTAGCACAAAAATAGACACACAGATGAATGGAATAGGATTGAGAGCCCAGAAATAAACCCATGCCTATATGTCCAATTAATATATGACAAAAGAGGCAAGAACATACAATGGGGAAACAACAGTCTTTCCAATCAATGGTGTTTGGGAAAACTGGACAACTACATGCAAAAGAATGAAAGTGGACCACTTTCTTACACCACACATAAAAATAAACTCAAAATGGATTAACGACGTAAATTAGGACCTGAAGCCATAAACTCCTAGAAGAAAACATAGGCAATAATCTCTTGGACATCAGCCTTAGCCACATATTTCTGGATATGTCTTCTCAGGCAAAGAAAACCAAAGCCAAAATAAACCTTTGGGACTGCACCAAAATAAAAAGCTTCTGCACAGCAAAGGGAACAATCAACAAAATGAAAAGCTGGCCTAGTGAATGTGAGAAGATATTTGCAAATGATACCTCAAGGAATGGGTTGATATCCAAAATATATAAAGAACTTACATAACTCAGCACACACACACACACACAAGCAATCCAATTAAAAAATGGACAGAGGACCTGAATAAACACTTTTCCAAAGAAGACACACAGATGGCCAACAGACACATGAAAAGCTGCTCATCATCACTAATCATCTGGGAAATGCAAATCAAAACCACAGTGAGACATCACCTCACACCAGTCAGAACACCCAGTATCAAAAAGACCAGAAATAACAAGGGCTGGCAAGGATGCAGAAAAAAGGGAACCCCCGTGCACTGTTGGTGGGGACGTAAATTGGTGCAGCCCCTATGGAAAACAGTATGAAGTTCCCTCAAAAAAAGAAAAATGGAAATACCATATGATCCAGTAATTCCACTATTGGGTATTTACCCAAAGAAAACAAAAACACCAATTCTAAAGATATGCACCCCTATATTTATTGCAGCATTATTTACAATAGCCAAGATATGAAAGCAACTTATGTGTCCATTGATAGATGAATAAAATATATATATATATATATATATATACACACACACACACACTATATATATACACACACACAATAAAATGCTACTCAGCCATAAAAAAAATGGTATCTTGCCATTTATGACAACATGGATGGAACTAGAGGGTGTTATGCTCAGTGAAACAAATCATGGAGAGGAAGACATGATTTCACTTACATGTAGAATTTAAAAAACAAACTGATGGTTGCTAGAGCGGAGGTGGGTGTGGGGATGAGCAAAATCGATGAAGAGGAGGAAGAGGTACATACTTCCAATTATAAAGAAAATATTCACAAGATGAAAAGGATAGGCATGGGGAATATAGGCAATAAAAACAAAACAAAAAAAATCTGAAGAAAGTAGGATGGGAGGAATAGACGTAAAGAAGGTAAGAGGCTTAAGTTAGCATAACACAGCGATATTCATGCTTGATCATTTGATAACGTCCAGGGATGACCACATTCCCAAGTCACTGGACAAATGACAGAAGTGAAACGCAGGCACCAATGGGAGCTTTCCCCAGGGCAACAGCAATTACGACACTGACCTCATACCAAGAAACTGCACCAAACACCGCACTCTGTGAAGATTGGAAGCACAAAGTTAGAAACTACGCCATATACTACTTATAATTCACATTTTAAAATGTGTTTTGAGATAACGCTGGTCTATCACAGTGATGACAGCTCACTTCTTGCTGCTACAGCAGGCTGTATGTATGGTAGGTGATTAAAGACCAGAATCTCCCTGTTTTGACATTTGATGAAGTCTGAAAATATTTCTTATACAGAATGTGTAATAGCAACATTAATCAGCTTTTCAAATCTGTTGCTTCTCAAGACGATACCACAGATTTTTATCCTTCCCTCAACTACTAATTTCTTAAGGAGAAAAAAGCCATATAATGAGTAAAATGTGTATTTAAGTTTCTGCTCTTAAACAGCTACCAATATTTAAATGTTTTGATAGAACAGAAACAAATGCTTCAAGAAAATCTGTCTCAAAGATAAAATTTTAGCTAGAGAAATGCAATGTAAGTTAAAGAATAAATATATTTATTCCAAAAATATTAACAAAAGTCTACTTAGAAGTCCTGATCCATCCTGTAATAGGTGTATATACCTATCTTCACAGGTTCATCTTTATCCATGTCAATGAACTCTTGATTAAAAAATAAAATCTTCATATATGTTCTTCATTCTAAGATATCAAGAATATGATGCCATTTGTATCATTTAAACTAAATAATAACATGAAAATTCTGGTATAACCAAGGATTTTGCAGTCAATCCTAATTAATTTAATCTCCTGAACTTCTGTGGATTGAGCAAATTTAGCAAAGACTTTTATAACCTACACAAATGCAGACACTGAAAGCAATTTTTACATGTCAGCTACTGACTTTAAAGAGGATACAAAGTTTCTGTTATTCTTTAAGATAGAATTCGCCATTCATACCAAATGACCAAACCCTAATGGAGAGAAATGGTAATATTTTGAAAAGTATTCTCTAATACATAGAAGATAATTAGAATAAATGGAAAGATATCCCATGTACTTTTGAAGTTTCAAGTAACTCCAACTTAATGTGCAAATTCAATGAAATCCCAGGGAAAATTCAGTTGAATTTTTTTTTTTTTTTTGAGGAACTTTAAATAGTCTCTAAAATACATACTAAGGAATAAAGTCCAGAAACAGCAAAGTCAAGCATAAAAATGAATGTGGGCCAGTTAACTGACCAGGTCTTAAGGAATACAACAAAGCCATAGTGGGGAAGCTAGGTGGTATTGGTCCAAGCACACACAAATAAATAAGGGAAATACAAGAGAGAGCTGAGGAAAGGAAATGGTTGGACAAACGATGAGAATGAAAAAGTCAGATAGAGATTCTGAACTCTAAAAAGTATCACAGCCCAATCTCAGAATAGTCCATAGCACTGGAATAAGCTGAGATGAAGCCAGATCAGCCAGGAAATCCCACTCAAAGGGTGACCTAAGCCAAAAAATAAAATTAAAAAAAACAGTCCAAGAGTCCAAAAGTTACAGATGTTTCTGGAAGATAGCAGAGTTCCCCACAGCCAGAATCCAAGTACAGGATGGCAATAAAATTTGAAAAGCCCAGTGCAAAATGAAAATGTGGGTCTCAAAATGCTAGAAAAAGCGTCATTAAAAGTACTAAAATATAAAATATTTTAAACTATAAAACAGAAATCTTATTCCTTCCTTCTCCAACCTCTCCCTCAAACTGTCATGATATTTTTACTTGCTAGGTAAAGCAAATGATATTCTAAAAAGTAAAAATTAAAAATCTGAACTGTTAGTATAAATTTTACCAATTATCTTTATATAGTGCAATGCCAGTCTTAAATGCAAATATAAAAGCTTTTCACTCATATGCAGTATGCCTAAAATTACAGAATTATATTTTTCATAGCTTCTATGTGAGTATGCATTATATTCGTACCAGATGGCAGAAAATCTGTACAAAACTAACACAAATGTTTGTATTTCTTTTCTTCATACAGGTACCTACTACCAATATTCTTTACCTTGGCTGATTGGTAAATGAGGAAAGACTGAAAAGAAAAGGAATTTGGGGTTATATTATCTTTCTTTTTCTTATCATTTTCAACATAAAGGGTAGGTGAATGCAGGAAAGTAACACAAGCAAGAAAGGACATGATAGGGTTCCTGGTTGTGTTTCTTAGAGTCCATTCGCTGATTTATTTCCACAATCAAAGCAAGTCTTGGTCAGAAAAGAAAACATGCCTCTCGGGGCTGCTAATGCTTCCTCGTTTATAGGTGTAACACGGTAAACTAATTTTGAGTCTCGCTGAACTTCTACATATCACAGATTGTGGTAGGCAGACTATTAAGATGGGTTGCCTTTGGCGTACATATCCCATGGAGTTCCCTCACTTGAATACTATAAGACCTGTAAGTGTGATACGATATTATTCCCAGGATTGTGTTACATTATATGGCAAAGGTAAAGGAACTCTGCAGATGCAATTAATGTTCCAAATCAGTTGACTTTAAGCTCATCAAAATGGTGATTATTGTAGGTGGGCCTGACCTAATCAGACAAGCCCTTTTAAAAGAGGGTTTAGAAGTCAGAAACTCCAAACAACAACAAAATATCTCTCCTCTCTCCCTTCCTCCTCCTTCCCCTCCCTTCCCCTTCCCCTTTGAAGCTTTAAAGAAGCAAGTGGAGGTGAGCTCTACTGTCACAAGGAAGTGAATTCTGCCAACAGTCCGAGGGAGCTGGGAAGCAGATCCTTCCTTCCCACATCAAGCCCCCAAATGAGAATGCAGCCAGCCAGCCTTGAATGCAGCCTTGTGAGTCCCTACACAGAGGATCCAGTTGAGCAATGCCCAGACTCCCGACCCACAGAAACTGTTGGATAAAAATGTATATTGTTTTCTACCACTGAGTTGGTGGTAATTTATTATGCAGTCTACATAACTAATACATGAGTCCCCTAGAATTCCATGCTCATGGAGAATCGCAGATGCTGTGTGAATAGAGCGGCAAGGAACGGTGGCAGATGCGCATATTGTGTGCATCTTTCTTTCCTCATACATATGCTCCATTGTCCCAGATGAATTTGCTTACAAAATACGAGTTCAAAGACAAAATTATTAAGAAGGTCAAATGAAGAGCAGCAGACAATTAAACCAACTGTGGACCCTTCTGATCATGAGACCCTGTGCAAAGGCACACTCATGAAGCTGGCCCTGTCGTAGTAGACAAGGACCAGGGACCAGGAAAGATTACTTCCAAGGACGAGATAAGATATTTAATACTACATGCCCTTCCCTTCCCTCCCCCATAAAAGCAACACTGTCTGAGAGAGAATAGTGAGCAATTAGGATAGCAATCTGGATACCAAGCATTATCCAAATGACCTGTATATTGGCCACATCATACTTGGTTCATGCTAAATTTTATATTTAATTACTTCACTGCTTTCCCTTCCCTAATCCCAACAAATGAATCCCAAAGATTGCCAGATTTATTACAGACAGAATTGCAAAACTGCATGTTTTTTCTGAAGTCCAAGTTACAGTATGAATAATATATCCGGTGCCATTCCACTCACATCACAGCTCTTAAACTATTTTTTAATAAATTCTTTAAAGTTAGACAACACCTTGGATAATTCATCCCTTCAACGCACCCTCTGGAACTGCATTCAATCATCTTTCTAAGATAGTTTTGCCCCTAGAGACTCAATAAAGACAGAGATTGTTAGGAAAGATTCATTGAAGAATTTTAAGTAAGATTATCAATGTAACTTCATAAAACCAACAATTTCTAAATGCCTGGAAGATCATAAGATGCTATCTTCCAGCTGTTCTGAGGGTAGAATTCATACAGAAGTTTTGTTCTCAAACTGCCTTGGCATTTGGAAACACGTAAGTGCTAAGCTCTAAGTTATTTTATTCTCCCAGGGGAGAGAAAAGAGCTGAGGGAAAAACATTCTGATGAAAAGCATGCCAATGTCATTTCCATCTGCAAACCTCTCTCAAGAGTTGCAACCGGTGAGCAGCAGATCTTAGGTGGCTTTTAAAGTCCCAAAAGTCCATCCTTTGTACTTTACTAAACGTTGGTTCCAACTACAATCAGAATGAAGAGGTTCAGACCATCCCAAAGAGAAGTCTTATTTCTCCTGCTTCACGTCTTGCAGTCAACTTTTATTTTTCCTATTTTTGACATTTTTTTCTTCCCTTAACTAACCTCCCTCTATCAATACATCTCTGTTTCTTCTTCCATTACCAAACTCCAGATTCGAATAACCTCACACCTGAATCACTTCAATACCTTCTTATACCTTCCTAACGTCCTTTTTTCTTCTCGGACATTTAGTAGAACACTGCCAGATTAATCTCTCTAAAATGCTGTGTCTAAATATGAGCAAAGCTAAATTATGTATCAAAGTCACCCCTCAACTTGGGCTTCATCCACCTTTTCACCTTTGGTGGTTTCCTATTCACTATCAGGAAGTAGCCCAGAAAGCCTAGTCAGGTTCTCTGGGAGATAATGTGTTTGTTTGTTTTTTTATAGAGAAACTCAATCCAATTCCACATTTTTGGATTCAACTAAACAGACTTTTCTTTTTTTTTTTTTGAGATCTCTACTGTACACCAGCCACCATGCTTGACAGCAGAGAGGCAATGATGAGTAAGACATGGCCCTGCCTTTGAAGAGCTCCTTGTGGTTGGGAGGAGTTTAAAGTTCACGGCACCAGCACCACAGTACAGGTGCCATTTACTAAAGAGGATCATGCATAAAGTGCTCTGAGAACACAAACAAGAGACCCAGTGAGAGGGATGTTAAAGAGAATGGACCTACGAAGACCATGTAGGAGATACGGTAGACTAGGTCATTCATTTATCGTCCTGATCAAGAAATGGGGCTTCCATTCCTAAACAATATTCAAAATGAGAATTGTTTTTAAAAGGCTTCCTTATAGTATCGACAAGGTTGTGGTTTCAGTTTGAAGATGATGGACACCTAAATTAGAGCAGAAGCAGCAAAGAGGGAAAGTTGGAAGATGAACTGGTATAAAAAAGAACTTACAAGACTGTGAAAAACAGTATGAGAGAAACTGAGAAAACGGGGACTAAGTTGGGCCCCAAATTCTCAGGTCTGAGTGCCCAAGGCTACATAAGATGTCAACGGCAAGACATTCAGAACAGAACCAGGGCTGGAGAGGGAGAAAGCGTTGCATTTTAGGTATTCTAAATGCCTCTCCTTGCAGCAGGCATTTATAGACGAGACCTAGAAGCAGCGTTGGTGTATATTTGGGGACATGATAGAAAACATTAAGAAAGAGGTGCAAAAAGAACAGCAGGGAGCCAGGAATGGAATTTTAGGATTAATCCACCTTTGGAGTCAGCAGAATCTGGTGAAACCAAGGACAGAAAACAAGTTAGGAGCAGCCAGAAAATTAGAAGAGAAAGAAACACAACATGGTCTAGGACCTGCCAGTTTTACCACAGGTATCACTTAAAAATAAAAATAAAGGTTATGAATTATTCTCTGCTCTCTCTCCAGAGCAGAGAAAAAAGAGCACTTTTTGGACATTCATTTTTTAGTGGTCTTGGAAATTGGGGCTTAGTGTTTGATAATTTATTTCAAACTATGAAGCTGGGAATCTTTAGAGTACACACAAGGGTATGTTTTTAATTATGAACTAACAATATGAGAGGAAATCTGATGAAATACACTATAATTCACTTACATTTTACTGAGAAAAATGGAGACACATGGCTTCTCTCCAGCTGATCTGAGCGCGCCCAATAGCCACAGTGCTGTAAACTGCCACCAGCACGACTTACACCTCAAAACAATCAAAATAAAAGAACATATAAAGTTCTACATAATATAGGTCTGTATTTAAAGCCAATGTGTTTTATGTTTTTAGTCAAGCACAGTTCTCTTTCTTACATTAACATTGAAAGGACTTACCAATAGTTCATAAATCCAAGCCTTAAAACTGCATGCCTCCCACTGATACTCAATATTGCAGGTTTTTATAAGCCCTCTTTGGGGCAGAGCCCTCAGCTCCACAGGCCACCAAAAGATGTTGACTAGGACTGGCCTATGCCTAAGGGAAAAAGAGTTCAAATAAATCTAACATGGAACATGAGCTCTAAACAACTGAAATGGAATCCAACCAACCTACACAACAGATTATTGTGATTTTTTTTCCTTAAATAGGAAGTTGTAGTATTCGGAGTCAAGGTAGACTGCTACCAGACTCCAGTTCTGCTATCTAATAGTTGTGGGACCTTGAAGCTGTTTGAAAATCTTGGTTTCCATGTATGAGAAATGGATGGTTGAATATAACTTACAGGGTCATTGGGAAGGTTAAATTAGGTGGCACATACAAATTACCTAGAACAGGGCCTGCCTGGTCCAGATCTGCACTATGTAATTGGGTGAGATTAGTTTTCAATAATAGCAAGAAAGAGAAGCATTTTTGTAATCTGACATTTTCAAGATTTCACATGATTAACACAATTTCCAGGAAACTGTAATGTTAATTTCTCTAGCCTTTATGACCATCTATGATTAATGCTCTCTTAGCTAGTACTCAATGTGATAATGTTATGAGTTCTGTAACTTGAAGCATTATAAGCAGGACAAAATGAGATGATTTATGCAATCAAAGACAGGTAGGACAGCACATACTTGACCCTCATTCAAGAAAGATAAAACAATTTATGATAGGAGTGTAGTATTATTTAGGAGAGAAAAACACAGCATGCAAAGAAAAAGAGCCTCTACTTTTTAAAGGTTCTGTGAAACTTATGTTAATTACAAAATTCAGCACAATCATTAACATGCCTTTTTTCAGTCAGATGTGCCTCTGGGCAAGTCACCGACAGTCTCTGTGCCTCAGTTTCTTTGTCTTCTAAACACCAATAGCAATATCTACTACACAGAGTTTTAAGGTTCAAATTAGTTAATACATATAAGGTATATAACTGTCGAGAATATAGTTATTTCTGAATAACTGTTTATTGCTATTATTCTTTCTTGAATTCATTAGGGTGCTGAATATAAACAGAAAACACAATCAGCTGGGACTATAGAGAAAATTTAAGGTTGGGACTACAGTCAGAGGTGTGGGCAGGGAAAGGAACGAGAAGAGATATTGAAGGACCTGGGGACCGACAACAGTCAGAAATCATTATTAAAAGGAGGTCTGTCGAGGCAAGCAAGGGGAGGATGGTGTTATAAAGGGACACAGAACCACAGCATGGAAAAAGGAGGAGAGAAAAATCTCTATTTTCAACTCACCAAACCCAACAAGAAACCAGAGGGCAAGGAAGTCAAGGTGTGTAGTCCATAGCAATCAGCCCCTCAGGGCTCCACCTCAGGCAGGGAAGGTCAGAGAATGGATCTGGGAGGGGACAAAGGGCTAACCAGAAACAACCCAGCCCAAATAATAATTGAATAATTAGATCAAACCCCTTATTCCTCAGAAATAGTCTTAGCCAAAAGCTTTTATTTTGCTCACTGCATTACTTCCTCAGTCCCTCAAGCATGCCAAGTCTGTTTTTATTTTTAGGAGAGACCTACCTACTGCGACAGCTGTGTCACATCTGATATCTTCCGGGCTTTTGATCAGTGGAGTGTAAGCCCTTATTTTGAGACACATATTTCTTTTTTTACTATTCCAAATAATAGTCAGGAGGAAGAAAATTCTTGATTATTAAAAAATGCCATAAGCCTAATAAATCTAGGCTGTCAACTTGTTCATGCAAAAGACGGAGGTGTAAAAGTCTGATGAGCCTTTGAACATTTTTGGTGACTGCTTTGCAAACAGAGCAGTGGCTTGCTTTATTTTTGGTCATTTTCTAGTCTCTCCTCTTTACGGTGATTCATAATTCCAAGACCCACTTTAAGCCAAAGAGTTTTACACTCAATCAGCAAACGACCTAAATGGATCACTCTAAATCTTGATATTTGATAAAGATGCTCTCCTTAACCAAACTTCCGACAGGCTCTTCTGACTTCTGTTTTTGGCCAGAACTTGCTCTAGGCTCTGTCCTTGGACTATTTAGTCCAGTTTGGCAAGAGTCCTGCTGGGTTAGTTTAACAAAAATCCCATACCCTTGATATCTAGTAAAATTCCTCACCACCGGGCTTAGTATCTGACCATCCTTGATATCTGGTCAAATTCCTTACCCTCTACCCTGGAGGTCTTATCACCCTAACCTGCCTTCAGCTATAATCCTATCAAGTCACTTTAGTCAGAATCACCCCTTTAATCATGACGTTTCCTCTCAGTAAATTTCCATTCATTGACCCCCCCCACCCTGCTTCTTAATGATAAATCTCCACTTGGCCTTCTCGCAGTCAGAGCTGAGCCCAATCTCTCTCCCTTCTACAAAACCCCTTTATAGTAGTCTCCCTGAAAGGTCTACCTTAGCATTCTTTGACAAGCATCATGAGTAATTTTTTCTTTAACACGTTAGCTGTCTCAATGAACTGATATAAATTTTTGTTTCACGAGTAAATAACTATATATCTATGGCATTATATGATTGTGCTATAAACTTCTCAAGAAACTCTCAAGTAAGATACTTTGAAGTGGACCAGAAAAAGATTAGTGGGAGTCTTCAATGGAAAACTAAACACTTCCCAGAACACATTCCTCCTAATTAGCTAATTCGAGTAGATCTCTGCCTTTCATTGACTTTGAGCATTTTACAGCTCTTTAATTGTAGATAACTGACTGCAATAGAAATGATTCTTGACCATAGGCATGCAAATGAGTTCTTACAATAGGGGGACACTTTACTTCCCCACCTACCCACTTGCAGGAAAAGCCAACAACTGCACCTATTTGTAAATTCATTAAAACATTCCTGATTACCTGTATCTGTATGATATTTTGAATTCTCCTTTAAACCTATTACAGTATCTTTCTGGTTTCCCCAATAATTAATGAGTAAGTAAAATCTTTGGCACAAATCCCTTTTATATCTGTGTGACTCATATTTTATCTTTTTAGAAAAATAATTCTTTAAGAGGTGTTATTATTATTCCCCAATCTTACAGATGGAGAAACTGAGGCTCAGAAAAGTTAAGTAGCTGGCCTATGGTGGCACCACTAATAATGTGAACTCACGACTGTTGAAACTGTTAAAAAAGGAGACAACAACCCCAAAATGCAATCACTTGTGCTATGCCCCTGTCACCAAACTGAGACTTAATACCTAACCTAATCATAGTTTCAACTTCTCCCAAGAATATAATCTTAACTAGTTAATCTGGAATTACCTGGTCAGCACCGGTGAGGTAATCTGCCTGAGAGATACCCTGCTTTCCCCCAAAGACAGGTGAAACAAACAGCTTTTTGCCTGAATAACTTCCTTGTCCGGCCTATAGTGGTTCAGCCTATAAAAGCCTCCTGTGCAGCTCTCTGAAGCCGCTTCCTATACTGTAGACAGGACATTGCCTGATTCGTGGATCACTGAATAAAGCCAATAAGATCCTTAAAATGTATTTAGTTGAATTTTGTTTTTTTGTGGTTTTTTTTTTAAGATTTTATTTATTTGAGATAGAGAATGAGGTAGGCAGCACGAGCCGGGAAACAGAGGGAGAAGCAGGCTCCCTACTGAGCAGGGAGCCCGACTGAATAGGGAGCCTGATGTGGGGCTCGATCCCAGAACCCTGGGATCGCGACCTGAGCCGAAAGCAGATGCTTAACCTACTGAGCCGCTCGGGCGCCCCGAATTTTCTTTTTTAACAAAGCCAAAGTACATACTTTTCCAATACACTGTAATTTTATTAATGTAAACAAAATCACATGGAGTTTGTATGCTAGAGCATTTAATAGAACACTTGATCATATGCAGCGTGAAAACCCAACCAACTAATAATTACTACTGATTAGATAATTAGTGACTAGAATTGCTAATTACATTTCAACATAGCTGCTGTATGGTAATAAAAGCAAAAATAATAGCTTGGTGAAGCTTAAACAAAGTAGCATAATAAAAACCCAGCCACCAGACATGTCAGCAAATCATATCACTTGGAACTTGAAGAACACCCAGGTATATTTTTCTTCACTCCACTGATTCCTAGGATTAGCAGAGATCATTTAACTGATTTTGATTGGTTTCATACATAGAAAGGAAAAGAAAAGAAAAAAAAGAGAGAATCAGAGAAGGAGGAAAAGAAAGAGGAGGGAACAGCAGGCTTCAGCATGTGATAAACTAAAAACTGCATATGTATGAGTCTTGAATTCTATCTGGCAATTCTATGACACTGGGAAATTACTTAATCTGACTCACAGGTCCTTTCTATATAACATGGGCATAAGATCACCTAGCGTTAAGCTATTAAGATAAATGAAATAGTGACTATAAACCATCTGGCATTTAAGTTTGTTTTCAGCACATTTTAATCCCCTTTGCTCAACCCCACCCCTGCCCCAAATCATTCCGTAACCCTCTAAACACAGTGAAGCAGCACACGAGAATTCAGAATACTCTTTACTATTAAGTAGTACCAGAGGGCAGACAGTGAACCTGAGCGTTTGAGTCTATTTTGTTTCCAGTCTGCACCTGTATGGTATGAATTATCAATGACACATCTACAAAACAAGTAATTTAAAGACTTACGTTGTGAGTGTAATGAAAAATGTGTTTACCTTAAAAGAAATGTAAGACAAGCAGATGCTATAGGACTCAGAAGTTCTTTTTTTTTCTTTTTTTTTTTAAGATTTTATTTATTTATTTGACAGAGAGAGACACAGCGAGAGAGGGAACACAAGCAGGGGGAGTGAGAGAGGGAGAAGCAGGCTCCCCGCTGAGCAGGGAGCCTGATGCAGGGCTCGATCCCAGGACCCTGGGATCATGACCTGAGCCGAAGGCAGACGCTTAACGACTGAGCCACCCAGGCGCCCCAGGACTCAGAAGTTCTGATCTCCATCAAATAGTGTCTGAAATGAAGATTCATTGTGGTAACAGTGTGGCATCCTGAAGGGAAGACTTTTACATTACGGTTGTCTTGATGCACAGCTGAATTGACAAGCTAATATGTAGTCTTTAAGCCATTTAAGATGATACAATGCTCTGAGTTTTCTCACTCAGCTACAGTTTTTTGTGGGAGACTGGGATGGGAGAGTGTTTTAAGTCACATTCCCAATTTAGTTCATGGAGGATAAGTGGTAAAACAATGAGAACATCAATTCTGATTTTCCTAGCTTCTTCTACCTTCCTCACTGACTTCCCTAATTTCCACTTCCCAACTCCTCTAGAATCTTTTACCCTCATGCATCCCTCTCTGAATTAAACAAACATAGAAACTAAATATAAATAACACTGAACTTTACACAAACAACCCCAAACTATTTTCATACTGTATACTAAACATAAAGTATAAATGGTAAGTAAAGAAATTATTGTTGCTTTTGAGTGGCCAATTCATAAATTGCCAACAACTGCTATAAGGTAAATGGAGTTTTCTATCTTATAAAGGGAAAAAGAATTGCCTTAAAGAGAACACAAAAGGAGAACATAGATAATAAAGCATTCCCTAGATCTCTGGCAACTGACAGTAGATTAAAAAGCCATTTTAGACACAAAAACATTAAAAGTGAAGCAGATTCTTCTAAGAAGATGTCTATTTCAGGCTTGTGATTTACTGAGTTTGAACACATAACCATGAGACCACTATAGGACAATCTACAGGTATGTGGAGACTGCATGGCCTTTATCTATTTTTCAGGCTTCCTTGCTCATCTGGATACTTAAGAGAATCCATCATACAGTCCCATTACCATCAAATGCCAAGGATCAAAATCCTGCCACTGGCATCCCTTTACCCAGTTACTAAATACTGCAGAAAGTTCCATGGACACTTTACCTGATGCTGGTCACACTCATAATGCTGATCAAGGAATCAGTTAGTTCATATGAAACTATCCCAGCTATATCCAGGCAGAGTTAGTTCTGTAGACAAAATTTATGCCAGTAAATAACTGAGATCAGGGAAATACAAAGTTCTAAGATTGAAAAAATAACTATATCTGCTAAGTGTGTTGTTTCTCTTAATTCACAAAAGATGCGTCAGTGCATAATTTAATAATACATCATCCCTTATGGGGTCCTCTGTTTCAATCCCAACTAGTCTAACATCAACTAGCATACCAAAATTCAGTTTTGTTTTGTTTTTAAGAGAGAGAGCATGCAGGCTCAGGAGTTGGGGTGGGGGGGGCAGTGGAGGGGTAGAGGGAGAGAGAATCTCCATGGAGCCCAACACGGGGTTGGAGATCAATGTAGCTATGAAATCCGCAACAGAAAGGTATCAAATCCTCTGATCACTCACTGCACCTTAGGATGGACAGGATGCCAAACCTCCCAAGCTATAATCTGTCTCAGATGTTTTCAGTATCTGTTCCAACTCAGATAAAACATAAAACACGGGAGGTAGAATCGGCAAAACTAAAGGCTAAGTACCAGCTATACCACTCACTTTGAAAATTTTACTTAACATCTCTGAACCTCAGATGGATCATCTGTAAAATGACTGTAATGACAACATCCTAATTATACAGTAATGATGCATGATTTTCAGACACTGTGGAAGATGATGTTGTTAAAAGAGTCAGAATCCTGATTTATGTGCGAAAGGCGTCTTGCTCAACAAAACCATCATTGGCATTTTCTCTGATATGCTGTGTTTGGAAACAATTTACAACTTATACACACACACACACCATTGATCTTCTCTCTTGGCTCTAACTGAAGGACACTTAGAGACCTAATATGCATTCAGTGGTTACATCCCCACCCTTGCCAAGATAGGTAAAGATGGATAATAAACCTGAAAATGTTTTAAAAATCTGCCAAAAGAAATCCAAACACTATTCAATGCCCCCATCTTGAGCTTATCTTTATGCACAGATGAATGGTTCACCATGGTAAGTCAGATACTTTAATTTTGCATCTTAAAAATGCCAAATCTGTCCTGATAGCTTAAGTAAAACATTCAGAAACACCGAATACTTACATTGAGAGAATTCTCCAGATTTCAAGCTAGGATTAACGTCCATGTGTTTCCAAAGAAAAGACTGGATGAGACAATATCTGAGAATTATAGTCAACCAGTGTGTTTTAATCTTTAGCCTCTTTCCATGCTTTCTCCAATAACTTGGGTGTTCATGCTAGTCAAAGATATTTATAAAAGATCTTTGCTTTCTGTTGTTGGCAAATTATAATCAATATATTTTGAATATGTTCAAACTGCCCAATCTCCAGCTACTGCATCTCAGAAGATAGGCTATTTGCCTATACCACTTCATCTCCCACCATTTTAAATTCACCAGATTCTCCAAATTCTAACTAGTCTTTCACTAAGTCACTCCTAAAATACATTATTGTAGCTTCTGATGAAAATGCTTCCACAGATTTGTTTTAATATCATGTGCCCCATTTCTATGGTTCTGGAATGTATATCGTTGTTCTAACAGTCATGGTGCGTTTTGCTTCACCTCTCAAATACTGAGTGACTGGCACTGTGCTGGGCATCAGGACACAACGGGGAAAGAAAATGAAACCCCCATGAAACTCACAAGGAACTAATAAAGCAACTTAAAGTAACGGGATCGGGGGTAGAGAATAGGAGGCAGGATAGCTATTTTAGAAGGAGAGGTCCAAGGAGGGATTGTGTGAAGAGGTGAAATTTAGGCTCAAGAATAATGGATGAGGAGGACCTCGCTACTGAAGAACAGCAGAGAGAATCTACAACAAGAAGGAACTGCATACACAGTTGACCCTAGAACCACACAGGAGATGGGGTGCAGACCTGCTGTGCAAGTGAAAATCCACATATAATTTTGACTCCCCAAAACTACTAATAGTCTATTGTTGACCAGAAGCCCTACCAGTAACATAACAGTGAATAAACACATATTTTTGATGTTATATGTATTATATACTGTATTCTTACAATAAAGTAAGTTAAAGAAAATAAAATGTTATTAAGACAATTATAAGGAAGAGAAAATACATTTATAGTGCTGTATATATTTACCAAAAAAAAAAAAAATCTGCATATAAGTGGACTTGTACAGTTCAAACCTGTGTGGTTCAAGGATCAACTGTATAAGGCTACAAGATAGGAAAGAGCTTGAGATGGTTTAAGAAAAAGAAAAAAAGGTTCAGGATGGCCAAGGGATAAGGATTGAAAGCACAGTGACAGAAAACAATTTAAAAGCGTGAAAAATGACATAACTGGAGCCATTTGTTTTTTGGTTTTTTGAGAGAGAGAATGTGTGTGCACACGCACGTGAGTGCAGGAGGGGAGGAGCAGAGGGAGAGGGAAAGAGAGAATCTTAAGCAGGCTCCCTGCTGAGCACAGAGCCCAGATGTACAATGTGGGGATTCATCCCATGACCCTGAGATCATGACCTGAGCTGAACCCAAGAGCTGGACGCTTAACCGACTGAGCCACCCAGGCGCCCCAGGAACTATTTTTAAAATAGAGCTGCAGCACCCATTTCAGAGTAACTACCATGCATGTCCTGTTTTCTAAACCTGTGAGCTGGGCCAGACTGCCAACATTCCAAGATGTCAGCCAGCCTATGAAGGTCCTATTTGAAGAGACTGATCAAAGCGAACTTCTGCAGAGTGAACGTCACCTGACCAATCAATGAAGTACAAACCTAGCCCTGCTTCTCAGCATCAATGAACTCCTCTGAAAAACAACGTACTTAAGCCTCCTTTCTTCTTTAAAAACTCTGAGTCTACCTCCTGTAATTGGGACACTCTTTTGGGTTTTTATCTAAACCTGTGTACCGGGAACTGCAATTCTTTGATCGCACAAAAACGCTTTGCCTCTGGCAGGGACGGGTTTCTAGTTTTCAGCTTGACCGAAGCGACAGTGAGTGTCTAGGTGGATACGGAAACTCCTTTCAAGCCCTGAGACAGGGGGATGGGAGAGGGGAAACCTCAGCAGGAGAGTACTGCAGGAAAACAGTGCCCTCTGATGACAGTCAGGTTTCAGTTTAGGCCAGGAAGGCAAAGGAAGGCTTTGCAACAAGAGAATGGAGAGAATTTGCTGACCTGAGCAGGAAGGTCATGGAAGGGCTTTGGTACACAGAGGAGTAGTCCTGGTGCTGAGAGAGGACAACCCATTACTTAGCTCCATAAGGAGCCTCCAGGAATGGCTGCCCATGAGATTGTGGACTAAGTCAGTGTGATGGGGCTTCGGGGCTGCAGGTAACAGCTAGGGGCTACACCATGTTGTGTAACGGCCCCTCCCAGAGGCAGCTCCTGAAAAGTGGAATGACCCTCCAGATTGCTGAGATGGAGGCAGAAGAGTAAAGAGATTCAGTCAATGTCATTGTGCTCATGACCAAAGGCTCATTTTTTTTTTTTTTTATGTAACTTCCTTTCACGGCAGGCCAGCTTTCAATGTTATTCCCGTAATTTGATGGTATCAAGAATATAGAAGGTAAAAAAAATACAAAGATTTTTGAACACAGATTTCTTCCTCCTGCTTGCTTTCCAACTGCGTGCCCACAAAAAACAAAAATTAATAAATTCAGTGGGTTGGAAGGATTTACTTCCTAAGAACAGTATCAGTGGCCAATGAAAAGGTTGAGAAATGGTGAAGAAGTATATTCATAATTGCAACTCTCCCCCAAAGAAACAAAGAAATCCCTCTGAAGTTAATGGGAGACGATATAGTCGGAAACCATCATGGTTGAGGGGAATGAAGAGGCTGCAGGTCTGGAAATTCCCAGCTCCATTAGAATGAAAAATGTTTTAACAGCATATAGCAAAGATGCCACTGGGAATCTGGCTACTAAGTCTGCACACCAGCCAGATGGTATTTGTATAATCAAGGAGAGAAAGAATTAAAACTAGGGTGCTGGCATCTCCGTAGGCAGACTGATGGGCATACCGTGGCTGTGATTTGGCAAGGGGCATCCAGATGCACTCCCAAGTGAAGGGCTCTGATATTATCACTTCCTAATTACCTCTACATCGGTGAGACATTAACCAGTTGCCCTACAGGGAATTCTTCAAACATCAAACGGGGAAAGTAAGACCTTCCCCCACACCAGGTGAGCTTTGCTGAAGTGACTGGAGATTAAGAGGAATCCTATCCACCGAGCTGAGTGTGGGCAATGGGTCAGGAGAAAGAGACCACCTTGGCAGTTGAGACAAAATGAAATCAACAGGTGTAACTGTAGGAAGGAAGGCAGCAGAATGGATCCCCTGAAGCATGAGTGTAGGCTTTGCTGGGTAACCAGGTAACCAACAGACTTAGGAGCAGCCTCTAGAATGTGGTTGCCTCTTTTAAGCCAAGATTCAGATCAACTCAAGGCCTAACTGTTAGAGTCACATATGACAACCGACCCTTTAAGAAGGGGAACACTTTAACCCCAAAATAAGCTTCCAAAGCACAGAGGGTAGAAAAAACAAAACAAAATTAACCAAGAAAGGATTGCTTTTGCAAGGAAAGACAGTCTTGTCTTTGCAAATGAGAGTAAGCAAAATGATCTAAAACAATGCTACTTTATGAGGATCTGAAATTCTGCCACTACCACCATCTAATGGAGATAGAATCACTCCCATTTTCAGGACAGAAATAATTAGATGATGTTGTTGAATTGAAAAGGCTATATTTTAAAAACATAGTTTCCATTACTCTAAAATAAATTAGTGTCGTTAGTAGAAAAATTATAAAGTTCAGAAAAGTATGAAAAAAAAACCCGCAACTCTACCTCCCAGAGGCAACCACTAGTATATTGTCATTTCTCCCTTCTATTTTCTATGCATATTTTCCATAATTGATATACTAAATATGAAACATTATACCCTGCTTTTTCAGTTACTATAATAAATGTTTTCCAACTGACTTTATATTTTAATATACCTGGTTTACTTGTTACAAATTATTTCTTTTTAGGTCATCTAAAGTGCAACGTGGTCTACTTTGTGGATGTAATACTTCCTGATAAATTACAAAGTAGCTTATGAGCTCTTGCTAGGTTCAAATCACTAGGCCCAACAATCTAAGGAGAATGGAATTTTCTGCCTCCAGCAGAGTGAGAAATGTGGAGCCCCAGGGATTCTACCTATAATGGAAAGTGAGGTAGAGCCTCAGGGAGCTTCCACCCTCAGCTACATTGTGCCCCTCCTTATTTTGGCTTGTTCATTTGCAAATGAAAGAAAGCAACAGATCTAAAACAGTTCTTTTAGGACTGCCCCTCCACTCATCCACCCTCTCCTGGTATCTGTTAAGATCCCCTTCCAATATCACATGTCTGTAACTCTCCCTGGTTCCTCCTCCTCTGAGGACTCAGTTGTTCCTCATGTGTCCATAGAGCTTTCAATAAACTCTGCAATTTATCACATTTATTATATAATTAATCTACTGTAATTGCTTGACCCCCTCATGAGTCTATGAACTCTTTAAAGAGAAGTAAGCACGTTTTTGAGTGATGACAACTGAATATATTTAAAGTGAAACCCAATTCCCTGAAAATTTGATAAAGTAATACTGCACACTTTTTGTTAGTAGTAGAGATAATAAATATATCTAAGTATAAAATTGTTTTATTTATTTTTTAAAAGATTTATTTATTCATTTTAGAGACAGAGAGGGAGGGAGAGTGCGAGTGGGGGGAGGGGCAGAGGGACAGAGAAATCCAAGCAGACTCCCTGCAAAGCATGGAGCCCAGCGTGGCCCTGGATCCCAGGACTGAGATCACGACCTGAGTGGAAACCAAGAGTTGGACGCTCAACTGACTGCACCACCCAGGTGCCCCTAAAATTGTTTTTAAACGATATTCATGGAGATTGCTTTTGTAGAATCCTCAAGTGACTGTTTAAGATCTCCTCTGTTTCACTTCCTGAAACATGCAAACAATGCATAGTACTTACGTTTCCAAAGAACGAAATGCCTGCTTATTTATTATTATCACCAACTTGGTATAGAGACAGTTAAAACTACAAAGAGTCAGGTAATGACAGAAGCCATAGGAGAGACGACAAATACTCTACAGCCTCACAGAGGTTTAAGAAGATTTTCCTTTAAATCAAGAGTGCCACAGAGTACGACAAAATTATTCGTCTTTTTCAACTGTCAAGCATCCATGTCAATAAATTCTAGACCGTGTTCAAAGGGACAGAATAAGAGAGCTTATCCACAATCACATAACAAATCAGAAAGAAGGTGATAATCTGTGATTATACAAGATTTCCTCATAAGAATTTGGGACATTTGGAGATTATTTGAAAAGCTTTTTAATCCTGGGCTGGAGGTGGGAGGGAAGAGAATCTGCTCTAAAAGTTAATGGGAAAGAGTCCAGTATTGTTTCTTGATTCCTTTTTTTTTCTTTTTTTCTGACTTTATTTAGTTTTCTTTTCTATTTATTTTTAATTTATAGGAAACAAATAATTTTTATATAAGATGCCATATATAAATGCATATTTTAAAAATAACATCAGAATGCCGGAAAATTAAAATAAAAAAATATACTCTGTGTGTATGACATACTGTGCAGGAATACATGAGTTTCCTCACAGACATCAATTCAATTTAAACCTCACCAAATAAATTCAATTTTAATTTTGCTCAGTATTGATCCCAAGTGAGGTTAGTTCAGGCTCTTTGGAGGGGAGTTATCTATTACAGCAATCACCACCACTCCGGAGAGCCAAAGAAGCAAATGAATCAGAGAAACTGTTTGCAAATGGCCAAACAAATTGATAATTTTCAAAGAAATGTACTCTAACACAGAGTAAGTATAAGCCTTATTTATTTTTTTCTGCTAATGACAGTGGTTTCTCTTTAGCCAGACAATTGGGGCTGATTGTGCTGTTACAGCAAAGCTATTCAAAGGCTTGGAAAATGTCTTTCTGGAAATGTCCTTTCATTCACTAGCCCTGGACAGCACAAACGTCCCTGTAAAGCTTGGTGCTGAAACAATTCTTTCAAGCTACCTACTTTCCTTGGGCAGCTTCCTGGTGGGGGAGATTATAAAGACTCCCAATCTGGCCAGAGTCACATTTTTAGGGCTCAATAAAGACACAGCTGTCCCAGTGAAGACTGACTGCCCTAGAGCAATCACTAAAGTGGGGAGGCATCTGGGCAGGGCAATTGGAAAACAGGGTGCTGATTGCTGATTAGAGAACCCTGAGCATCCATCCTGGCACAGTTTAACCACAGAAGGTTATAGTTCTAGTGCGACATTTCAAATAGCAGACAGCATAAACCAACAAACAATTCATCCTGTTTTGATATGACTGCAGCCATTCTCATTGTCCACTTGGAACCAGAGCAAAAAAAATATAGCAATCTGATACAAAGTATTCAAAGTTACATACCATTTTCACCACTTCTAGAAAATTAAAAATATTTTCTTGACTCTTATGTAGCCTCTAATGGATCTTAAAATTTATTTTTATCTCCAATAATAACTAAGAATTCCCAGCAATGCTTCATGTTACTCTGAAAACCTATGTTTAATGACTGTCCAATTCCATCAGCCTTGGAGAAAAACACATCATGACTTCTGTTTTTGTTTATAAAAAATGTTTTGTTAAATACATACTAGAAAAACTTATAAGTATATATTTTTAAGTAACAATAAAATGAACAATGCATACCCTCCACCAGCTTAGAAAGAAAACACTACAAATAACTCTGAAGTCCCCTGTTCCCATTCCCAGACCGAACCCATTTCTCCTTGACGCTTAAAGTAACTACCAACCTGAATTATGTATTTATCATTCCCTTACTAATCTTCATAGTTTTAATACATAACTATGAATCTCTAAACAACACAGTTTTGCATTTTACTTTAGTTTGCATTTTACCTTAGTTGGCATTTTACATAATGCAATAATTCTGTATATATTCTTACTGTCTTTTTTAAGGTCAACATCATGACTAACATCAACATCATCCATGTTGATACATATGTGTAATTAATTCATTCTAATTGTTGCATATGATCCTATTTATCCAGTATATATTTTATATACTATCCAGTATATTTATCCATCTGGTACTGACAACATTTATGTTATTTTCAGTTTTTTGCTATAATAATCAATGCCACTTTGAAAACTTGCTGTTGGCTCACACTGGCAATAAATTTTCAAGGATATATATCAAGAAAAAAAATTTCTGTTATGGAGTATGTGTCTCTTCAACTTTACTGAATAATACCAAAGATTGTTCCAAAGGGGTTAAAATAGCTTATATTCCCACCAGCAGTGTATATAAAAGATTCTATTTTTCTACATCTTCATCAACATTGATAGTAATAGGCATTTTACCTTTTGCCAATCTGGTAGATTTGAACTATTATTTCATTGTAGTTATCATTTGTACTTGAGGTTGATCAAATTTTTATTTATTTAATTGGTCATAAGTAGTTCATGTTCCTTGAAATATCTTTTAAATTTTTTTGCCACTTCCTCTTGTGTCACTTGCCTTGTTATATTTTTATTCATTTCATAACGATTGTTAATTATCATATCAATTTTATATTCTAGAGAAATATTCTTTTGCTGGTTTTATGTATCTTCTCTCAGTTTATGGCTTTTCCCCCGTCTTGATTCTCTCCTTTTATAAAGTTTTTAATTTTAAAGTAAATTAATTTATCAATGAGTTTCTTTTTGGTTGGTGCTCCTTTTGTCTTCTTTAAAAAATGTCTCCTAAATCCTGAGGTAGTAAACGTACTCTCCTAAATGTACTTCTACAAATATTTCTGCTTTTCTTTCTCATTCAAGTATTTTTCCTTCTGGAACTGACTCTTCTGAATTATGTAAGTTAGAGATCCAACTTTATATTTTTCATACAGGTAATCAATCCCAGCACCATTTATTAAAAAATCCATTCTTTACCCACTGATCAGCAAGCCGTCTCCAGCATGCACCAAGTTTTCATATACACAGGAGGTGCTCTGGACTCTTCTGATTTACTGTTCAACCCGTCTTTGTGTGAATATAATACTATCTATCAGTTTTTTTTTTTTTAAGATTTTATTTTATTTATTTATTTATTTATTTTTGACAGAGAGAGACATAGCGAGAGCAGGAACACAAGCAGGGGGAATGGGAGAGGGAGAAACAGGCTTCCTGCGGAGCAGGGAGCCCGATGTGGGGCTCGATCCCAGGACCCTGGGATCATGACCTGAGCCGAAGGCAGACGCTTAACGACTGAGCCACCCAGGCGCCCATACTATCTATCAGTTTTAATAAGTCTTAGTTTGTGGTAAAAAAAAAAAAGGCTTCTGTGTTATTGTTCATATACCTCACTATTTTAGCCAATCTTAATCCTTTACTATTCCATAATTATTTTAGAATGAGATTTTCATCTATGAAACCTTTTGCAATTTTGATTCAGATTGTGTAGACTCTACAGATCAATTTGGAGATGAATATTAATCTTCCCTCCATAAATATGATACATCTCTCCATTTATTTTGATGTTTATTACTACATTTTAAAGGATTTTTTATTTCTCTCTACATAACAGCTTTGTATAACTTTTGTTAAATTTATTCTTGGGTATCTTACATTTTTTTACCTTATTTTAAATGGTAACTAATTTTAAATTAAATTTCTATTTCTTCCTAGTGTACATAATTAAATTTTACATGGATTTTGCACCTGAAAAGTTTGCTAAAATGTCATATGTTCTTCTAATTTTCTAAGCATAATTTTGTTTTTTTCATGTAGAGAATCATAACACCTTTAAAGGATACTATTTTTGTTTCTTCTCTTCACATACTCAGAGCTAATATTTTTTCTCTTGACTTCCTTTGTTATTTAGGATTTCTAGTGCAATGATGAGTAAAGATGATAGAGTCTTTGACTTGATTTTAATTTTAAAGGAAATGGTTTTAATATTTCATTATTATGTACAATCTTTTAAGATTTTCTTTTACCAAACTCTCTTGGAATTTTCCTCTATTACCAATTTCCTAAGAGTTGTTAGTATAGTGTATTATAAATTTTATTGCATGTTTTTTCTTCATTTATTGAGAAGGTGTTTCCTCCTTAAATCTATTTATGTAACAGAAATAGATTTTCTAATGTTAAACCCACCTTGTACTTCTGGGCTAAACCCAACTTGATCATCATGAATTATCTTGTTTACACACTGCTGGACACAATTTGTTAATAAGTTATCTGAATTTTTGCATCTTTGTTCATGCATGAGATCAGCCTGTCATTTTCTTTCCTGCTGTATACCTTTTCTGGTATGTATCAAGGTTATATTAGCCATATAAGAGTTGGAGAGTGCTGCCTCTTTAATTATTCCCTGGAAAAGTTTGTATAAGACACAATAAACTGTTTCACTAATGTTTGATGAAATTTGCCTATAAAATCATTTGGACCAGAGGTATTCTTTGTGGAAAGAAGTTTTAAAATACTGATGGTAACTTGTTGATAGTTACAGGACTCAAAGTTTTATATACTTAAGTCAATTTTGGTGACTTTTTTTGGAAAAAAGTTCTAATTTCAAAAAATTTCCCATTTCATTTAGATATAAATTTCTTTATGAAACGTTATCTTTCATGAATACTTTTCCAAAGAAGATATCCAGATGGCTAACAGACTCATGAAAAGATGCTCAAAATCACTCATCATCAGGGAAATACAAATCAAAACCATGATGAGATACCACCTCACACCTGTCAGAATGGCTGAAATTAACAACACAAGAAACAACAGGTTTCAGGTGTTGTTACCAAGGATGAGGAAAAAGGGGAACCCTCCTACACTGTTGGTGGGAATGCAAACTGGTGCAGCCACTCTGGAGAACAGTATGGAGGTTCCTCAAAAAGTTGAAAATAGAGCTACCCTACAATCCAGCAACTGCACTACTAGGCATTTATCCAAAGGATAAAAAAATACAGATTCGAAGGGGTACATGCACCCCAATGTTTATAGCAGCATTATCAACAATAGTCAAAGTATGGAAAGAGCCCAAATGACCATCGACAGATGAACAGATAAAGAAGATGTGGTATATATCTATAGAATGGAATATCACTCAGATATCAAAAAGAATGAAATCTTGCCATTTGCAATGATGTGGATGCAGCTAGAGTGTATTATGCCAAGTGAAATAAGTCAGTCAGAGAAAGACGAATACCACATGATTTTCACTCATATAATTCAAGAAACAAAACAGATGAACATATTGGAGAGGGGCGGGAAGAAAAAAGGGAGAGGGAAACAAACCATAAGAGACTCTTAAAGACAGAGAACAAACTGAAGGTTGATGGAGGGAGGTGGGTAGGGGACGGTGTGCTAGATGGGTGATGGCTTTTAAGGAGGGCACTTGATATGAGCACTGGGTGTTATAGGTTAAGTGATAAGTCACTGAATTCTACTCCAGAAACCAATATTGCACTATATGCTGTATGTTAATTAACTAGAATTTAATACAAATTTGAAAAGAAAAAAAATTGTCTTTTCATCTTTTTAATCTTTATTGCATCCACACTTAGGTCCTCTTTTTCATTGCTGACACTGATATTTGTGTCTTCTTCATTTTGCTTAATTTCACCCAAGGTTTGTTGTATCCCTTAGACTTTTCAGACCACCACCTTCTATCTTTCTATTGTATTTTTGTTTTCTTTTCTTTCATTTCTGTTCCTATATTTATTATTTACTCTGAGTTTGTTCTGTTTTTTAACTGCATATTTTATAGATTCTCTAATTTCTTAAGTTTAATGTTTAATTTCCCATCTTACCTCTTCTTCAATACATTCATCTACGGTAATAAACTGACCTAGAAGTATAGCTTTAAAATTTACTTTTTTTACTGATGTATAATTCCACAGAAGAAAATGCATAAATCTTCAGTTTTCATTCTGATGCGTTTAACAACTCTATATGCCCATAATTCATCCAGATCCAGAAAATGTCCATCACGCTAGAATATTCTATCAGGCCCCTTTTCATTGGTCTCCCTCCCAGAGACGCCCTATGTTCTGGTATCATTCATGATGGATTAGTTCTGCCTGTTCTTGGACTTCACATAAATGTAAAATTACAGTATGTATTCTCCTGTGTCCATATTTTCACATGGATCACCAGTAGGCTGTTCCTTTTCATTGCCAAGTAGTATTCTACCATCTGAATATGTCACAACTTGTTTATCCATTCTTCTATTGATAGATATTAATGTCGTTTCCAGTTTACAGCTTTTACAAATCATATTTTTTTGGATAATGTCTCTTTTTGTGCATTTCAAAAATTGGGTTTACTGTCTCAATTTTTATTATAGAGAATTTTTATATTTTCTGGACACAGGTCTTTATCAGATAGATGTTCTGCAAATATTTTCTCACAGTCGCTGGGTTGGATTTTTATTTTCTGAATGATATGTTTTAATTAGCAAAGCATTTAATTGTGAGAAAGCCCAATTTAATTTTTATTTCTCTTTGAATTAGGACTTTTTCCAGTCTGCCAAAATATCTTTGACTATCTCCAAGGTCATGAGTATATAATGATTCATCTTAATTTGTGCATGGAATGAGACACAGGTGAAAATTTTAACCTATCCATTAAAAATTTTATTTGAGTATTACATTTTATTACTAAAAATGCTAGTTATTTTTAATCTGCTTGATGAGTTTCATAATATTTTCATTAAAATTTTGATACACTATTGTTTTTAACATATTAAACAAGGTTATTTTCTATGCTGTTGCTATTACTTTCAATAACTAAGTTATTTGAGTCTCATTTTTGTCATTTGTTTGCTAGCCCTTACTCGTTGGCTTTAGAGGGTATTGTGTTTTATGATTTATTTCTTTGCAAATTTGCACTGTACTTTCATTTTGAGGAATTCTTAGAGCTTGAATTAAAAGTGTGTTCCTTAAGAAAGAATTATTCTTGTTTCAGTCAGGTGCTCAGGAGCACTCCTAATCAAGTATCATCTAAAATAAAATTTTAGATGAGGGTTTTTGTTCCCAGATGGGTGGTGTGAATTTTGCCCTTAAACCACACACATGAGGACAGGATTTTCTCCTTCTTAAACTATCATGCTGAAGTAAGGAAGTTCATTCCTGTCTCTTTTGATGGGTGAACTTTTCCTTTCACTGGGGATATAGTTTTTTGGGGTCCTCAGTATGGGTGAGAGTCTCCTTTTAGATTTCACAATGTGTACAGGCTAGGCATTATATTCTTTTCTGTGATTTTCGTAAGATTTTTTAAATGGGTCTTTAGGGTTCTCGTTAATTGATAGTTGAACCAGCTATTTTGTGCTTCCTTAACTTTCTGGATTCCTGTTTATACTCCATTTTCACTCTGAATATTTTCCTTACATTTTTGTTTCCTCAATAATGCATTTTAAATACAGCTAATATTTTTTAGTGTCTTCATTTTGAAGTGAAAGGTGTTTTGAGGATATCTAGTCCACTGTATTACATGTCAGAAATTGAAAACCCATATTTTCAAAGTGTTTACAGCCTCATCAGCTAACAATAATACAATTTGCAAAACTGGAAACAACAAAAGACAAAACTAGATGTATAGTGTGTAGATTAATAGTAACTTTGATCTAAATATGTGAGGTTCCAATCATCATGAAGACTTTTTAAAAAGTAAAGGATTATTTTCTGCCCTCAGTATATCCAAAGATGATATTCAAAAATGGCACATGTACCGGTTGATTAAGCAGGAGAGAAATCAAATCATTTGGAAAAAAAAAAAAAAGAACAGACAATAGCCATGTTGATAGATTCTTGTTCAAACAGCAGCCTCAGTGCATGAAATATCATCGGGGGCCAAGAGTGACCAGAGATTCCTGTTGATTAAAATATCACCAGTATATTTGATACTTAACCTACCATAGAAATGAATAGACCACTGTTCAATATTTTCAGGTCATGGCTCTTATCTACCTGAATCCAAGGATTTACTAGAAAAGTCACTACATTTGTGGACTCATTGTTCATTACTAGAAAAGAAATGGAAATAAATATCCTCTAGAAATAAGCAAAAACTTAGTTTAGGCTTATAGATTGGCAGCAGGATGTCTCAAAGGAAGAAGTTTTGTAGACTTAATGTTTCTGGATATCTCAATGAAACAAGCCATTGACAATCAAATGAGTTTAAGCATTTCAAATAAGCCTACTTCAAAATTTTTGTAAAGTGTTAATAAGTTCTTACCTTACCTTACTTCTGTGGTACAAATAATGTCAACACTGCCTGAAGACTTCCCTTTAGCTTCTTTTTTGTTGTCGTTGTTCTTTTCATATCTTGCTGAGTAGTTCATGGTTTCCAGAATTCAGTGACTTATCACATTCTATTTCAACTAAATAAGCATAAAGCAGAAAAAGGACATACCTGGCCACATAATTTTACCTTTCCATTAGCAAAACATCTGAGCAAATATATTGTACTTATACCTATTACTTAATCTTTTATATTCCCCCCCTCTACTTAGTATGCTTCCTTTCTCATCAATACAGTTCATACTTAGCCTTTGAAATCTGTTTTGTAGACTTTTTGGAGTATATTTTCTCTTTGGGATGTTCTGCCTCTTGATGTTTTAATGGAGTTACTGTTAGGCATTGGGCAGGTCCCTCTCCCACCTGGCTGTCATCTCCCATCCAAGAAAGACCTCCAAATGAGGAGTTTATAAATTCTGCTCTAGATTTCAGGAGGAACCCTGAAAAGGTACCCTATTGCTCTGGCCTACTTTTTGTTGTTGTTGTTCTGCTGAACTTCTGAATACTAAGAGTACTGGGACCAAGATTTGGATGTGAAGCTAAGGGAAATGTACCAAAGAGATGGCTTTTATGTCAGGCAAGAAATTCACATGTACCCAGTTCACCAAGGCCAAGGAAATCTTCTAGGTCTTTGCAGTCAAAGCCCTAGAAATACTGTGGCAACATTTTCTCCACTGGGGAGTAGGGAAGTGAAAGGGAGAAGGTCACTCTACATGTACCCACTATCCTCCCAACTCCAGAGGTGCTGCCCATGTAAAGAGTTTCGGTGGTACACATGTGAGTAAAGGTGACAGAAGAAAAGCAACTAAAAAGTAATTTTGCCCAAAGCCTCCTTTGTCACATCCCATGTGAACCTGAAAAGGAGGATTTGTACATTCAAGGCCCAAGCCATCTCTCTTTCATTCATATGCTACATATGAAAAAGTGAACCATGTCAATAAAAAGGACAAAATAAAACTATCTTCACTGAATTATTTTGCACATAAATAGTTACTGAAATACATATTTTAATTCTCACTTTTACATTCGTTTTTGCTAAAAAATATTACCCTGGGGTAGGAAAATATAGATAGATAGATAGATAGATAGGTAGATAGATAGATAGATAGATAGATTGCCCTGGATGATTAGGAAAATTAATCCCAATTAATCCCAACTCTCTTAATATGTTAAACCAAAAAATTAACAAGACTCATCTTACTGTGTTCTAAGACAGTCTCAAAAGAAATGATCCCCGATCCTTTCTAATCATCAACCAGCCCACTGTTTACAATCAATTAACCTTTAATTCCCACAACACACTTATCACCAAGATAATTTTCAGAAATGTGCACATCACATTCAGATAATCCTCACTGTTCCCTCTGTACTATACTTCATTTCCACTAACAGGACAGAAGTTTGGGGAGCTGCCACATTCCAACAGGAACCTGGCAAGGTTCACTGAGGATTTTCCACAGTTGCCCAAAGTCCAAGCTATCACTGGGCCTCATCATCGAGCTGAGAAGCCAACACCGATTATAACCATGCAGCTATACTTGAGACTGCAGGATAGCGATCGGTGGACTCCAGCGCCACCTACAGGCGATACCTTTATTGAATTCTTTTCTCAGGACAAAAAGACGATGTACCTGAGAGGTGATGAATTACACTGCTCACCAGAAGCTAAAGCGGATTCTTCTACTTTGGCTCTTCTGCAGTTGCCTTTATTTTAGAGACCAATAATTAATTACTCCTGAATGGGCCTAATTTCAAATATAACAGAGGGGCGCCTGGGTGGCTCCATCGGTCAAGCCGCTGCCTTCGGCTCAGGTCATGATACTGGGGGTCCTGGGATGGAGCCCCACATCGGGCTCCCTGCTCCACAGGGAGTCTGCTTCTCCCTCTCCGTCTGCCCTTCCTCCCCACTCATGCTCACTCTCTCTCTCAAATAAATAAAATCTTAAAAAGAATAATAAAACAGAAACCAAAGTTTTTATATTATTATCAGAGGAAATGGATTAATTATCTATTCTCTAGTATTGTGATGAGACTGCCCAAGCTGGTATGGTTAAAAGATGACAAAAAGGGGCACCTGGATGGCTCAGCCAGTTAAGCAACAGACTCTTTTGATCTCATCTTGGGTCTTGATCTCAGGGTCATGAGTTCAAGCCCCATGTTGGACTCTGGGCTGGGTGTCGAGCCTACTTAAAAAAAAAAAAAAAAAAGATAACAAAAATATTGGGATACTGGTATAGTGCCATTAATACTAATACCATTAATACTTTAACCTGCTAGATCATTAACCTTTGGTAGTTAATATAAATTATCTCATTATATGTATAGACTATGTCTACACAGTAGTCAATGGGGTGCTTAGACAGTATTACAGATAATTTTTCTGTATAATAATTACCCAAATCATCAAATATTCAATAAGTATCTACTCTGAAATGGGCATTATGATAGTAAAAAACTCTGTTCTGGGGACTTGCATTATGCATTTTGTCTATCTAACTTAATTGGAATTTAAAATTAAATAATTAAGCAAATACTTGTTGAGCTTCTACTATGTCCCCAACAGTGAGCTAGGGGCACAATACCACATTAGGTGCAAATACAATGAAATGAAAATTCCTTGTTCCTATCATCAAATAGTTAACATTATAATTGGGAAGAGGAGACATATACAGATAAAAACATAAAGGAGAGTTCCAGGGAGTAGGTGTTCTAAGAAGTGAGAAACGTTAAGAGATTACAATAAGAACAAGGACTTTAATTAAGCCTAGAATGGACAGACAGAAGCAGACAACAGGAGTAATGGAAAAAGAGGTTTGGTAGTATGAATGGAAGAGATATATGAGCTCAAAACATACTCATGGCCAAAACCACATTTCTTTTGCATCTGCGACATAACAGAACTTCTCCATACTTCTTTGGTTCCCACATAACTCTGCAAGATGGCTACTATTATTATTTCTATTTAATAGATGAGGATATGGAGGCTGAGAGAGGCTGAATAATTTGATCCGAGTCACTGAACTGAGAAGTAGTAAAATCAGGATTCAAACCCAAACTTTATCATTCCAAAGTAGGTGTTCTGAACCACCATGCCAACGATAATAAACCATCTGTCTTTAAAGGATGCAGAGTATGGCTTGAGATAAATTTAGGAAGTATAACAGCCGGGCAACAGATGGCACATTCAATTGGGTTATTCAAGTTGAGTTTGATACAGAGAATATTTACAAAGGTGTGTGCAAGGTACAGAAAAGCCACCAGAATAAGGCAGTATCCCAACACTAGTAAACAATTTCCACCCTTCAGGGTGGAGTGGAGAGTGGGAGTTACCAAACCCCAGAAGGACAGGGTCTTATGGAGAGAGATGCCAGATAAGATAAAAGACTTTGAGTAGAAAGGCGGAATCTGAGGGAATAAATTCCCTGATGTCATCTTCCTCCTTCCCACCAGGATTCTCACTCACACAGCTCACAGAGATCAGCCACCAGGGCCAGAGAGTAGTTGAAGAAGGGTAGAGAATGAATCTGGAGAAGCAAATGGAAGAGGGGAGGCACTAGGATATCCTGTGAGGTTCTTGAGTGTTAGCCTAAGCTATCTAGACTTTATTCTGTTGGGAATAAAGAATCAAAAAATGTTTGGGGAGAGTTAACTACATATGAAAGAACTGCTTTAGGAAAACTAAATTTTCATTAATGCAGATAGAATAAAAAGGTTGGTAGCAAGGACACTTTGGAAAAAACTTTGTAGAAAGTTCTGGCAGGAGACTTTAGGAGCCTAAAGTGAGTAATGGTAGCAGAAGAGAAAGGAAAAGGCTCCATGGGCTATGATATTTGAAAGGAATGAACTCGATTCTCAATCACACAGACAGTGCAGTCCATCAATGAGTGAGTCTGCCTTCTGTTTTCTATTTTGTCCATTTTGGAATTTATTTTAATGGATTCATGACTTTCATTCCATCATCGAAGACTTTCTGCAACTAACTGATGTTATTCATTTTAAGAGCAAACATAAGCTGAGAGGTTAAGACAAAAGATCTCAGAAGTGATGACCTTACCTTCAAGGTTGAGGGGGAGCAGGGAAAGAAATTTAAAGATAACACATATTAAACTGACTGTGATTGGCAATTTTAAATTCAAATTTTCCCCATACACTGAGGAGGTAGGTATTACTAGCATTCTACAGAAAAAGAAACATGCTGAAGTTCACATAGATAGTAATAATTATAAACAATGATGATGATGATGATGTTAATGAAATCTGAGTCGGCATCCTTGTTTTATTTTGAGACTTAGTAACCCTGATCAAAACACCCCCAGCATCACAACATCAATCAAATTTTCAAATTATATTAATGTGATCCTTAAAATAAGTCAATTAGGTAAGATGACATAAACCAAAGAGGTCTAGTAAACTGAGTGACTTTCCCACAGACGGAGAATGTCAGAGTCAACATCAAACTCTGCATTTCTGTAATTCTTCTTTTGGATTCTTACACAGTCACAGTCTCTTGATTAAACATATTATATCAATACATGAATTTTATGTACAACGAACTTAAAAAGAAAAAGCTTCACAACCAATGCTGTGGGTGAATTCCTATAAAGCTGGCTTACTTTCATAGGTATTTCCTAAATATACACCAAAAACAAAACTAATGGCAGAAGTTGAAGTCAGGAATAAAGCGGAAGGTTCTTTTCAGGACTGTAGCTTTTACTAGTTACCGCATCTTTGATTGATGCTACCAAAGTGAAGAGGTTGCTAGAATGGCAAGTAAAATAAGAGGGAAATGAGAGGGCTCAAACTAGGTAGTGTGAAGTGCTATTCATTCCAAGTGCCACCTACTGGAAGAGTGAACTTGCTAAGAAATGAATTGCAAGGAATGACATTTGAATAGAACACCTGATACTTTCAGCTCAAGTTTAGCAAAATTCAGCAGGTGTCAGAAAAATTTTTGTTTATAAAGAGAGAAACATCATAATCCAAAGAGATCAGAGCCTGTTTAGAAGAATCTAAAAGTAATCGGGAGGAAAGATGGCGGAGGAGGAGGGGACCCTATTTCAACTGGTCCCCGGAATTGAGCTGGATATCTACCAGACCACTCTGAGCACCCACGAAACCAGCCTGAGATGTAAGAAGATCTGGATCTCTACAAACAGAATATCGCAGGGGGTTGGTTTTGAGGTATGAAGCAGGGAGCCGTGATTCCATGGGCAGATATCGGAGGATAAACGGCAGCGGGAGGAAGCCTGGCCATGCGGATCCTGCACCGCCGGTGAGTGACAGCCTCGGGCGCTGCAGATGGGGCGCAGACTCGCAGGACTGGTAGCAGTGGGGAAAGGACTCTAGGGCAGCCCCCGGGATGGAAACACAGAGCGGCAGGGTCGCGCCAGTGAACTGCAGTCCCCGGAAGGAAACCCGGAGCGGCGGGGTCGCACGTGCAAACTGGGAGCGGCTGGCGCTTTTAGAAGCACAAAGGGCAGAGATGGACCCCGACCTGGAGGCAGGACTGGGGGCACTGCGGAGGGGTGCACAACCCAGGCCGCTGCAGTTTATAGCAGCACGGACAGAAACGGAGATGGTGTGGCCTGGAGAGCTCACTGAAGAACAGACTGCGGTCTCTCTGCTCTGAGGCAGAGGGTTGGAAATGGTCCCTTCTGCTCTGACTACTCGCGGAAGAGACGCCGAAAGCCGCCAGAGAACAAAAGCCCCAAAAACTGATTCCCGCTGAGCCCATCCCCCACCACAGGGGGGCAGGGCAACTCCGCCCAAACAGGGTTGCCTGAGTAACAGTGCAGCAGGCCCCTTCCCCAGAAGACAGGCTGGGAAAACAAGAGTCCAGCAACCCTAAGGTCCCAAGAAAACAGGTGCATCTTGCTTGGGTTCTGGTCAATAATTTGGACTCTATACCTTCCCTCAAACACCCATCAACAGAATGACTAGGAGGAGGAACCCCCAAAATAGAAAAGACTCAGAGATTATGACTTATGCTGCAGATTTACAAATGGATGCAGATATAACCAAGATGTCGGAGATGGAATTCAGGCTGGCAATTGTGAAGACAATGGCTAGACTGGAGAAATCAATTAATGGCAACATAGAGTCTCTAAGGGCAGAAATGAAAGGTGAATTGGCAGAACTTAAAAATGCTATCAATGAGATCCAATCCAATCTAGATAATCTAACAGCTAGGGTAACTGAGGCAGAAGAATGAATAAGCGACCTGGAAGACAATATAATAGATAAAAAGGGAAAAGAGGAGGCCAGGGAAAAACAACTCAGAATCCATGAGAATAGAATCAGAGAAATAAGTGACACCATGAAGCGTTCCAATGTCAGAATAATTGGAATTCCGGAGGAAGTGGAGAGAGAGAGAGGACTAGAAGATGTATTTGAGCAAATTGTAGCTGAGAACTTCCCTAATCTGGGGAATGAAACAAACATTCACGTCCGAGAGGCAGAGAGGACCCCTCCTAAGATCAAGGAAAACAGGCCAACACCCCGGCATGTAATAGTAAAACCTACAAATTTCCTTGCAAAAAAACTTGCAAGGAAATCATCTTAAGGGCAGTTGGGGGAAGAGATTCCTTACGTACAGAGGGAGGAACATCAGAATAACGTCAGGCCTATCCACAGAGACCTGGCAAACCAGAAAGGCCTGGCAGGACATATTCAGGGTACTACATGAGAAGAACATGCAGCCAAGAATACTTTATCCGGCAAGGCTTTCATTTAGAATGGATGGAGAGATGCAGAGCTTCCACGACCAGCAGAAACTGAAAGAATATGTGACCACTAAGCCGGCCCTGCAAAAAATATTAAGGGGGGTTCTATAAAGGAGAAAGACCCCAAGAGTGATATACAACAGAAATTTACAGGGACAATCTATAAAAACAACGTCTTCACAGGCAACATGATGACAATTAATTCATATCTTTCAATAATCACTCTCAACGTGAATGGCCTAAATGCTCCCATAAAACGACACAGGGTTGCAGAATGGATAAAAAGACAGGACCCATCCATATGCTGCCTACAAGAGACTCATTTTGCACCTAAAGATACATCCAGACTGAAAGTGAAGGGATGGAGATCCATCTTCCATGCCAGCGGACCTCAAAAGAAAGCTGGGGTAGCAATTCTTCTATCAGACAAATTAGATTTTAAGCTAAATTCTGTAATTAGAGACATAGAAGGACACTTTATCATTCTTAAAGGGTCTATCCAACAAGAAGATCTAACAATTGTAAATATCTATGCCCCCAACATGGGAGCAGCCATCTACATAAGCCAACTGTTCACCAAAATAAAGAGTCATATTGATAACAATATGTTAATTGTAGGAGACCTCAATACTCCACTCTCAGCAATGGACAGATCATCTAAGCAGAAAATCAACAAGGAAACAAGAGCTTTGAATGATACAGTGGACCAGATGGACCTCATAGATATTTATAGAACATTCCACCCTAAAACAACAGAATACTCATTCTTCTCGAGCACGCATGGAACTTTCTCCAGAATAGACCACATACTGGGTCACAAATCAGGTCTCAACCAATACCAAAAGATTGAGATTATTCCCTGCATATTCTCAGACCACAATGCTTTAAAACTGGAACTCAATCACAAGAAAAAATTTGGCAGAAATTCAAACACTTGGAAGCTAAAGACCACTCTGTTCAAGAATGTTTGGGTCAACCAGGAAATCAAAGAACTTAAACAACTCATGGAAATCAATGAGAACAAAAACACATCGGTCCAAAACCTATGGGATACTGCAAAGGCGGTCCTAAGAGGGAAATACATAGCCATCCAAGCCTCACTCAAAAAAATAGAAAAATCCCGAATTCACCAACTAACTCTACACCTTAAAGAACTAGAGAAAACGCAACAAACGATGCCTAAGCCACGCATTAGAAGAGAAATAACTGAAATTAGAGCAGAAATCAATGAATTAGAAACCAGAAACACAGTAGATCAGATCAACGAAACTAGAAGTTGGTTCTTTGAAAGAATTAATAAGATCGATAAACCACTGGACAGACTTATCCAAAAGAAAAGAGAAAGGATCCAAATTAATAAAATTATGAATGAAAGGGGAGAGATCACGACTAACACCAAGGAAATAGAAACAATTATTAGAAATTATTATCAACAACTATATGCCAAAAAACTGAGCAATCTGGATGAAATGGAGGCCTTCCTGGAAACCCATAAGCTGCCAAGACTGAAACAGGAAGAAATTGACAACATGAATAGGCCAAAAACCAGTAACGACATTGAAGCAGTGATCAAAAACCTCCCAAAAAACAAGAGTCCAGGGCGCCTGGGTGGCTCAGTTGGTTAAGCGACTGCCTCCGGCTCAGGTCATGATCCTGGAGTCCCTGGATCGAGTCCCGCATCGGGCTCCCTGCTCAGCAGGGAGTCTGCTTCTCTCTCTGACCCTCCCCCCTCTCATGTACTCACTCTCTCTCATTCTCTCTCTCTCAAATAAATAAATAAAATCTTTAAAAAAAAAAAAAAACAAGAGTCCAGGACCTGATGGATTGCCTGGGGAATTCTACCAAACATTCAGAGAAGAAATAATACCTATTCTACTGAAGCTGTTTTACAAAATAGAAACAGAAGGAAAACTTCCAAACTCATTTTATGAGGCCAGCATTACCTTAATCCCCAAACCAGGCAAAGACCCCAACAAAAAGGAGAATTTCAGACCAATATCCCTGATGAATATGGATTCCAAAATCCTCAACAAAATCCTAGCTAATAGGATCCAACAATACATTAAAAGGATCATCCACCACGACCAAGTGGGATTTATCCCCGGGATGCAAGGGTGGTTCAACATTTGCAAATCAAGCAATGTGATAGAACACATTAATAAGAGTAGGGAGAAGAACCATATGGTCCTCTCAATTGATGCAGAAAAAGCATTTGACAAAATACAACATCCTTTCCTGATTAAAACTCTTCAGAGTCTAGGGATAGAGGGAACATTCCTCAAGTTCATAAAATCCATCTATGAAAAACCCACAGCGAACATCATCCTCAATGGGGAAAAGCTGAAAGCCTTTCCCTTAAGATCAGGAACACATCAAGGATGCCCACTCTCGCCACTGTTGTTCAACATAGTACTAGAAGTCCTAGCAACAGCAATCAGACAACAAAAAGAAATAAAAGGTATTCAAATTGGCAAAGAAGAAGTCAAACTCTCTCTTTTCGCAGACGACATGATACTTTATGTGGAAAACCCAAAAGACTCCACCCCCAAATTACTAGAACTCATACAGCAATTCAGTAATGTGGCAGGATACAAACTCAATGCACAGAAATCAGTTGCTTTCTTATACACTAACAACGCAACTGTAGAAAGAGAAATTAGAGAAACGATTCCATTTACAACAGCACCAAAAACCATAAGATACCTCGGAATAAACCTAACCAAAGAGGTAAAGGATCTAAACTCTAGGAACTACAGAACACTCATGAAAGAAACTGAAGAAGACACAAAAAGATGGAAATATATTCAATGCTCATGGATCGGAAGAATAAACATTGTTAAAATGTCTATGCTACCCAGAGCAATCTATACCTTCAATGCCATCCCGATCAAAATTCCAATGACATTTTTCATAGTGCTGGAACAAACAATCCTAAAATTTGTATGGAATCAGAAAAGACCCCGAATCGCCAAGGAAATGTTGAAAAAGAAAAACAAAGCTGGGGGCATCACGTTGCCCGATTTCAAGCTATATTACAAAGCTGTGATCACCAAGACAGCATGGTACTGGCACAAAAACAGACATATAGACCAATGGAACAGAACAGAAAACCCAGATATGGACCCTCAACTCTATGGTCAAATAATCTTTCACAAAGCAGGAAAAAACATGCAATGGAAAAGAGACAGTCTCTTCAATAAATGGTGCTGGGAAAATTGGACAGCCACATGCAGAAGAATGAAACTCGACCATTCTCTAACACCATTCACAAAGATAAACTCAAAGTGGATGAAAGACCTCAATGTGAGACAGGAATCCATCAAAATCCTAGAGGAGAACATAGGCAGTAACCTCTTTGACATCGCCCACAGCAACTTCTTTCAAGATACATCTCCAAAGGCTAGTGAAACAAAAGCAAAAATGAACTTTTGGGACTTCATCAAGATAAAAAGCTTCTGCACAGCAAAGGAAACAGTCAACAAAACAAAGAGGCAACCTACAGAATGGGAGAAGATATTTGCAAATGACACTACAGATAAAGGGCTGGTATCCAAGATCTATAAAGAACTTCTCAAACTCAATACCCAAAAAACAAATAATCAAGTCAAAAAGTGGGCAGAAGAGATGAAAAGACACTTCTCTGAAGAAGACATACAAATGGCTAACAGACACATGAAAAAATGTTCATCATCATTAGCCATCAGGGAAATCCAAATCAAAACCACATTGAGATACCACCTTACACCAGTTAGAATGGCAAAAATGGACAGGGAAAGAAACAACAAATGTTGGAGAGGTTGTGGAGAAAGGGGAACCCTCTTACACTGTTGGTGGGAATGCAAGTTGGTACAGCCACTTTGGAAAACAATGTGGAGGTTCTTCAAAAATTGAAAAATAGAGCTACCCTATGACCCAGCAATTGCACTCCTGGGTATTTACCCCAAAGACACAGACGTAGTGAAAAGAAGGGCCATATGCACCCCAAGGTTCATAGCAGCAATGTCCGCAATAGCCAAACTGTGGAAAGAGCCGAGATGCCCTTCAACAGATGAATGGATAAAGAAGATGTGGTCCATATATACAATGGAATATTATTCAGCCATCAGAAAGGATGAATACCCAACTTTTACATCAACATGGATGGCACTGGAGGAGATTATGCTAAGTGAAATAAGTCAAGCAGAGAAAGTCAATTATCATATGATTTCACTTATTTGTGGAACATAAGGAATAGCATGGAGGACATTAGAAGAAGGAAGGGAAAAATGAGGGGGGTGGGAATTGGAGGGAGAGATAAACCATGAGAGACTATGGACTCTGAGAAACAAACAGGGTTTTAGAGGGGAGGGGGGAGGGGGGATTGGTTAGCCCAGTGATGGGTATTAAGGAGGGCACATACTGCATGGAGCACTGGGTGTTATACGAAAACAATGGATCGTGGATCACCACATCAAAAACTAATGATGTATTGTATGGTGACTAACATAACATAATAAAATTAAAAAAAAAAAAAGAGTTACATGAAGACAAATAATTGAAAAGATAATTGCCAAAAATATTACAAATTTGATGAAAACAAAAACCAATAGAACCCAGAAATACAACAAACCTCTAAGTACAAAAAAATAAGCTAGTTAGAAAAAAGTGCACCACGGCACATAATAAATTTACTGAAACCAATAAAAAGGTAAATCTTTAAAAAAAAGAGAAAAAATAAGTTACATGCAGATGAACTAAGAAGAATGACAGAAAGGAAGAAAAGCAAAACTTATTTGCATATAATATCATCATCTAAGTACAAATTTCTGTGGAATCCACAAAGAATAAAATTAAAAAGGGAATTTAAGCAATGCTGGCAGATACAAGATCAATACACAAAAATCAAGTGTATTTCTTTATTCTAACAACAACCAATCAGAAACTGAAATTGTAAAAACAATACCATTTATAGTGGAATTGCAAATGTGTAAAACTCAAGGCTCACTCTGCAAAAGATGTACAAGATCTGATCCCTGAAAAGTACAAAATCCTGCTGAGACAAATTAAAGATCCAAACAAATGAAGATAACTGGTGTGTCCAGGTATCAACACACTCAATATTGTCACTTCTTGCCACATTGATCTATAAATTCAACCCAACTCCAGTGAGAAATTTCAGATGTTTTTTGTTACAATTGACAAGTCGATCCCAAAATTCATGCAAAAATACAAGACCAAAAATAGTCCAAACTGCTTTGAAAAGGGAGAACAAAAGTGGATTTCTTACATTATCTGATCTCACAATTTATTACACAATACTAGTGACAATAATCAATATAATGTGGTATTGGTATAAAGACACACAGATTAACGGGACAGAGTTCAGAAATAGCCCACACACACGTATACAGAGTCCAGTGCTTTTTGACAGAGTTACAAAGGAAATTCAGCAGAGAAAGGCGAGTCTTGAATGGTGCAGCACAACTGAATGACCTTACGTTAAGTACAAACTCAGCTCCAAGTTTGTGGAGCACAGACGTGCCCCCCCTTACTACTGAACAACTCCGGTCACTCTAGTAGACTGAGTACCTGACCAGGACGTATGAAGTGACCATGTCACCCAAGGTGACTATCCTGACAGTTCTTCTAAATCAAAGTCAGGAGGTTGAAAGTGGAATCCATTTTATTAGGGAAGGGATACATTCATACTCGGCCTTGAAAAAATCCCTGAGTTTAAGGAACCCAAGTTTTTAATAACATCCTTTCCTCTTCGGGAGACATTATCTCTACCTTCCAATGTTGTTTGTTATACAAATAGGATATCCAGAAACAAAACTATGTCCAGAATAAAAGTAGTCAGGCCTCTGCTTCTAAGATGTGCAGAAATATGAGACCCCTGAAGAATCCTCAGTACCCCGCTAGGGGGATGGAGTGATTCTGAAGGATTAGGCTCACCCCACTGCAGCCTTAGCTGGAAGGAGGCAGCATGACATCTATTTCTGAATGAATACTGAAGTATTACTATTCTATGGAATTGGTATTCTGAATCCAGACTGATTCTGTGTCTTAAAATAACACCAACGTTCCTATCTAAGAAAAAACTAATCACACTGAGCAAATTAAAGGGCAAAGAGGGAAAAAACTGTTTGCTTTATACTTGGATCCCACTAACAATCTTGATATCAACACGCTACGTCACACACACAACTTGTGCATACCAAAAACAGCCGTCACAGAAAATTCTCCTGGGGAATTAAAACTTTACTATTTTGCCTTACAGGTTTCAGCAATGCTTGGCTTTTATTACAAATAACATACATTACCTTGCTAATTTGGAAAGAAACCATAATGAAAAAAATTGAAAGCAGAGAAGTTTGGGAGTCCCGAATGGATTCAGGAATTAAACAACAACACCTTTTGAAAAATCACCTTCTTTCTCCAAGCATCACAGTCTCATATTAAAGGGCTCTTAAGCAGAGCCAGGGCCATTCTTGCTCAGCCATATTCAAGAAGCTAAACCATATCTAGCACATCTATCAGTTCAATTCCAAAAGAGTACAGCCTGGTTCTGTGAGAGCAAAACTTAGCTTCACCGTGACAGCGCTTCAGAGAAACATACTGGCTTTGGGGGCAAGAGACAAGTGAGGACCAGAACTTCATTAGTTGGAATTAATCGTCAGTGATATAGAATGATGCATAGAAAACAGGCAAGACAAAGCAAATGTCTTTGAAACAAGACTCCATTCTGGTTGCAACAGTCAGAAACAACTACTTTCTGAGAAAAAGTAGAGGTTCTTAAATAAATATCTATGGGAATCCGTGTACCCAGTGGGCTACTCTAAATATTACACTAATCAGAAATACTATATACTACTGCTTAATGTGATTTCCTGAATTAAACTAAAAATAAATGCAGTAGCACACACCTTTTGGTACCCAGATCTACTCAGAGGCACTGTATTTAAAATATCAATAAAGGGGCGCCTAGGTGGGTCAGCATATGACTCTTGGTTTCAGCTCAGGTCATGGTTTCAGCTCAGGTCATGATCTCATGGGTCATGAGATGGAGCCCCAGGAAGGGCTCCACACACAGCAGGGAGTCTGCTTGAAGAGTCTCTCCCTCTGCCCTCCCCTCACAAGCTCTCTCGCGCTCCCCCTCCTTCTCTCTAAAATAAATAAATAAATCTTTAAAAAATATATATCAATAAAAATTACTAAGAATCAGCTTTGGAATGATGCAACAGTATAGATTTTCTCCCACCTTGAAAGAAATTGATAAGAATTATCTTGTCTAGTTGTATTAAATATCATAACCTCAAGATAATTCATATAGAATAAATTGATAAGGCAAAATATTTTCCTTAAAGTGAGGCATATGTGTTGAAAGCCTAATCTAAATATTAGTGTTTTACAAATTCTAGAATTTCTGATCAAAATCTTACAATATTAATGCCAACTGTGCTTACAATGTCTCAACCAATCAGGTTTTAAATAGTAATACAGGGAGACGGAAGGAAGGCAGACAGACAGGAGTTCCTGTTTTTGAGGATTTCAAAATTAAGTCAGTAAATTGGGCACCTAAGCACATGAAAGAAAAATCAATGAACTGAAATTTTCAAAAACGTATTAAGAGAAAAGCAAAAACACCGTGTTGACCTTCTGTCAAAGATTAGAAAACTATGTATATTTTGTGGGACTAATAAATTGATGAGTTACTGGTTTAGAAGAGCTCAAAAAAAATTCCTGGTAACTAAGAAATGCTCAGTATTCATTTGGAAGCCGTACTAGCTCTTGTCATGGGAAGACTGGAGGTTGGTCTCTCAGAGAACAAGTTTATTTTCTGGATCTAGAGGTAGAAGGACTCTCTGGGTGCAGCAAATATGATGTATTAAAATTCAAAGAAGGTGCTGATCAAAAACTATGCAAGACAGACATGACCCAAAGAGGCATGAGAGGAGCCCAGAAAGCTCCCCAACTTAGAGGAAACCAGATATGAAAGCTCATGCACCGTAATAAGCTTCTGAGCACTGAGAGCAAATGCAAAGCCGTTAGGCACAAATGATGTGGCATGGAGATCCCGAGTAATTAGCAGAACTGCTAAGTATGGTTATCTCTGGACATCTACGAGTGGGTGAAGAAGTGTGGTGCTTTATTTACAAAGGTATGGGTGTGGGAGGTGGATTCAAAAAGAGTCACACACATTTGCCAAACGCTTAAAGAGGATTCTTAGTCTGTTTTTCCAGGAATCGGGGGAAAGGAGGAACTCTCCAGTTGTTTTCACAAACTGACAGCAGCTAGGTTTGAAACAGCCACATAACATAAACATTAAAACAGAATTGTATTCTCTGCAGAACACAAAACTAACATTTTATTTAGAATATATAGTCTAATAAGGTCTTTTAATTAATGGAGCAATTTAAGCCAAAGTTTCTTTCTTTTTATTCTGAGGATAAATGGACATTTATATCTAACATGCACTGGTTATACGCAAATACAAGTGAGTCATGGCCCATTTCTGAGAAGCACATGCATTCTGGAAGCAGTGCATGCTAATTACAGTACTTATTGAAAATCACCATTTTGACAACTATAATTTTGCCACCACCTTTCCAAATCCTAAATTGCAAAGTATCTTGTGGCAAATATATTCTAACTAAAATATACTCTATTGCAGCTGCTAAAAATTTCTGAGACTGAGTCCTCTTTTGTGAACAAGGACACCATACGACATCTTTAAAATACTGTGTTTAATGATGGAACTGCCCAATAACTATTTTATTTTTAAGATGAATATACCCCCTGGCACATACAATAATTATTATTAATAACAAACTTCTATAAAACAATACATAATTAATATTCATTGAGGACAAGCCACACACTAGGCATTGTGCCTAAGCAGCTTACATGCCTCTCTCTGTTTTTCTATCTACCTATTGTCTATCTAATCGCTCTATCTAGCAATTAGACCAAACTGTATAATTTAATACTAAATTCTACTCTTTTAAAATAACATTACGAGCACTTTGGAAAAAAAAAAAAACAAGGGGTGACTGGGCAGCACAATCGGTTAAACGTCCAACTCTTGGTTTCCACTCAAGTCGTGAACTCAAGGGTCCTCTGCTTGAGTTTCTCTCTCCCTCTGCTCCTCCCCCCGTGCTCTCTCTCTCTAAAATAAATTAATAAATCTTTAAAAAAAAAAAAAGAAAAAATATAAATGACAGAAAATAATCCAGTTCTACATAAGTTAACAAACATATTATACCAATTCACTAATATAGCCAATGTCTTCACTACAATGGGTAATTTGAGAAGATATTATAGCAATATATAGTGTTCCAGACAACAAGTTTTAGTCTTATCAAATTGAAATGTGCCTTTAATTACCAAATAAATATTTGATAATATTTATTTATTTAACTTTCAGATATAAATACTTGATTTACAGAAATCATTTATTAAGTACCAAAACTTCACAAGACTCCTTCTAATTACATATAAAAGTAATATATAAAAGAAATCTGTCTCAAGTTTATAGAACTCTTTACACTTCATTAGCTATATATTTAATTCTGATTACTACAACAGTAAAAAGTAATTTCATAATAGGTTGCATGCAGAAACTCGTAATTAAATTAGAGTTAGAGGTAACATTTCAAGAAGTTAAATTATATATTAACCTACAGAATAGAGGAGAATATTATTATGCTGAACAATGGTGAAGCCAAGCCCTTACAGCCAAAAAATTCATTTGCTGCCCACCTTTTTTTAATGAATAAAATTCAATTTTTAAAAATAATGTAAGAGAAAAATCAAATATATATCTTGTTATTTTTAATGAGCCCTACATGTGCATTTGGTTAAGCAATAAACTCACTGTTTTCCTAGTACTGTCTGTAGAAGCTATTGTTGGGGCAAGGTAAAAAATAGGAAGTTTGGAAATAAAATTTCCAAAATTGTTTCAGTGTTGAACTGTATCACTATGAAACACATTTCATTAATTTCCAAGATTAAAGCCTTCTTGACTGATAAATTTAAGACCTTTTTTGTTCAATATTAATGATAGACAATTCATTTAAAAAGGAGAAATTATGATCTTCTTAAATATTATATTCACTTAGTTTTCTGTCAAATTATTAAAAATTGTTTCTCACCTTCAATGTGTGAATTCAATGAATATTTCAACAAGTGATAGGTATGTTTAATAATGGCTTAAATAATGAATAAATTTTACATTAAGCTTTTATGCAATAATTACTGAAAATGCTACAAAAAACTACATTATAAAACTCCTTTTTTAAGTCTTATGATACTGAAAAATATAATTAATAACATATATTGATGAAACATAATTTTGAAAGACTGGTGTTTATACAGACTTATTTTTATAAATTCTATACATCTTCACTGAAAACATGCACATACAAATTCACAGTGACCAATACATTGTTTAGTTTCAACCCTGTGGTACTAGATTAGTTTAGTTTTACGTCAAGCCAATTTCCTTCCCAAACATTTTCAATCAATGTCTATGTTCTCCGATAAATATAGAACTCTGGAAGAATATTTAAATAAATAAAATTTAGCAGAGATCGGACCAAAACCAAAAGCCACGCCTACCAACATATTTACTTTTGCAACGACTTGGAAACTGGCTCCATATTTCAGTTAGCACAGAGCCCTTGAACCTTTCACATACCTATGTATGATATATTCCAAAACATCTAGATTCTGCCTAAATTCCTTAATCTGATACAAAGTTGTGATACCCAAGAGTTGAAACACTCTTGGATGCAACATATTGGCCTCAATACCCGCAGGTAAACAATGTAAAGGGCTCATGGATACAAGCATAATCCAAGTTAAGGACTTCCCCTGAGATTTTTAAGTGGGAAAACAGAAAACTTGAATCCAGGATGGAGAGAAAAGCTGTTATATTATTATTCCACTCCATTTTTTAATAAAATGTTCATCAGATACCACAACTTCCTTTGGCATTTTGAAGAATAGGTCTATTATCAGCAACATATAAATTTTTCCTCCTCCTAATATTTGAAAAGCTTAGTCATTACACTAATAGAAAATACCTTCCAATAATCAGAGAAAAGTAGCTTTTTCAATGACAAATGGCTTATAGCAAGACTAAAGTGTTTGCACAATATTTCTTAAACCTGAAAAATATTAGGAAATTTGAATACGAGAACACAAAGTACATTTTCCGATTTTAAATTATATTTTGTGGCTAAAAAGAAGTTTTAGATAAAATAACGACTCTGTAAGAATAAGACTACCAAGTTGATGATAAGTACAATGTAGCCAGCATTAAGTTTAAGTACAAGCTTGTTACAAATGCCAGTTTTGAAAGTATAAATATGTATTATTTGCATTAAGGTAATTCACAACTCTGTATATTTTGATGATGCTTCAAATTCCTCAAAATATCCAAGATATATATTATTTTTTATCTATTCACAGATCTTACACATTGAATTACTACATACATATTGATTTTCAGTATCTTTTGAAACTGTAACAGAAGTAACACTTTTAATTAAGCACCAATAAATCAGAAAAAGTTACATGTTTTTAAAAGCTATTTCATCAAAGTAAAATATTGGTGTTAGCTTGTTACCAAGATTTAATTTATGCTATCTTCAATGACTATCCCTTTCTAAGCAATTCTCCTTTTCCTACTTCTTAAAAATTATTCAAAGAATAAAAGAACTTTGCTATAAACATACATATTGTAATTTTTACCATATGTAAAAAGTTTAGTTTTTAACATTTCTATGAGGTATTGTCCTAGCCATTTTAGTGAAGAAATACAGGAACAATAAATAATAGTTATCTGATGACAATAAATTATATATTTACTTCCAGCTTCCACAAGCCTACTTACTTTTTACCGGATTAAAAGCTGGTATTGGGTGAGACCAGAATTGCCAACTTTTGCAATTTTCCTGCTGATAAAAATGCTGGATAAGCTAACTTGTACTGTTTAACTGAAAGAGTAATATTTGCCTACATGCCATGGAAAATAGACAAAATATGTTTCTGGTGCTTTTTCATTTTGTCAATATTGGAATACCTCTTACTGACAGAAAAGTTGCAACGCCAAAGGCTGAAAATGGATTCTGACTTTAAGATTTTCAAAAGCTGCTAAGTAAATTAAACGAGTACACAAATAAAATACAAAACAAAATAAGATATATGGCCTATGAGGGCGCCTGGGTGGCTCAGTCGTTAAGTGTCTGCCTTCGGCTCAGGTCATGATCCCAGGGTCCTGGGATCGAGTCCCACATCGGGCTCCTTGCTTAGTGGGGAGTCCGGTTCTCCCTCTCCCTCTGCCCCTGCTTGTGTCCCCTCTCTCGCTGTGTCTCTCTCTGTCAAATAAATAAAATTAAAAAAGAAAAAAAAAGAAATATGGCCTATGAGAGACATGGGTACATGCTATAGAAATTGAAAGGAATAAAAAGATGGTTTCTGGCTAAGGGGCAAGGCAGAGAAAATCAGGAGATGCTTATAGTAGTATTGTTTGCATATGGCCTCAGCAGATGGGAAGAAACTGGATATTACGTTTAAAGATACCCGAATTTGAAGAAAAAAAGAAAAAGAAAACTTCACAGTATACGTTCAAGTATAGGGGCCCTGGGCAGGCTGCCCTAAAATGTGCCACTTTGGCATAAAGATTATTTTGAGTTAAAATGAAAGCCCACCAGGTGCAGGAAAGGCACTCTGCCTCCCCCAAAACTTCCTCAATTTACACTGGAAAGGAGAGCTTATACCAGGAAGAGCAGGATTAGCAGAGACTCCCCTTTACCTAAGAAGGAACTAATCTGTATAATAGAACCATGTTGTTTCTCCAAACATCTCCTTCCACCTTCTTGCTAAAGACTTTTATCCCCTCTGAGTCCTCAGGCCCCTATCCCTCTCCTAAGCTCATATAAGCTTCATGTTGCCTCATTGGGTGTGGAATTCCATGTCTGTGTGGATTCCCTGTACAGACGCCTATTAAATTTGGTTTTCTTTTTTTAATCTGTCTCATGTCAATTTGATTCTAAGTCCAGCTGGAAGAACCTTAGGCAGTGGAAGATCTTCCTATATGACATGAGTTATAAAAAAGTATTTATGGCCTTTCTTGTGTTTAGGAAACCATAACTTAAAATGTACATTTTCACTTTGCTCCATAAGAAAAAAAAATGTCTTTTCATTTATGTGTCTCTTGCAAATATGCACTTTGCCTATAGTAGCTGCTCAATAAATTACTGCTAAACAAATGGACTATCTAAAGTAACCTACTTCGTGGAACAATTTTTTAATGGCATAAATAAACAGTACAAACTGTACCAAGAAACTGGATACTTCTATAATAGACATCAGTTTACTTACACTACTAAGTCATATGTTAGGCAAATAAATTAGTTGTCAAATCTTTATGATACTCTATTGCTAGTTCTTCAACCTATAAAAACTCCATGTGTTTATTAAGAACACTGGATGTTCAAGAGCTCAGGCATTGTACATTTTATGTTGCACAAAGTTTTACAATGAAGCTGTCAACTTTCTTCCATTTGAGTAAATAGAAAACAAACCTCATTTTAAAACAGACACTTCCATGCCTCCGTGTGTACCATGAGCCACAAATAAAGAAGAGTTGTGGGTATGAGAAATGAAAGAATATTAGCGTTAAAACTTAAAGAGCAACACCTGGGGGCGCCTGGGTGGCTCAGTCGTTAAGCGTCTGCCTTCGGCTCAGGTCATGATCCCAGGGTCCTGGGATCGAGCCCCACATCGGGCTCCCTGCTCAGCAGGGAGTCTGCTTCTCCCTCTCCCACTCCCCCCTGCTTGTGTTCCCTCTCTCGCTGTGCCTCTCTCTGTCAAATAAATAAATAAAATCTTTCAAAAAAAAAAAAAAAAAAGAGCAACACCAATCAGTCTGAGAGCTATATGAGAGATTATAAGAAACTTATCCTCAATCATATTTATTACTTCCGTGAAACAGAAAGTCTACCAAAGTCGCCCTTAAGAAAGTCTGTTGTACTTTCTCAAAGAGTGTAAATAAACCTTTCATGGTGGACGCTATTTTTATTTTGAAACATTTGCAATTTCCCACTTGTTCAGTATTTCAAGTGTAGCATATAGATACCCATTATTAACCTTAACGATAAGAGAACTATCACATCTTACAGTAAACTTTGGTATGAAATAGCCTATTTAAATGGTATGTCTTTTTTAATTTTTATTAATTAAACCACTTTTTTTTCCCCCTTAAGCCCTACAATTACTTGAGAGGATACACACAAGTACTTTTTTAAAAAGATTTATTTATTTATTTATGGGGGGATGGGAGAGCACACGCTCACGGGTGCACAAGCAGGTGGAGGGGCAGAGGAATAGGGAGAGTGAGAATCCCAAGGTGGGCTCAATCTCACAACCCTGAGATCATGACCCGAGCCAAAATCAAGAGTCAGATGCTTAACTGACTGAGCCACCCAGGCGCCCCTACAGTTAAGTATTTTTGAGGAATAAATATTTCTGTATTTTCTTCCTGGATCAAATGATTCAAACAAACTTCCTTTTCAGGGAAAATTGAAGACCAGGTATTGTTGAGGACTCTCCCACTGAAACAATGGTGTGTGTGTGTGTGTGTGTGTGAAATAATGTATTTTTAATGCAGCATAAAGTATTAAAACATTATTTAAAATATACTAACAACTTAACCAAAAGAAAAAGAAGTTTCACATAGTTTAACCCCTCTTCCCTCCTTAAAAAAAGGAAAAGCCATTGAATATGAACAGGAAAGAGTAACAATAAATGCAAATATTCTACAAGGGCACCTGTCATAAACTGGTTGGCCTTGAAATTTGGTTATCAATGACATGGTGCTCAGGGATCCAAGAAAAAAAGTAGCTCCTGACCACCATGTAGATGTCCAACCCAAGAAGCCCCAGTAAACTAAGCCCCTAGAGCTGAGCTATCCATACACTAGCCACTAGCCAATGTGGTTATGGGGTACCTGAAATCTGTCTAGTGAGACTAAGAAATGTAATTTTCATTTGTACTTAATTTTAGTTAATTTTAATTTAAACACTTGTAATTCAGTTTTTTTTTAAGATTTAACTTTTTATTTTAGGGGGGGAGTGGGGAGGAAGGGAGGGGCAGAGGGAAAGAGAATCCCCAGCAGATGCCACACTGAGTGTGGAGCCCATCGAGGGGCTGGGTCCCACCACCCTGAAACCACAACCTGAGCCGAAACCAAGAGTTGAAAGCTTAACCAACTAAGCCACCCAGGGACTCCCCTTTTCTTTTCTTTTTTTTTTAAAGATTTTATTTATGTATTTATTTGAGAGGGAGAGCGTGCGGGCAAGCAGGCGGAGGGGCAGAGAAGATAGAGAATCTCAAGCGGACTCCATACTGAGTGCAGAATCCAAAATAGGGCTCGATCTCATGACCCAGAGATCATGACCTGAGCCTAAAGCAAGAGTCGGTCACTTAACTGACTGAGCGACCTGCTGATAATTCAGTTATGTGAAAACATACAGCTTTGTTGGGAAACTTGTATTCAAATTTATTTTATTTTATTTTTTTGGCAGAAGAAACTTGCCAGGATTTTGTCTTTCTCTCTTTGTTTTTTAATTATAACAACAACCTAATTTTTTTTTTTCAAATTTTATTTAAATTCTAGTTAACGTATAGTATACTGGCTTCAGGAGTAAAATTTAGTGATTTTAGTGATTCATCACTTACATACAACACTCAGTGTTCATCACAAGTACCCTCTTTAATGCCCATCCTTCATCTAGCCCATCCCCCATCCATCTCACTCCATCAACCCTCAGTTTGTTCTGTCTTTAAGAGTCTCTTATCTCTTGAAGGGGGGAAATCGGAGGGGGAGACGAACCATGAGAGACGATGGACTCTGAAAAACAAACTGAGGGTTCTAGAGGGGAGGGGGGTGGGAGGATGGGTTAGCCTGGTGATGGGTATTGAGGAGGGCACATTCTGCATGGAGCACTGGGTGTTATGCACAAACAATGAATCATGGAACACTACATCTAAAACTAATGATGTAATGTATGGTGATTAACATAACAATAAAAAATTTTTAAAAAAAGAGTCTCTTATCTCTTTTTTCCCCCCTTCCCATATGTTCATCTGTTTTGTTTCATAAATTCTGTATATGAGTGAAAAATTTTAAAAACATAAACACATGAAGCTTTTTCAAGAAAAACCTTGTCTGAATTGATGTGTTCTAAGTGTAAAACACCACATTTCAAAGAATTAGTGTGAAAAAAAGAATGTAAAATTCTTACTAACATTTTCTATATTACCTATTAGAATACCATTAAATAAAATACGACAAAAATTAATTTCACTTCTTTCTATTTTTTAATGTTGCTATTAGAATATTTTATATTATGTATTATGGCTCAACTTACATTTCTACTGAACAGCACTAATCTAGAAAATTAACTGCCAATTTACAGATAGACTGAAAAAAAAAATGTCTTCCCAAAACCACTAGTAAGGAAGTTATCTGCCTTTGAACTTTGATGATGGGAGCAGAAGGGAAAAAGAAAACAATTGATATAAACCTCATATATATTCTGCAACCTGAATTCATATGACATAGGTAGTCTAAAAAACATAAGGCCAGTAATTTAGTTTATAGTTGTTCCAAATTGGTAGTGAATCCAAGAAGCTGGCAAAAATTAATACAAGTCCTCTTTGGAGGAAAACATCTTTCACAAATAAAGTTTCAAGAAAAATGAGTTTAAATCAAAAATAACAGAACTTAACTGGAAACAAAGCACTATGAGCAAAACCAAGAGAAAAAGCAAGCAGGGAGTCAGACACACAAAGACTTTAAGATTGAAAATATCAGACAGAATATATTTTATATTTTATCATTAATTTATTCAACAAAGGATTACTGGGTGTCTTCAATTTTGGCAGTCTTCTATGCTCTGGAAATACAGCAATAAGTAAAATAATCAAAACCCCTGCCATCAAGGACTTTGCATCAACACAGATAAGTTTAAAATACATTTTAAAATATGAAGTGTAAAATATTCAAACATGAAAAGTAAGAACATAAAATAAACATTAAGAATAAAAGGCAGACTGGCAACAGAAATAAGAAATAAATTATAAAGATAACCAGATGGACCTTACAGAAATGAAAAATATAATAAATTTTAAAACTGATGGCTGAATTAAATCACTGATCTACATTATCAGCTCTCTATATATTTTACTAGTGTGTGTGTATGTGTGTGTGTGTGTGTGTGTGTGTGTGTGTGTAATGCAAACAGAGACAAAGAAATAAAAAGATGAAAAATAATTTAACAGACATAAAGAGCAGAGAAGATTCTGGAACATTAAATTTCTAGAATGGGAGAAAAGATAGAATGGAAAAAAGCTCTTTTTGAAAAAATAATTACTGAAGATTTTTCTACAAATATGGAAGGGTACCATTCTGCTGATTCAGGTGAACCCAGTGAATCTACAACAGAATAAATTAAATAAAAATCTATACTATGACTTAATATAGTGAAAAACCTCAGAGCAACAAAAATAAGGAGAAGAATTTAAGAACGGGAAAAAAAAAAAAAAGACAAATTCCCAATGCAGGAATAACCCAATGAGACTAAAAGCTGGCTTCTCAATAGCAGGGATGAAACCAAGACAAAAAATAAATGTGCTTAGAAAAAGTAAGTGTCAACCTAGGATTATATTCCCAGAGAAAATAACTTCCAAGCACTAGGGTAAAATTTAGGCATTTTCAGTCACACAAAACCTTAAGAGTTTGCCACCAATAGAACCAAGAAATTTAAAATTTTTTCAAGCACAGGGAAAGTATTCCAAAATGAACATCTGAACTACATGAAGGAGTACTGAACTGAAAACAAGATAAAGATGTAGGTTAATCAAAGCAAACATTGACTGTATAAAACATAAATAATACTGTTATATGGGCTTAAACACAAATGGGATAGAAATAAAAGTCACATGGGAGGGGGAGAAGTGTATTGAGTATTAATATGTTCTAAGATCTTCAAATTGTTCAGGAAGAGTGTAAAATTGTTAATTGACTTGATTTTGAAATATTAAGTATGGATGTTAAAATGTCTAGGACAACTATAAAAAGCACACAGAATATAGAGCTTCTACATGAACAGTGGCATAAAAATTGAAAGAAAAAAACCACACAAACCAAATTACAATACAAAAAGAAAAAGAAAAAAGCAAAGAAGAAACAGAAAAGGTAGAATGAATAGGAAATATGAAATAAGATGGCAGAAAATAATCCAAAATAAGAATAATAATAATAATTGTAAATGAAGAAAATGCTTCATTTAAAGACAAATGTATTCAGACTGAAATAAAAACCAAAAATCCAACAACTGCCATCCATTTAAAACATAATGATAAAAAAGAAAAATAAAGAATATATATAAGGTAAATGTTAATCAAATAATCGTGTGTGCTTTTATTAATACCAGGAAATATATACTTTCAGGCAAAAATAATTTTCAAAACATAATGTAGGTCAGAAAGATTTCTCATTTCCAAACCTGGATGCATCTGAGGCAGCTCAAAATATATGAAGCAAACTGACAGAAATTTTAAAAAGGAATTTAAAAAGCACCCATCATGGTTAGCTTTTCATACACATCTCTCTTTAGTTTATAAATCAGGCAAAACAATAAAAATCAGTTAAGTTAGAGAACAAACAACATAATTTACAATTTGAACTAGCGGGACACAACAAATGGAAAATACACATTTATTTCAAGGATGCCTAGGAAATGAACACTATGCTGAAAAATGATGCCATGAAAGTTGACCATTGGCTCATGAAGCAAGTCTCAAGAAATTAAAAAGATTTGTATTGTAAAGATAAGCTTTTTTTAATCTGTCCATAAGAAAATTAATTTTACAATCAAATAATTCAAACACTTCTAAAAATTTATGAATCATGGAAAAATCATAATTAAATAGAAAAAACTACATAAAAAACTTAGAGGATGCAGCTATCATGGATATGCACAAAAATGTACAGTTTCAAATGCTTCTATTAAGAAGACATAGTGAAAATTACACCTTAGGCGTCCACGTTAAGAGATTAGCAGGCAACTAACAAACAACAGCCCAAAGAAAATAGGAAAAAATGAAATGATAAACATAAGAGGACAATCTAACAACATACAATATATATAATAGAAAAGACAAACAAAGTGAATAATTGGTTCTTTGACATCTAAAATAAATTTGATTAACATCTGCCAAAACGTACCATAACAAAAAGGAAACAAGGCACAGTAAATGACATTAAGAATAAAATAGAAAAATCCACAAAATGATGAATACACCAGACATTAAACAGATAATCAAAGGATATTATAACTACTTTACCTCCATAAACATAAAAAATTTAGAACTGGCAACTTGCTAGAAAAATTTAATATTCCAAAATTTACTCAAAAATAAATAAAAACTCCCCAAATCCTATAAACATTAAGAAAAATAAACTATTAAATAAAATAAACAGACAATTTTACTGGGAAATCAAAGAAATCCCAAATCAAATAACTGCATTTTTATACAAAATACAGAAAAAACTGAACAGTCTTAAACTCATTGGAAGGAACCAGTGCAACCTTGGTAACAAAGCTTAATAAGGAGAACATGAGAAAAAAATACAGGAAAATATCACTCTTAAACAGTGATGCAAAAATCCTAAAAATATAATAATGAACCTAATTTAGCAATGAATGAAAATTATGCTATCCTGTGACTGACTTGGGATTTTCCCAGGAATGCCAAATAGGTTTAACATTAAACAAGCAATTAATGTCATTTACTGTCTTAAAAGACTAAAGGAGAAAAACAATGACTGATCCTAAAGAGTCAAAAATATACTTAACATCCATTCATTATTATAAAAAAAGATATCTATAAAAAGCTACAGCAAGGAACACAATGGTAAAATGTGAAAATTGTGTCTTTTGACATCAAAAACAATAATATGCACTACTATCACTGTTTTTATTCTAGTATTCTTAGTAATACATTAAGATCAAACATTTCAAAATTATAAAATCCTTAAAAGTAACAAAAAATAGAAAGGAAGAAATACAATATAATTTTTCACATATGATAGTATTGCCTGTGCAGAAGCCCAAAGAATCCAACAATAAAATAGACAAAGCAACTATAACAATATCGTTGGAATTAAAATGAATATACAAGGTATTTTCAATTAGTAACATTCAATTAGAACAATGTAACTGAAAATAAATGTCTGGGGAGGGGGAAATGAGGAGGTATTAGGCAAACAGTACAAAGTTCCAGTCATGAGAAATGAGTAAATCTCAGATATGTATTGTATCATATGCTTAAAAATAGATCCCATGTTAAGTATTTTTATTACACACACAAATAGCAATAATAGTCATAATAACAAAAATTAAAAATGAAAAAAGTTGGAGGAAACTTCTAGAGGTGATGGATGTGTTTATGGCATAAATTGTAGTGATAGTTTCACAGGCATATACTTATTTCCAAATGCATCAAGTTGTACATATGAATTATGTAAGGCTTTTACGTGTCAATCATACCTCAAGAAGTGGCTAAAAAAAAAAAAAGGAGTCATTGCGAGAGTCAGCATTCAGTATTTGACTCACCCTCTCATAGACAACACTGTAAATGCTGTTAAAATTTTGTTTAAAAAACAATTTGAAGGCACTGGAGAGCACCCAAAAGCAAGAGATACTGAAGAGAATCTGACCTTTGAAGGAAGTGAAGCATCCCGAGTGAAATGAATTTTTACATAAACATGGGCTCTAGTCCCAAAGACACCCACCAGTTCTCATGTTGCAGAGGTGAGAGCTCAAGTTTGAGATGTCAGAGGAGGGATCTGGTTTAGCAACTGAGGAGCCCTTCAGAGAGGCTGCAAGAACAGCAGGGACTCTAAAATCTGCATACGCACAGGGGAGACTCCAAGGGACTGAGTGGAAAACGATTGGCAAGCAGAAAGAAATCACAAAGATGCCAACTTCTACTCACCACAGGGAAAACAGAGTTTGAAGTATGAGTCTCCCAAGTCAGAGGAGCTTGGTAAACACTTCAGGCTTCCCATAGATTTCACCCTAACAAATCAATGTGTGATCCACAGTCAAGAAAAAAAAAATCAAAAGGAAGGGAATCTGAGATGACCCAGATGATAAAATTAGCAGGAAAAGAAATTTTCAGACATTAAAACAGCCATGTGTTCAAAGGCTCAAAGGAAAAAAAAAAAAAAAGGTCATAAAGATTAAACATATAAAGTACTCTCCACAGACAAATGGAAATTAAGAAAATAAACCAAATGGAAATTCTAGAAAAGTACAATAACTGACAATGAAAATTTCACTGGAGAAGTTTAATAGAAGATTCTTCCTGGCAGTAGAAAAGATAAATTTGCAGTTCAATCAATTGAAATTATCCCATTTGAAGGACCGAGGAAAAATAGATTGAAATAAATTAACAGGGCCTCCATGAAACTCTGGAACAATATTAAAGAGTATCACCATACATGAAGCTGAAGTGCCACAGGGAGGTGAGGGAGGGAACAGCGCAGAAAAGGATTTGAAGAAAAAGATAATTTTCACAACTTGGTGAAAAACCATAATGATATAAATGCAAAAAGCTTAACAAGAAGAAAAACAGAGAAACACTTACCTAGACAGATCATAGTCAAACTGCTGAAAATCAAAGACAAAGAGTGTTGAAATAATCTTCTAGGCCCAACGAGGAGCTGCTCCCAACCAGGGTGTCAGAGCAGCAAACCCAAAACTTAGATAACTCTGGGGTCCCTGTAAACTCTCCTTCTGACCAGAAATGTAGTATATTCAGGAAGCCAATGCCCCCCAGACACCAAGCCAACCCTGGGTCTTCTTACCCCAAACAAGCTGACATGGCCCCAGCCTATTTGTTCTTTATTCTCTACCCTGTAAAAGCTTCCTGCCTCCTGACCCATTTTGCAGTTCTTTGAAAGACTGTCTCCTTCATGAAGTGTTAACTAACGTATGTTTCTATCACCTAAATCATTTTTTTAATAGTTTGTGGCAATGAAGAATGGGATCTGAAGTCGACTGCTAACAGCTTATGGGACAAAAAGCCACACAGGTGAGGTGCCTACTGAATGCTCTGAGGTCAGTTTCTCTAGCTGATACCAAGGGCCATGGGTAAGTCACACGTGAATTTGAGCTCTGTCCCCTTGCATGCAGCTCTGCAATCCAAAAAACTATATACTTAAAAATATCAATATATTTATTCGATATCAAAAATATATTTAAATACTACTGTATTTAAATATACATAAAATATAATTTATATTTTCCATTTATATAAATACATACTATAAATGCACATAAAATATGTAAATATCTAAATTATTAATTAAACATCAATAAATGTATAAATATATAATGTAGGTTATATAATATGAAATATAAATATGTATTAAATATTATTAAACTAAGTACATGAAAAGACATATTTTATATAAATTTATATTAAATATAGAAATATACAGTTCCCAGAAAGGTTCTAGGATCCTCGAAAGGTTCCGGGGTAGCTATGTTATCATTCCACAACAGATGGCAACCATTAGTGGACTCACAAAGTCTCAGGGTAAGTGCACAGCACAAACTGCTGGGGGACTTGTGAAAATAAGACAAGAAATTCAGAATTTTTTGATCAATGGCACATCAAAATCTAAGTAGGCACAAGTTAGACTATTAGAAGCCATTTAGGGTTTCTGCCACTATAAAGAAACAGTCTCGTGAAAGAAATAAATAGAGCTACTGCTAACAGAAACCTCAGAAGCCAAAGCCACAAGATTGGTGGGCCTGGGTGAAGCATTTAAAAGCCATTAGGGAGCTCACTACCTAACCCTAAGACTCCTGGGCTAGGATAAGTAAGTCAAGAAATGAGTTGGACTGACATGAGGTCACCTACCAACCTCAAGGAAATTTCTGTGCAACAAGGCACATAGACAGTAAAACACCACAAAACTCCCAACTTAGGGGCACATCCCTCTTCGGTATTTATTTGGCTTCAAGGACAAGGCTTAGCTGAAGAATTCTGGTCTTCTAGTTTCAAAGAATTGAGCATGTCGTCTTCCAGCTCAAATGCTTATTTTATGCCTGAGAACTGTGGTCCCAGAAGCTCTAGATGGTCCCCATATGGCCCCCTTCCAGGGCTGATGGGACTCCAAGGGACCCTCCAGTAAACTGCTATCAGTTATTCCCTTAAACAGCCGTGGGAAAACTTAAAATTAAAAATTAATAAAAAGTCAAGGCTGGCTCAGTTAGTAGAGCATGAGACTCTTGATCTTGGGGTTGTGAGTTCAAGCCCCATGTTGGGTGTAGAGCTTACTTCAAAAAAATAAAAGTCACAACACCCTTAAAAAATTAATGAAAAATCTTACCAAATTCTGGCAGATACCTAGGGCTACACTCTCTACTTTAAATCCCACTCACTCCTGAGTCTGCAGGTAGGATCTTAGAAAAACTGGGAAAAGCTTAGTGGTGAGAATTCTTATCGGAGTCCACTCTCCCAGATCTCTGTAATGCCCAGTAGAGAGAAGGTAAAATTTCATGTTTTCCTTCCCTTATCAAATTCAGACCCCCAGGAATTGGTTTGGGGGTACCCACTGATTGTTGATCCTTTCTAATGTCTCCTAGCCTTCTTATTTTGTGTCCTGAGAACTAGGCTAGGCTATCTGCTTGCCTGAGACATGCAGGTATTCAGTTCTTACAAATATATGCAGCTCAACCATCAGGTTGGGGGCCCAAAAATTATGACTGAATTAATCAATTAATTAATTAATTAGTTATAGCATGACAACCTGCTTCCAACTACTGTATGACAGATATTTTCAAAAGAGAGGATTCTAAATTACTGTTGAGCTTTTAAAGACTGAAATAAAAAGGAACATCTAAAAAAATACATGAGGGGGCACCTGGGTGTCTCAGTCAGTTAAACGTCAGCCTTCGGCTCAGGTCTTGATTCTGGGGTCCTGGGATGGAGCCCCATGTGAGGCGCTCTGCTCAGTGGGGAGCCTGCTTCTCCCTCTCCCTCTGCTCCTCCCCCTACTCGTGCTGTCTCTCTCTCAAATAAACAAATAAAATCTTTTTTAAATATTAAAAAAAATAAAAAAAATACATGAAGCATCTGTAATCTTTGAGTAAAAATCTGTTCCATTTATTTACTCCTAAAGCTTTAAGGTGTTTGAAGAAGTAGGACTGTTTCTTTAAAAGTCTGAAGTGAGTGTGATGAAAGCTAGGAAGTCACAGACTTCTGATTCTGTCTAAAACATACACAGTTAGTCTTTGACTTCATGCACCCTTTTTGGATCTTGTTAAAAGTTTTTATATGTAAACACCATACTGGCACAAAACAATCTTATCAGTATATTCTTTTTTCAACCTAACCAACAGAAAAGTAGCATCATCTTAAAATACTGAAGCCACTGATCCTTATGCCTGACTGTATACTCCTATATTACAAGTGGAAAGAGAAGACTAGGAGGGGAGGTGGAGAGATTCAAAGAGAAAAATTAAGTATAAGAGTTTGAAGAAAGGATAAGGTAATTTAAATTTAGCTAGCATATTTCCCCCTAAGGTCAGGAACACGGCAGGGATGTCCACTATCACCACTGCTATTCAACATAGTATTAGAAGTCCTAGCCTCAGCAATCAGACAACAAAAAGAAATCAAAGGCATCTAAATCGGGGTGGGGGGATGGGTTGGCCTAGTGATGGGTATCAAAAAGGGCACGTACTGAATGGAGCACTGGGTGTTATACGCAAACAATGAATCATGGAACACTACATCAAAAACTAATGATGTAATGTATGGTGATTAACATAACATAATAAAATTTTAAAAAATGTAAAAAAGAAAGAAAGAAAGAAAGAGAGAAAGAAAGAAAGAAAGAAAGAAAGGAAGGAAGGAAGGAAGGAAGGAAGGAAGGAAGGAAGGAAGGAAGGAAGGAAGGAAGGAAGGAAGGAAGAAAAAGAAAGAAAGAAAGGCTTCTCTAGGCTGCACCAAAAAAAAAAAAAAAAAACTCAGCTAGCATCATAGGTTTTATGTGTTCAAAATATAATTTTATTGTATATACACATATATAGTACATATATAGAGATTTGTTTTATGTATAATCATCTTCAATAAGATATTGGTGAACTAGCCCATTTTCACTGAAGAAAAAGCAAGAAAATACTGGTGAAAAAGGGTTGTATTATAAGAAAAACAGCAGGGGCATTAGCCATGGGTCTATCTAGGGTCTATATATTAGAAGTACATTAGGTGGCAAATAAGAAAATACAAGTACATGGTGGGCTGCAAGTAATAATGGGATAAGCAATTTAATCATGTACCCTAAGAAAAAATCTGGAGGTAGGCAATCTTTCCTCAAATCCCAGGTTCCCTCTATCTTTCTGTTCTACCATCCTTTCAAGAATTTGCTTCTCCCATCATAGTTATAAAATAGCTGCTAAAGCCCTAAGAATTGAACCCATGTTCACTTCAAAATATAAGAGGGAACTACAAGGAATCAGATGCATATGTCCCTTCTAGTACTTTCCAGAATCCCTAATGAGAGCTCTGCTTAAATTTCATTAGCATAAAGCGTGTTGTATGCTCACTCCTAGCTGCTGTGGAGACTGGGCATTAAGCCGTATGAGACTCTTGTGGAGGGAGAAAAGAGAGAGGTAATCGGTGGGGGGGGGGGGGGGGAGTATAAATTATCTGGTTTTCTGACCAAGTGTCAGCTACACAGAGAACACTCATCTTCACTTTGGAGAGTTTAACATCCCAAACCTCAGTCTCCACACATGGGAAGTATCTTTCTCTGCATTGTGTTGGGACACTTAAATAATAAAATACAAGAAAGCATTTAGAACAATGTTTGGTATATTTTAACACTCAAGAGATACTACTTTTCCCTCTTTTCAAGACTACAATTCCCCCTTGTTACTTATTAGCACGCAAACATACTTGTTTATTATATTTTCCTCTTTTTCTAATTTAAAAAATAACCACTTCACATATTGTTACAGCCTGAAATCCAAACTAAATGAACCCCAGTGGACACTTACAGCCCAGGCTCTTGTGTGTCTGGAGTGAGAATTACTTCCATAAGGTGGCCTTGGACAGGTTTACTATGCACTTTTTATTTTTTATTTCTTCCCCCTCAAATCTCAATAGCCCATTATTAGGATCCAAGTTAAATACACATCTATGGATTAGAACATCCCAACAAGAGGTGATCGGAACTCAATTCAAACCAGCTTAAATAATTTGTTTAAAAACAGAGATTAAATGACTCACACAACTTAAAATTCCAAGGGGATATCAGCTTCAAATAACGTGGTGGAATCTCTCTCTTGTCTCCCTGTCTCTCTTACTACAGTCTCAAGAGCCTCTCAAAGAGATGGCAAGAGGCTACTAGCATTTCTAGGTCTGCATCCTAGCAACACAGTAACCCCACAAAATAAGAAAGCATCTCCTTGGGGCACCTGGGTGGCTCAGTCGGTTGGGCAGCCGACTCTTGACTCTTGATTTCGGCTCAGGTCATGATCTCAGGTCTTGGGATCAAGCCCTGCATCCAGCTCTGCCCTCAGTGGGGAGTCTGCTGCAGGATTCTCTCTCTTCTTCTGTCCCTCCCCCCCACTTGCTCTCTCTCTCTCTCAAATAAATAAATCTTTATAAAAAGAAAAAAAAGAAAGCACCTTCTTTCCAATAATTCCAGCACAACTTTCATAGTTAGAATGACTAAGCACATAAACCCTTGCGTTAAGATCACAAACTATACAGCTAGAACAACTGGTTCATATCATGGCTCAGGGCTTAGTAATAGTGTCTCTCTGATCAAGTTGTTTAACTTTTGTGAGCTTTAATCTTGTTACCTATAAAACAGTACTTATTGCCTGAATCAACTGGGGGACAAATGACTTCAATCAGCTGTAAAGTAGTATCTACTTCCTGGATTATTTGTGGAATTAAATTACTTAATACCATCTAAAGTACTTACAATAGTGCTCAGCAACCAGTAAGTGCTAAGTATTAGTTTCTGATGTTATCTCTAAAACAATTTGTATCTCTAGGGGAATGAGAGTAGAATATGTTGAGTGACATGCCCATCCTGGGGTAGGTGTGGTTTCCCATGGACTCACAGTTCAAGAGGAATGGTATCCCCAAAGAAAAGTTGAGCGGTTATTAATAGAAGAGTGAGAAACGGATGCCCTTTAAGCAAAAACAACAGATATTCACAATAGTCTAAAAAGTTCCTATATGGCCTTGAAAAAATTCATAAATCTTTGCATTAACTTCAGTAACTGTTCCTCACAACAAAGTTAAATTTTGTTTTTCAAAGAGGGCTTTGGCAAGTGCATATCTGTCTACTTCTATTATATTAATAGTTTAAGGGGTACCATTATGGAAAATTAGCCATTAAGCAGAACCAAGGAGAAAAAGCCATTTTAGACTTTTCAGCAGAGAGAATCTTGAAAAGTGTGCTTGCCTTCAAGAAGTTGGATTCCTTTGAATAATTCTATAGAATTCATTATCATGGCCATAAGCTTAAATCACATTCTATATCAGAACCATGAAAGACAGTGTTCCTTTCACTCAGACATATTTCAGAAATGGCTTCATTACTTTTTTGTAAAGCAACAAGAATCCATATTTACAGTATTGACCCCTGGACATTAGTAGTTAATGATGGACTCAAGTTGCATGTTTTCTAAAGAGGCAATCAGCAATTCGTCAACTCTTCATCTGTCTCCCCAGTTGCCTCCTCCAACCATACCACACACACACACACACACACACACACACACACCATCAAGCACAGAGGACAAAAATGTTTTCCAGGTTTTTTTAAATAGCATACATAGACATATGCATATGTGATTTACAGTAAATAGTCAATAACTACTTAAGGTGAATGATCTTGGTTATTGCATGGGCTCTATCGTCTGTGCTCTTTGTGACTGGTGAATATGGTGGAAGGAGTTTTATATTAGGGTTTCACTGGGTGCTCATCTTTTGTTGGGGGTATAATATAGAGAAGCTATGTGTATGCTATGTTATGTGGGTTGGCAGTATTGTTCCTAAGGTAGAAGAATGTGTGTTATGGTAAATTACCTGAAAAATGTGGCTGTGGTATATGAGTAGTGCTTGTGCATGGGGATGATAGTAAAAAAATTAACAAAGAGTTCAACCCATTTGCTGACTAATCAGAAGGAACCACTGAGAAAATGAAGGAGAAAAGCCATATATAACCTATGTAGTCTTATCAAGGCACACTGGTTAAGTATCAATCATGTATATGTTTGCACATATCTCACGAAAGATACACAATAAGAATTCAGTTTATATGCTGGCATTTACTGAGGGTCTCCCCATGTTGGGTCCCATTGTAATCCTAGGTTATGGGAAAACAAGCAGCTGCGTTGGGATGTACAGTGCCATAGGGCTTACATATATATGCCCCAAACTGTTCACTCTCCTTGGCAAAAAGCCAGGTCAGTATGTGGTCTCATAGCTTACAGGGAAGTCCCATAGTTAGCAAGTTCAGACACATAGGATTATTTATTTTTTGTTCATTTGTCTTTGCTCATACCTCAGAAACTGTCTAACATATTACTATTTCCAGGTTCTTTCCTTCTCCTCCCTCTAGTACACAATAAGTTGTATTTAGAGAAATGTATGTGTAAATGAAAAAAGTGAAGCCTTATAATCAGATTTCAGCCTCCTTTCTCAACTGGAGCCATGCTTCTGTATCTGGCCCAATTTTATCATAAGCTATATGTTTCAGTTGTTATTTAGTTTTATGAGAATGGAAATCCTTCTCTGTTTTTTTTATATTTCATATTTAACAATTGGGTTTCAGGGAAGAGAGTTAATTAACCTTATACACACTCATACACCCAAGCCTTTCAAATGAACAGAGAAATTTTTAAGTACTCTGGAACTCCTACATAATGTACAGTCATGACATTTTGTCCCTGAGGACATAGTCTTATTCAAGAGTAAATATGGTAACAGAGCCATCTTAAGGATCTAGTATTATAGATATTTGTAGTCAGAGTATCATCATTTCCCTTCCTTCTGGCACAAAATCGGGGGCTTCAGTAGCATTCTTGTGTGACTACTTGAGTACATCACAAGCTGTGGTTTTAAGGCCAATGAATAGTCCATCTATAGGTCTGCACGGGGAGCCCTCCATCTCGGCTTTGAATTTTTTGGGTTTTTCTCCCCACAGTAGCATTCTAAACAGGCTCTCTTATTTTCATAACCAAATATCCAACTAAACTGTGTGGAATAAATTCTGAGTATGTGAGAAAGTCAAGAGTAGGTGTTGGCTTAACCATGAGATTGATCAAAAAATGCTTCAGAATAAGGGAAAGATATGAGGTTGACCACAGAGCAGGAAAGAATTCATATAAGTAAAAGATGAAGGGGAAGAGACTCCTGTAGAGTAAACAGCACATGTGATGTGTCGAGTTAAATGTTAATGATACATGAAGAGAGTAGCAAAATGTGACCCAATTCCACAAGCAGTTGCTGAAGAACTAATGGATAAGATAAGCAGAAAATGGTAAACCCATCAAACTAGCAAACCCATCAGAGGCCACCAAGGACTCTGAGCCATTTTAGGCTCTTGGGTAGGGAGAGAATCTTGACAAAGTTGCTTCAGTCCAGCAGACTCTGCGACATAAATTAAAGGTAATAAGGCAGAAAACAGGAGCTTAGTTAAGAAACAAACTAGGGGCCTGGGTGGCTCGGTCAAGCATCTGACTTCAGCTCAGGTCATGATCTTGAGGTCCTGGAATCGAGCCCCGTGTTGGGCTCCACGCTCAGCAGAGTCTGCTTCTCCCTCTCCCTTTGCCCCTCCCCCTGCTAGTGTGCACACACTCTCTCTCTCAAATAAATAAGATCTTAAAAAAAAAAAAAAAAACTAGACAGCAATGACATCAAGCTCTAAAGCCTTGATGGATTCAACAAAACCCAAAGCCAAATGCTGATCTTATTGTAGTCCAGCAAGGAAACTGAGACAGTGCTGAATATCAAGCTTTTATTCTGCAAATGTGGTAGAATACTTCAGTTCTGAAATCTTAATAATGATTGGCTTCAGTTTATCTTTCAATTGGGGGAGGGGCACTGCCCCTTTGTCTCAACACAAGCCCAAGACCAAACAGAAGGTGACAACTGATAGCTTCACAGCGTGGCAATGTTGGAGAGGAGGTACAGATCTTTAAATGTGAGAATTTCAGAGATCTGAGAGCCCTTGGTCTTCCCTGGGATACTGGGCAACACTTGGGATGAAACTTTTTAAGCCATGGCAATCAGATTTCTCTGTAACAAAACAGAGGTAAATCTTGCATATTTTTCTAGTAGACACTGGGTCACAAGCAGAGATTCAACTCAAGTTATCAGAAACAGAAATATCTTAGAAAGATATGTGAAATCTCATGGAAATCTGAAAACAATAATAAGGTAGTCCTTATTATTGTCCCCAAAGAGACTGGAGCCAAAAGTTCTTTTATATCCTCCAGGGCTATCTGTTCAGCATCTCTGCTTCCCTCTGAGCAACTGTTCTGTTACCGCCTCACTGTCTGTACTTTCTTTCTAGACTCCCTTGGGGTGTTTCTGCCCCTCTCCAACACTATATGAGACATAACTTTCGTTTTCCATTTTGCTGAATTGGGTCAGGTGACATGACCTTTTATTTCCAGTGCCTACTACCTTCTATTCCTTTTTATCTCATTTAAAATGTTTAAAAAATGAGGCGTCTGGGTGGCTCAGCTGCTTAAGTGAGCGACTCTAGATTTCAGCTCAGGTCATGATCTCAGGGTCACGAGACCAAGCCCCGCATGGGTCTCCGTGCTGTGTGGGGAGCCTGTTTAAGATTCTCTCTCTCCCTCTCTCTCTGCCCTTTCCCTGCTATTCAAGCTCACTCGCTCTCTCTCAAAAAATAAATTAATTAATAAATTAAATGTTTTAAAAATAATAGCTCTAAAAATATTTATTCTTACTGTTAAAAAACAAATCACATAGCATAGACACATCTAAGGAAAAAAAAAACAAAGTCACCTGAAATATTGAGGTAACCCACATTAACAATTTGATGATAATACTAGTTTGCAAGGGATGCCATAACAAAAAGACTACAGACCAGGTGACTTAAACAACAAAAACTTGTTTCTCAGAATTCTGGAAGCTGAATTCCAAGATCAAGGCATTAGTAGGTTTGGTTTCTGCTGAGGCCTGTCTAGCTTGCAGATGGTTACCTTCTTGCTGTGCCTTCACATGGTTCTTTCTCTGTGCACACACATCCCTGATATCATCTCCTCTTCTCAGATTAGGGCCCTACATTTGTGACCTCATTTCACCTTAATTACCTCCTCAAAGACCCTATTTCCAAATAGTGTCACACTGGGGGTTTGAGTTTCCCATATGAAGTTTGGGGAGATAGATTTCAATCCAAAATAGTGACCATATTTTAAAACATTTCTCCCTTTTTCACATGTACACACACTTTTACACATATGCTGTTATACTTTTGTATGAATTGAATCATATATCATGTCCTTCTTTTAACCTGGGAACTTCCTGTTTTTTTGTTGTTTTTTTTTTGACAGAGAGACACAGCGAGAGAGGGAACACAAGCAGGGGGAGTGGGAGAGGGAAAAGCCGGCTTCCCGCAGAGCAGGGAGCTTGATGCTGGGCTCGATCCCAGAACACTGGGATCATGACCTGAGCCGAAGGCAGACACTTAAGGACTGAGCCACCCAGGCACCCCGGAACTTCCTGTTTCTTACAGTCTTATTTTGGCCTCTCCCTTCTTTCCTTTGCCTGACCAACAAATATCAAATAACCAATATAAATAACCCTATGTGTATATTTCCATATTTTTCCATGCATATATAATAAAATCAAAGGGCTCTTTGACACTGTTTTGTTTTTGTTTTCGTTTTGTTTTTTTCTTTTTTTTTTTTAATTTTATTATGTTATGTTAATCACCATACATTACATCATTAGTTTTTTTTTTTTTTTAAAGATTTTATTTATTTATTCATTAGAGACAGAGAGAGAGAAGCAGAGGGAGAAGCAGGCTCCCAAGGAGCAGGGAGCCCGATGCGGGACTCGATCCCAGGACCCTGAGATCATGACCTGAGCCGAAGGCAGACGCTTAACCATCTGAGCCACCCAGGCACCCACATCATTAGTTTTTGATGTAGTGTTTTTTTTAGTGTTCAATGATTCATTAGTGGCATATAACACCCAGTGTTCATCACATCATGTGCCCCTCTTAATGCCCATCACCCAGTTATACCATCCCCCCACCCACCTCCCTTTCCACAACTCTGTTTCTTTCCTGGAGTCAAGAGTCTCTCATGGTTTTTCTCCCTCTCTGATTTCTTCCCATTCAGTTTTCCCTCCCTTCCCCTATGATTCTCTGCACTATTCCTCATATGCCACATATGAGTGAAACCATATGATAATTGTCTTTCTCTGCTTGACTTATTTCACTTAGCATAATACCCCCCAGTTCCATTCATGTCGATGTAAATGGAGGTATTCATTCTTTCTAATAGCTGACTAATATTCCATTGTATATATGAATCACGTCATCTTTATCCATTCATCTGCTGAAGGACATCTTGGCTCCTTCCACAGTTTGGCTATTGTGGATATTGCTGCTATGAACACTGGGGCGCAGGTGCCCCTTCTTTTCACTACATCTGTATCTTTGGGGTAAATACCCAGTAGTGCAATTGGGGAACATATGGGAAGCTCTATTTTTAATGTCTTGAGGAATCTCCATACTGTTTTCCACAGTGGCTGTACCAGCTTGCACTCCCACCAACAGTATGAGAGGGTTCCCCTTTGTCCACATCCTTGTCAACACTTGTTATTCCCTGTCTTGTTAATTTTTGCCATTCTAACTGGTGTAAGGTGGTATCTCATTGTGGTTTTGATTTGTATTTCCCTGATCCCAAAGGATGTGGAAAATTTTTTCATGTGTCTGTTGGCCATTTGGATGTCTTCTTTAGAAAAATGTCTGTTCATGTCTTCTGCCCATGTCTTGACTGGATTCTTTGTGTTTTTGGGTGTTGAGTTTGATAAGTTCTTTATAGATCTTGGAAATCAGCCCTTTATCTGTTATGTCATTTGCAAATATCTTCTCCCATTCCATAGGTTTCCTTTTAGTTTTGTTGACTGTTTCCTTTGCTGTGCAGAAGCTTTTTATCTTGATGAAGTCCCAATAGTTCATTTTTGCTTTTGTTTCCCTTGCCTTTAGAAACATGTTGTGCAAGAAGTTGCTGCGGGTGAGGTCAAAGAGGTCACTGCCTGTGTTCTCCTCTACGATTTTGATGGATTCCTGTCTCACATTGAGGTCTTTCATCCATTTTGAGTTTATCTTTGTGTATGGTGTAAGAGAATAGACCAGTTTCATTCTTCTGCATGTGGCTGTCCAATTTTCCCAGCACCGTCTATTGAAGAGACTGTCTTTTTTCCATTGGATGTTCTTTACTGCTTTGTCGAAGATTATTTGACCATAGAGTTGAGGGTCCATATCTGGGCTCTCTATTTTGTTCCATTGAGCTATGTGTCTGTTTTTGATCCAGTACCATGCTGTCTTGATGATCACAGCTTTGTGATATAGCTTGAAGTCAGGCATTGTGATGCCCCCAGCTTTGGTTTTCTTTTTCAACATTCCCCTGGCGATTTGGGGTCTTTTCTGGTTCCATACAAATTTTAGGATTGTTTGTTCCATCTCTGTGAAAAATGTCGGTGGTATTTTGATAGGGATTGCACTGAATGTGTAGATTTCTCTGGGCAGCATACAGACTTTTTTTTTTTTTAAAGATTTTATTTATTTGACAGAGAGAGACACAGCGAGAGAGGAAACACAAGCAGGGGGGTGTGGGAGAGGGAGAAGCAGGCTTCCCGCGGAGCAGGGAACCTGATGTGGGGCTCGATCCCAGGACCCCCGGGATCATGACCTGAGCTGAAGGCGGACGCTTAACGACTGAGCCACCCAGGCACCCCCAGCATACAGATTTTAACAATGTTTATTCTTCCAATCCATGAGCATGAAACATTTTTCCACCTCTTTGTGTCTTCCTCAATTTCTTTCTTAAGTGTTCTGTTGTTTCTAGAGTACAGATCCTTTACCTCTTTGGTTAGGTTTATCCCTAGATATCTTACTGTTTTTGGTGCAATTGTAAATGGGACCAATTCCTTAATTTCTCTTTCTTCAGTCACATTGTTAGTGTATAGAAATGCAATTGATTTTTAATGTGATCATATTTTATATACATTTCTGAAACTTTCATTCTTCAGGTAACAATACATCATGGAAATTTATGCTAGTCAATGGGTAAAACTCTAACCTGTTCCTTATAGTGAAGGCATAACATTCTGTGCAATGGATGTACCACAGTTTATTCAATCATTCTCCTCTTTATTTGGCATTAATTCCATTTCCAATTTGTTGTCATTGCCAACTATATAGCACTAAACATGTATGCACAAGTCCCTAATGTTATAATTTATTTAGAATAGATTCACAAGAGCCTTACTGCTAGGTCAAAGTTTATATGTATATTTAAATTTTATAGATCTTGCCAAATTGCTCACTTAAAAGGATATAATAACTCATATTTCTACTATAATTACATGAGTGTACACTTTTCCCCAGCATCCATGTCAGCGAAAGGAATTATCACTAATTTAACTACCTGCCAATCTCATGGAAGTGAAATGAATTCTGTTACTTTAATTTTCATTTCTCTAAATACAATGAGACTGAGTATAAGTTTACCAGCCATTGTCTTTTCCACAAATTGCTTTTTTTAATATTCATTGCTCATTTTTTTCATGGGATTATTTATCTTTTTTTTTCCATTATTTTGTAAGAACTATTTTGTATTTTGTACTTTTTGATTTGTCCATTCACCTCTCATATATTATGCAAGTAAATTTCCCACATATTCCTTAAGTTTTGATGCTGTTTATGATAGCCTTGGCATGTAAAAAGTACATATGCAATGCATACAGTCACATGTATCTATTCACATATATCTATCTTTTCCTTTATAGCTTCCAAATTGCCAGACTTTGTAAAAGGTCTCCTCAAATATTCAGTTACAATATGTCTTTTCTCCTCTCTTCCTCAACTAACCAAACCAAACCAGACTCTAAATATGCATCTCTTACCCCTATAATCTCAAGCATCTCATACAGAAAAATTTAGCTCTCTGTCAGTACTCAGCCCTCTCACAAGATCAGGAAGCCCTGTATCTCAACACTCACTGAAAACATCCAGGCATTTACCTGGCAGTTATTTTGCTAGATAATATTTTCAACATGTTATTTTAATTCTGAGTTTATTTGATAAAAAATATTATTGAGTATCAACTTTAAAGACCCTTGGGCAAATAATTCAACATAAATTTTGGCTTAATAAATAAACCTTGGGAATTATTAATAATCAAGTGAAATTGCTTTCTGTTATATTAAAATATTCTAAACATCTTTTCAAATTGTGGTTAAAAAAAATACATCTCCAACACAATTTCCCATTAGAAGGGCCACGTGAATGTCTATGGCCACCACCTGCAAAGGACAGGAAGTATGGCGGAAGAAAAGTTGCAGTAGAGACAGTGATCTCAATCAAATGCAGTTAAAATAGTCTACTGCTTCAAACTACAAAAGCATATGACCATCTGAGTCACTGCTACGGCATCTCCAATGTAAGCTTAAGCTTCTCTGGCTTCACAGTAAACCATACTTTGGTGATCCACCACACTGTTTCTTTTTATACACTTATTCTAAGAGAATAGAAACTACCCACCAGAATAATTAATTACTCTAAAATGATATCTCTGGAACAAACTTTGGCTACCATGACCTCCTCTTCCTGTGGAGTCCAGAAACCCCTGATTCTGGTGCCCTCCTGCCCTAAACCTTCCCCTACAATCAATGTCTCAGAGGTGTCCTCTTCACAGATCTATCTCAGCATCAGCCATGGGAGTTGATGCATTTCATTTGAGTTTTTATGAGAGATTTTTTTCTTCTGAATGGTGTAAGCTACGTATCTACAATCTCCATCCAGGGAGAGTAACAGATGTTCCACGTAAAATGGATCAGGTCCTAAAGGTGCATGTGAGCCCAAAGATATATGCATGTGTGTCCAAAAATAAGCACTGGAGTTGTGTCCAGCAAAGAATGAAGTAATACTGCTCCTCGGCAAACTCAGCCTTCACTATCCTTTTCCCCTTAGAAAATTGAATCTACCTGCTCAGGCATTGGTTCCAAAGTCTCCACATGTCGGGGTCTTTCTTTGATGGCTGCTAGTTCATAGTACCTTAAACTTCATACTCTCCTGAGCTATCTTACTCTCCTGAAATGGTAGCCTGCCCTGACTCTGTGGTACACATGCACTGGTGGATCTCCAGGCCGGAACAGACCAGGCAACAAGCCATACAGCTGAAGCAAATCTCCGTGGTCCTCAATCAACTGGGAGTACTGCTCCCAGCTCTCTCTGATCTGCCTAGTAAAATATTTGTCTTTCCCCTAGTCACAGATCAGAACCCCAAATGCCTACAGTGATCTGACAGAGTAATATAAATGACTGACCCTGGCAACGTGTAAGAAAAAAATCAACCACCAAATATTTTCAGTAATGTATTTAGAAATGTGCTGGTAAACTAGCTCTCTGGAAAGAAAACAAAACAAAACAAACGAACAAAAACCTGACTTCTGCTGTTTTCCATTTTCCATGGTGTAAATATTCCTACCATTGGCTATTTTAAGTTACTAATGGTTAACAACTGGGTCAAGACATCATGCTAAGTGAAATAAGCCAGTACAGGATAAACACTGCATGCTTCAACTTATATGAGGTATCTAAAAAGTCAAACTCATAGAAATAGAAAGTAAAATGCTGGTTGCCAGGGAATGGGAGAAGGTGGAAATGGAGAATTACAGGTCAATAGGTATAAAGTTTCAGTTATGCAAGATGAACAAGTTCTAGAGATCTACTGTACAGCATTGTGCTCTTATGCACTTCAGAAATCTGTTAAGATGGTAGATCTCATTTTAAGTATGCTTACTACAATTTCAAAAAATCTTGAATATTTAAAAATTGGTCCTAAACAGAGTACAAACTGACTCTAGCACACCACTGAAAATACGGTTTTAGTACCTAAAACAATATATAATATATATACAACCTCAGGCTGTATTGTCAAATCTAAATCTAAAAACCAAATGTTGAAAAGTGCAAAAATTGTTTATCAATTATTTTGGTAATTGGGTATTGTTGCCTGTGTACATGAAAAACAAAATCTGTAATTTTTGTGTGCTAAGATAGTGACATCAGTCTTGTATTTCACAGTGCGATGCATGGCACACATCTCCTTCTTACATCCTTTAAATAGCACAATATTTAACTTCATTCAGTTTCATAACAATACACTATGTCTATTAACACATATACTTCTAAACTTTAATATATCATTGCATAGTGGTCTTAATATTTAGGGTAACATCTCTTAAAAATTTATAAAATGCTTAAATTCAAATTGAGCATCAAATTTCACTGCAGTTCAGTAACTTCAATTCACATGTCTTCCTTTACCCCAGTACTGTAAATTGAAAAGATCTAATTGAATAATGCAGTTCATTCTCCAAGCTTAGACATTAGGGAACATTTTGACGACTCTATACTTCAACTTTCAAATTTTGCATATTTACTTCAGGTTATTACTTTCTTTCCTGGTGACTGGAAGCATGGGAGAGGGGGCAAACTTCTTTGTTGTTAAATGATTTTCCCAATGATGGTTTTATTAGGAATTTATAAATGGTGCCATTTTTTTAATTCATAAAATTTATTCACTAGAGAATTTTTAAATTGACAGCAACATTCAGCGGAAAGTACAAAGAGTTCCCATGTACCTCCTTTCCCCACACCCCCAACTTCCCCATTATTGACATCCTTCACTATGACAGTACATTTGTTACAACTGATGAACTTATTTGATATATTTCACATGTTTTTTAATAACTATTTTTGAATACCTTTTCAGAGAAACATCGAACTTAACTGAGATGGGATTTTAATATAAACTAAAAGCCCAAATCTTTCCTTCAATCTTCAATGTAAGCTGAAGCAAGGATGTGCCCTAGGATGATGTGAACAAGTTCATTTCTCCAATGGTACAATCTCCTGACAACAACTTGGATAAATCAAGACTGCCATATTCAACAGTAAATTCACTGACAAAGGTGCTAAAATGTCCATGTCTTGAGCATGAGGAATCCCTACAGTTTATACTGTTTATTACCACACCTATGATATATTCCAATTTTTAGCCCAAAAAGATTTCTGTTAAATATTGAAAAATCAACTTAGTCCTTTGTCCTTTCACAATGTTACTATCTTAAAGTTTTGAATTAAGTCAGGTGTTATCACTAATTTTCATAGGAAAACCATATCTAACATGTTTCCTAATTTTGCAGCTTTTTCTGTTCAAAGAAATAACAAATTTATACTGTTGAAAGTTATATGGGCTTCAATGTACAAAAGTATTTTGTTCACATCAAAATTCTCATTTAAAACAGCAAGCAATTATGGGTAAAGATGTAATATATAGATACAGATACACACTCACAAGATGCAATAATCAATACTAACAAACTATCTAACTCTTTCATGCTATTTTTCATATAGATCTCTTCCCTCATGAACAATTCCTAGTTAGACTTATAATCATGAATTACTTTACTACTTAGAATATATAACGTCACTTCTACTAACAGAAAACCTATATATAATCAAAATCTATAAAACAACTTGATGCCTATATTTTCAGTGAATCTGTGACTTCCAATCTGACCAAAATGAAGTAAAAGGCCTGAATTTACAGTATAAACTAAAAAGATAAGACCCTGAACAAAATATATGAAACAAAGGTTTTAAAGACATTGAACACTGGGCTACAAAGAAGACATGAGGAACGAATCTGTCTGTGATTGTCCCTATTGATTTCCTTGAGTTTCCAGGCTGAATCACAGAGAACAGAATCTGGGGTGGGCCTAGAACAATTCCGGAGATGAGGAGACAAGTCTGATACACCAGGAAAACAAAGACACTAAATTTCAAAGAGCAGAGTATTAAAGAGAAGAAGTATAAACACAGAAAACTCCACAGATTTTCATGAAGATTCTATTCAGTATTAAGCAGAGTTTGCATGTGATGGGACTACCAGAGGGTAAATGGAAAAAATACAACTGACAGATTAGAGGAAACAAGAATAGACACTCACAAAAGACTGAGAATAAAACCTGTTACCAAGAGCCAGACTGGAAAACCTCATAATTCGTGGGGGCATTGGATAGAAGATTGAGAACAGTCTTGCCTCAGATGTAGAAAATAATTATCCCTAGGCTAAATGTTATGCAAGTACTGCCCAATAAATATTAAAGACAAGATCAAAGAATCAAACTTTACCCAAATAATTTAACCACATTCCAGAATAAAATTCAACTATAAGAATATAAAATGACCAAACACTCAAGAAGGTAAAAAATCGCAATGTCTGGTATCCAGTCAGAAATTAACAGGTGGGGCGCCTGGGTGGCTCAGTTGGTTAAGCGTCTGCCTCCAGCTCAGGTCATGATCCCAGGGTCCTGGGATGGAGCCCCACATTGGGCTCTCTGCTCAGCAGGGAGCCTGCTTCTCCCTCTCCCTCTGCCTGCCAGTCTACTTACGTGTGCTCTCTCTCTTTCTCAAATAAATAAATAAAATTTAAAAAAAAAAAAATTAACAGGCATAGGGATGCCTGGGTGGCTCAATAGATTAAGTGTCTGTCTTTGGCTCAGGTCACAATCCCGGGGTCCTGGGATCGAGCCCCGCATCAGGCTCCTTGCTCAGCAGGGAGCCTGCTTCTCCCTCTGCCTGGCACTCCCCCTGATTGTGCTCTCTCTCTTTCTGACAAATAAATGAATAAAATCTTTAAAAAAAAAAAAAAAAAAATATATATATATATATATATATAAATGGAAAATAAAGGAGTTCTAAAGATTTTGATAAAGATTAAAAAAAAAAGAAAAAGAAATTAGCAGGCATAAGAAGAAATGAGAAAAAAAACTACACAAAATGAGCAAAAAAAAAAAAAAAAAAAAAACCCCAATCAATCAAAACTGACTCAGTGCTGACACAGATGATGGAATTAGCAGACCAGAACATTAAAATGGATATTATAACTGCATTCCATGTGCTCAAAAAGCCAGAAGACTAAACATGTTAAGAAAAACCTTGAAGGCATAAAAAAGACCATACTGAATTTATGATTAAAACTACAATGAGATTAATGAGATGAGATAAAACTAAGACATCTGAGAGGAGATATGCACTTGATAGGATTAAGAGCAGATTACACACTGTAGAAGAAAATATTAGTGAACCAGAAGATAGAGCAACATAAAGATCTCAGTACTCACTGTGATAGCACACATACTAAAACTAGAACAACAGAGAAAAGATTAGCAGAGCCCTTGCACAAAGATGACAAGTAAACTCATGAAGCATTCCATATTTTTAAAGATTCATAAATACAGGGTAAAAAATTATAGATGCCAGAGGGAAGTGAATGGGGGGGGTGGAAGAAACAGGTAAAGGAGACTAAGGGGTACAACATATCAGTTATAAAATAGTCATGGGATGAAAAGTACAGCATAGGGAATACAATCAATAACACTATAATAACATTGCATGGTGACAGATGGTAAACTGCACTTATCATGGTGAACACTATGTAATGTATACAATTGTCAAATTATTATTCTGTAGAGTTGAAACTTTTATAACATGTATGTCAACTATACTTCAATTAAAAACTAAAAATTTAAAAAATAATCCCAAATGAGAACCAGAAAAAGTTTTTTAAAAGACTTATAAACAAAAATGAACAGAGCATCAGTGACCTGTGGGACAATATGAAGTGACATATTATATGCACAATTAGAGTCTTTAAAGAAGGGGGAAAGAGGACAAAAAAGATATTTAAAGAAATAGTGGCTTAAAAATCTCCAAACTTGACAATAAGTAAACAAGTAAAGCTGAACAAAACCTAAGCACAAGAAACATGAAGAAAACTACATAAGGATGCATCATGACCTAATTGCTCAAAAACAGTGATAAAGAGAAAATCTTAAAAGCACTAGGAGAAAAAGACACATTACACAGAGAAGAACAAAGATACGAATAACAACAGATCTCTTATCAGGAACAGTGCAGTATCTCTAAAGTATTCTAAGAAATACTTCAAAGTATTTTAGTACTGTCAACCTAGAATGTTATGCCCAAACTATCCCTCAAAAAGGAGATGAAATAAATATCTTTTCATTCAGACATACAAACACTGAAATAATTCATTTGCAACAGACTTGCACTGTAACAAATGTTAAATGAAGCCCTTAAGCACAGAAAATTTTATCGGATGAAAATGTGTAATTACACAAAGGAACGTAAACACACCAGAAGCGGGAATTTTGTAAGCATATATAAGATTTTTCCTACTGTTATTTAAATATTTTTAAAAGAAAATTATTTAAACAAAAACAGTAAGAATGTAGTGAGGGCTTTCGAAATCAAAAAGGCTTTTAATGAGGTGCAATCAAAAATGGAGGCTCTAACTGCTAGGATAAATGAGGCAGAAGAAAGAATCAGTGAGATAGAAGACCAAATGATGGAAAATAAAGAAGCTGAGAAAAAGAGAGATAAACAACTACTGGATCAAGAGGGCAGAATTCGAGAGATGAGTGATACCATAAGACAAAACAATATTAGAATAATTGGGATCCCAGAAGAAGAAGAAAGAGAGAGAGGGGCAGAAGGTATATTGGAGCAAATGAGAGCAGAGAACTTCCCTAATGTGGGGAAGGAAACAGGCATCAAAATCCAGGAGGCACAGAGAGCCCCCCTCAAAATCAATAAAAATAGGTCAACACCCCAACATCTAATAGTAAAACTTACGAGTCTCAGAGACAAAGAGAAAATCCTGACAGCAGCTCGGGAGAAGAGATCTGTAATCTACAATGGTAGAAACATTAGACTGGCAACAGACCGATCCACAGAGACCTGGCAGGCCAGAAAGGACTGGCAGGATATATTCAGAGCACTAAATGAGAAAAATATGCAGCCAAGAATACTATATCCAGCTAGGCTGTCATTGAAAACAGAAGAAGAGATAAAAAGCTTCCAGGACTAACAAAAACTAAAGGAATTTGCAAACACAAAACCAGCCCTACAAGAAATATTGAAAGGGGTCCTCTAAGCAAAGAGAGAGCCTAAAAGTAACAGAGACCAGAAAGGAACACAGACAATGTACAGTAACAGTCACCTTACAGGCAATACAATGGCACTATTGATATCTTTCAATAGTTACCCTGAATGTAAAAGGGCTAAATCCCCAATCAAAAGACACAGGCTATCAGATTGGATAAAAAAACAAGTCCCATCGATATGCTGTCTGCAAGAGACTCATTTTAGATCCAAAGACACCCCCAGATGGAAAGTGAGGGGATGGAAAACCATTTACCATGCTAATGGACACCAAAAGAAAGCTGGGGTGGCAATCCTTATATCAGACAAATTAGATTTTAAACCAAAGACTAATAAGAGATGAGGAAGGACACTATATCCTAATTAAAGGGTCTATCCAACAAGGAGATCTAACAATTGTAAATATCTATGCCACTAACATGGGAGCAGCCATTTATATAAGCCAATTAATAACAAAAGCAAAGAAACACATTGACAACAATACAATAATATGGGGGACTTTAACACCCCCCTCACTGTAATGGACAGATCAACTAAGCAAAAGATCAACAAGGAAATAAAGACTTTAAATGACACACTGGACCAAATGGACTTCACAGATATATTCAGAACATTCCATCCCAAAGCAACAGAATACACATCCTTCTCTAGTGCCCTTGAAACATTCTCCAGAATAGATCACATCCTAGGTCACAAATCAGGTCTCAACTGGCACCAAAAGACTGGGATCATTCCCTGCATATTTTTAGACCACAATGCTTTGAAACTAGAACTCAATCACAAGAGGAAAGTCGGAAAGAACTCAAATACATAGAGGCCAAAGAGCATCCTACTAAAGAATGAATGGGTCAACCAGGAAATTAAAGAAGAATTTTAAAAAAATTCATGGAAACCAATGAAAATGAAAACACAACTGTTCAAAATCTTTGGGATGCAGCAAAGGCAGTCCTAAGAGGAAAGTATATAGCAATACAAGCCTTTCTCAAGAAACAAGAAAGGTCTCAAATACACAACCTAACCCTACACCTAAAGGAGCTGGAGAAAGAACAGCAAATAAAGCCTAAACCCGGCAGGAGAAGAGAAATAATAAAGATCAGAGCAGAAATCAATGAAATAGAAACCAAATGAACAGTAGAACAGATCAACAAAACTAGGAGCTGGTTCTTTGAAAGAATTAACAAGATTGATAAGCCCCTGGCCAGACTTATCAAAAAGAAAAGAGAAAGGACCCAAATAAATAAAATCATGAATGAAAGAGGAGAGATCACAACCAACACCAAAGAAATACAAACAATTATAAGAACATATTATGAGCAACTATATGCCAGCAAATTACATAACCGGGAAGAAATGGATGCATTCCCAGAGATGTATAAACTACCAAAACTGAACCAGGAAGAAATAGAAAACCGGAACAGACCTATAACCACTAAGGAAATTGAAGCAGTCATTAAAAATCTCCCAACAAACAAAAGCCCAGGGCCAGATGGCTTCCCAGGGGAATTCTACCAAACATTTAAAGAAGAATTAATACCTATCCTTCTGAAACTGTTCCAAAAAATAGAAATGGAAGAAAAACTTCTAAACTCGTTTTATGAGGCCACCATTACCTGGATCCCAAAACCAGACAAAGACCCCATCAAAAAGAATTACAGACCAATATCCTTGATGAACATGGATGCAAAAATTCTCACCAAAATACTAGCCAATAGGATCCAACAGTACATTAAAAGGATTATTCACCACGACCAGGTGGGATTTATCCCTGGGCTGCAAGGTTGGTTCAACATCCGAAAATCAATCAATGTGATACAATACATTAATAAAAGAAAGAACAAGAACCATATGATCCTCTCAATAGGTACAGAAAAAGCATTTGACAAAGTACAGCATCCTTTCTTGATCAAAATTCTTCAAAGTATAGGGACAGAGGGTACATACCTCAATATCATAAAAGCCATCTATGAAAAATCCACAGCGAATATCATTCTCAATGGGGAAAAACTGAGAGCTTTCCCCCTAAGATCAGGAACACGGCAGGGATGTCCACTATCACCACTGCTATTCAACATAGTATTAGAAGTCCTAGCCACAGCAATCAGACAACAAAAAGAAATCAAAGGCATCCAAATCGGCAAAGAAGTCAAACTCTCACTCTTTGCAGATGATATGATACTTTATGTGGAAAATCCCAAAGACTCCACCCCAAAACTGCTAGAACTCATACAGGAATTCAGTCAAGTGGCAGGATATAAAATCAATGTACACAAATCAGTGGCATTCCTATACACCAACAACAAGACAAAAGAAAGAGAAATTAAGGCGTCGATCCCATTTACAATTGCACCCAAAACCATAAGATACCTAGGAATAAATCTAACCAAAGAGGCAAAGAATCTGTACTCAGAAAGCTATAAAATACTCACGAAAAAAATTGAGGAAGACACAAAGAAATGGAAAAACATTCCATGCTCATGGATTGGAAGAACAAATATTGTGAAGATGTCAATGGTACCTAGAGCAATCTACACATTCAATGCAATCCCTATCAAAATACCATCCACTTTTTTCAAAGAAATGGAGAAAATAATCCTAAAATTTGTATGGAACCAGAAAAGACCCCAAATAGCCAGAGGAATGTTGAAAAAGAAAAGCAAAGCTGATGGCATCACAATTCCGGACTTCAAGCTCTATTACAAAGCTGTCATCATCAAGACAGTATGGTACTGGCACAAAAACAGACACATCGATCAGTGGAACAGAATAGAAAGCCCAGAAATGGACCCTCAACTCTATGGTCAACTCATCTTTGACAAAGCAGGAAAGAATGTCCAATGGAAAAAAAAGACAGTCTCTTCAACAAATGGTGTTGGGAAAATTGGACAGCCACATGCAGAAGAATGAAACTGGACCACTTCCTTACACCACACACAAAAATAGACTCCAAATGGTTGAAAGACCTAAATGTGAGACAGGAGTCCATCAACATCCTAAAGGAGAACACAGGCAGCAACCTCTTCGACCTCAGCTGCAGCAACTTCTTCCTAGAAACATCGCCAAAGGCAAGGGAAGCAAGGGCAAAAATGAACTACTGGGGCCTCATCAAGATAAAAAGCTTTTGCACAGCAAAGGAAACAGTCAACAAAACCAAAAGACAACTGAGAGAATGGGAGAAGATATTTGCAAATGACATATCAGATAAAGGGCTAGTATCCAAAATCTATAAAGAACTTCTTAAACTCAACACCCAAAGAACAAATGATCCAATCAAGAAATGGGCAGAAGCGGTGCCTGGGTGGCTCAGATGGTTAAGCGTCTGCCTTCGGCTCAGGTCATGATCCTGGGGTCCTGGGATCGAGTCCCGCATCGGGCTCCCTGCTAGGCGGGGAGCCTGCTTCTCCCTCTGCCTCTGCCTCTCTCTCTCTCTCTCTCTCTGACTCTCATGAATAAATAAATAAAACATTTAAAAAAAAAAAAAAGAAAGAAAGAAATGGGCAGAAGACATGAACAGACATTTTTCCAAAGAAGACATCCAAAGGGCCAACAGACACATGAAAAAGTGCTCAACATCGCTCAGCATCAGGGAAATCCAAAGCAAAACCTCAATGAGATACCACCTCACACCAGTCAGAATGGCTAAAATTAACAAGTCAGGAAAGGACAGATGTTGGGGGATGCGGAGAAAGGGGAACCCTCCTATACTCTTGGTGGGAATGCAAGTTGGTGCAGCCATTCTGGAAAACACTGTGGAGGTTCCTCAAAAAGTTGAAAACAGAGCTACCATACGATCCAGCAATTGCACTACTGGGTATTTACCCCAAAGATACAAATGTAGGGATCCGAAGGGGTACGTGCACCCCGATGTTTATAGCAGCAATGTCCACAATAGCCAAACTGTGGAAAGAGCCAAAATGTCCATCCACAGATGAATGGATAAAGAAGATGTGGTATATATATACAATGGAATGTTATGCAGCCATCAAAAGGAATGAGATCTTGCCATTTGCAATGACATGGATGGAACTGGAGGGTGTTATGCTGAGCAAAATAAGTCAATCAGAGAAAGACATGTATCATATGACCTCACTGATATGAGGAATTCTCAATCTCAGGAAACAAACTGAGGGTTGCTGGAGTGGTGGGGGGTGGGAGGGATGGGGTGGCTGGGTGATAGACATTGGGGAGGGTATGTGCTATGGTGAGCACTGTGAATTGTGCAAGACTGTTGAATCACAGATCTGTACCTCTGAAACTAATAATGCAATATATAGTAAGAAGAAAAAAAAAGAAGAAGATAGCAGGAGGGGAAGAATGAAGGGGGGGAATTAGAGGGGGAGACGAACCATGAGAGACTATGGACTCTGAGAAACAAACTGAGGGTTCTAGAGGGGAGAAGGGTGGGGGGATGGGTTAGCCTGGTGATGGGTATCAAAGAGGGCACGTTCTGCATGGAGCATTGGGTGTTATACGCAAACAATGAATCATGGAACACTACATCAAAAACTAATGATGTAATGTATGGCGATTAACATAACATAATAAAAAAAAAAAGAATGTAGTGAGGGCTTTACAGCATTTATATATCAGTGAAACATATGACAACAATAGCACAACTGCCAAAATGGAAAAATAGAAAAATACTATTGTAACGTTCTTACAGTATATGTGAAGTGACATAACTATTACCCGAAGGTAGACAATGATAAGTTTTAGATGTGTGCTACAAACTATAAAGTAACTTTGCAATAGTATAGTAAGGATTGTATCTATTAAGACAACAAAGGAGATAAAATAGAATCATAAAAATCATCAATTAGTCAAAAAAAAAAAAGGCAGAAAAGAAGAAAAGGTTGGCCAGTGGGGGAGAAAAGACAGGAAAATTAAAAAACAAATAACAAGTAACAAGGTGATTGATTTAAACCTCATTATATTAAAGATCACATTAAATAAAGGAATATTATCAACAACTCTCTCTAAATAAATTTGTTTAGGTGAAATGGATAAATTCTTTGCAAAATATAAACTACCAAAGCTCGCTCAAGAAAAAAAAATTAGAAAATCTCAATAGCCCAGTATCTATTAAAAATATTGATTTATAGTTAAAATCTACCAACAAGGAAAATCTCCAGACCCAGATCAGTCTACCAAACATTTAAAGAAGAAATAATACCAATTCTACACACACACACACACACACACACACACATTATAGAAAAGGAAATATTTCCCAACTCATTTATGAGTATAGGATTAACCTGATATCAAAACCAAAAAAAAAAAAAACACTACAAACCAATTTTCCTGATTCATATAGATGTAAAAATTCCACACAAAATGTTAGTAACTAGAATCCAAATTATTTTGTTAAAGGATAATATACTATAACCAAGTAGGCTTTATGCTACAATCTTGGTTTAATATTCAAATACCAATCTATGTAATTTAACAGCTGATATAGTAAGAAAAAAATACTCTTATTTCAATACATGCAGAAAAAGCATTTGAGAAAATGCAAGATGCATTAATAATAGTAGGTAACATCCTCAAACTGATGAAAAGCATTTTAAAAAAAATCCTACACTAGTGTCATACTTAATGGTGAAAGTCTGGTTACTTTCACCTTAAGATTGGGAATGAGGCAAGGACATGTATTATTACCACTTCTATTCAACATTGTACTGGAGGTTAGAACAAAAGTAATACAAAAGTAAAATTAAAAGCATATAGATAATGAAAAGAAAAAATAAAACTGTCTCTGCTTAGAGATGATATGATTATTTATGAGGAAATTAAGAGAGAATCCACAGAACAACTACTAAAAGTAATTAAGTGAATTTAGCAAGGTCATGGAATACAAGTTTAATATATTAAAAACCAATTGGATCTTTGTACATTAGGACAAAAAAATTGAGAAATGAAATTTAAAAATCAATTCCACACACAGTAACAACAAAAACCACTAAAGTATTTATGATCAAATCAAACAGAAGATAGCCAGATGTATACATTAAAAAATAAAAAATATTGTTGAGCAAAAATAAAGATAACCTAAATAAATGGAATGCTATATCATGCTTTTGTGTCATAAGACTCAATACTGCTTAAAAGGCCATCTTTACTAAGTTGATCTACAGATTCAGTACAATCCAAATCAAAATTTCAGCAGTAGCAGTATTTTTGTGTGTGTAGAAAATGATAAGTTGTTTTAAAATTTTTATAAAAATGCAAGGGATCTAGAATAACCAAAGATATTTTAAGACGGAAGAACAAAGTGCAAGGACTTACCCTCCCTGATATTATGACTAACTATAAAACAACAGTAATCAATCTATTGGGGTACTGCCAAAGAGATAAATGCATCGTTAATAGAATAAAACAGAAGGTTCACAAACAGCTCCACAAATATATGTTCAAATGACATGAAATAAATGTGTCAATGCAATTCATTGGGGACATAAAAGTTTTTTCAACAAATGGTATTGGATCAACTGGTTATCTAATGAGTTACCATTACAGACACAAGAAAAGCTAAAATTAGAAAGAATGACTATAACAAATGCTCACGAAGATGTGCAATAATTAGAACTTTCCTACACTACCAGTGGGAATTAAAACTGTACAACTACTGTCATGGACTGAATGTTTTCCTCCAAAATTCATAGGGTAAAATCCTAACCCCCAATGTATTGGTATTCAGAGGTAGGGCTTTGGGGAGATGATTAGGTCATGAGAGCAGTACCCTCATGAGTGGAATTAGTGTCCTTCTCAAAAGGGACCCAGGACAGCTCTCTCCTACTCTTTCCACCATGTGAGGATACAAGGAGAAATAAGCATTCTGCAACCCAGATGAGGGTAGTCACCAGAACCCAGCCATACTGGCATCTTGATCTTGGACTTCTAGCCTCCAGAACTGTGACACATAAATGTCTGTTTAGAAGTTCTATAGTACTTTGTTATAGCTGCCCCGACTGATTAAGCGAACTACTTTGGGAAGTCTTTTTAAGTTCCTTAATAAGTTAAATAGTTGCCCAGCCATTCCACACCTCAGGATTTAGTGAAGAGACACAAAAGCAGAGGTCCACACAAACATGTGAATGTTTACACCAGATTTACTGGAATGGCCAAAAACTGGCAACAAATCAAGTGGTCATCAGCAGAAGAAGGGGATAAATATATGGTAGTATATACATGTACAATGAAACACTATTCATCAACAAAAGTGAACTATTGATACAGAACATATTAATCCCAGATAATAACACTTAGTGAAAGGAACCAAACAAAAGGAGCATACACTGTATGATTCCATGTTTCTAAAATTCTAGAAAGTGAAAACTAATTTATAGCCACATAAAGGAAATATGTGGTTGCCTGAACACAGGCATGAAACAAAGAACGGAGTACAAATGGACACCAGGAAAATTTTGAGGTTTATAGGTATATTCATTATCTTGTCACGATGGTGTCATATTACATATGTCAAACCATCAAATTACAGAACTTCAAAATGTGCAGTTCACTGAACATCAATTATATCTCAATAAAGTTGTAAAAAAAAAAAACAGTAAAAGGGTAAAAATAAAAATTTAAAGAATACTTTTCAGCCTAGATTTCTGTGTTGAGCCAAATACCCAGGCAAGTTTAAAGGTATAAAGATAGTTCATCTTAGAGAAGTTTTCCAATGCAGTAATGATATTAACTCATTTTTTGGGCATAAAAATAGCATTTGCTATTTGCATAGCATTTGCTACTAATGTTACTGATAGATATCTAACTTCTGATGAAGCTTTTACGAAATTTCAAAAATAATATGCAAAGGGGCGCCTGGGTGCCTCAGTTGGTTAAGTGTCTGCCTTCAGTTCAGGTCATGATCCGGGGGTTTTGGGATGGAGTCCCACATCGGGCTCCCTGCTCAGTGGGGAGTCTGCTTCTCCCTCTCCCTCTGCCTGCCACTCCCCCTGCTTATGCTCTCTCTCCGTCAAATAAATAAAATCTTTAAAAAAAATAACATGCAAAGAATATATGTGCAGTTTGCCTACATTACTGTTAGCAGACATCATTTCTGTCAGGTAAAAAGAAAGATTTGTTACACCAGTCAGAACGGCTAATATTAACAAGTCAGGAAATGACAGATGTTAGTGGGGATGCGGAGAAAGGGGAACCCTCCTATACTCTTGGTGGGAATGCAAGTTGGTGCAGCCATTCTGGAAAACAGTATGGAGGTTCTTCAAAAAGTTGAAAATAGAGCTACCCTACGACCCAGCAATTGCACTACTGGGTATTTACCCCAAAGATACCAATGTAGGGATCCGAAGGGGTACGTGCACCCCGATGTTTATAGCAGCAATGTCCACAATAGCCAAACTGTGGAAAGAGCCAAGATGTCCATCGACAGATGAATGGATAAAGAAGAGGTGGTATATATATATACAATGGAATATTACACAGCCATCAAAAGGAATGAGATCTTGCCATTTGCAACGACATGGATGGAACTAGAGGGTGTTATGCTGAGCAAAATAAGTCAATCAGAGAAAGACATGTATCATATGACCTCACTGATATGAGGAATTCTTAATCTTAGGAAACAAACTGAGGGTTGCTGGAGTGGGGGGTGGGGTGGGAGGGATGGGGTGGCTGGGTGATAGACATTGGGGAGGGTATGTGCTATGAAGAGCACTGTGAATTGTGCAAGACTGTTGAATCACAGATCTGTACCTCTGAAACTAATAATGCAATATATGTTAAGAAAAAAAAAAAGAAGAAGATAGCAGGAGGGGAAGAATGAAGGGGGGGAAATCAGAGGGGGAGACGAACCACGAAAGACGATGGACTCTGAGAAACAAACTGAGGGTTCTAGAGGGGAGGGGGGTGGGAGGATGGGTTAGCCTGGTGATGGGTATTAAGGAGGGCACGTTCTGCATGGAGCACTGGGTGTTATGCACAAACAGTGAATCATGGAACACTACATCTAAAACTAATGATGTAATGTATGGTGATTAACATAACAATTAAAAAATTTTTAAAAAAAGAGAAAGATTTGTTTATACTTCTGTATCCGAAAACGTGAACCCATCTGCAGGTAGTAGAGATGGGAGACATGAACTCACAAAGCCCTGCTCAGTGCTCATCTCCATATCCCTCCCATGGCTTCATTATTGAGAACCTCCACACTTTGCCCATAACTAAGCACCGCTACACAGGTCACCTTCTCTCACTCCAAACACAACAGATTGACAAGTTGTTGCTTTTTTCTCTTTCTTGTTAATTTGATTGTTTGGGAGAGATGCCTCCAGTTTCCCTTTGCTTAAGTTTATTAACTGCTTCACTTTTCAAAAGAACTATTTTCAAGGAAGGAAGGAAGGCAGGAAGGAAGAGAAAGACCTCAAGTTAATTTTATTACATAGGCTATTTGTCACTAAAAAGTTCAGCAATTTCCTTTAGTATTTTCTGTAAAATTACTAAATACTTCTTTTTTAAAATTATAGACACATCAAAAGCCTATCTTTATCTGCTTTGGGCTGTAAAAGACATTAATTTATTCTTTGCCAGAGGAAGGGAAATATGTGCTGAGTGGACAGTTGTTACCCCCCAACTACACTGCTATAGAGGATGGTATTACTACACTGATTAACAGTAATTAAGTTATTTGAGAAACTAACCGAATGCAGTTATTTGTTCTAAAATCAGCATAAACCTAAACTGCTAATTATTTCCACTATGCCCAACAGCAATTCCAAAGGCTCTAACTGCAATCAAAGAGCATATGTAATGAACTTGCCAAAGACACTTTTATGATGCATATTAAATGCAATGAAAATGTAAGTGTTGGAAACTTAAAAAAATTAACACAGGGAACACTGCAAGTTAAGGGTCTCCATGCTATTGCTGATTTTCACATTACACATTTGTCAGATTAAAGAAATGAAATGAGTATTGCTTAGCTTTGCAGCAGCAACTGAGGAACTTAAAAGGAACATATAAATCTGTGAAGGACACAAAACTCAATAAAATACATTATTGAGTATTATTGTGAGGTGAGTTATAATTAGAAACATTAAGAGGGCACTTATTACAAGAACTGATGGATGAGTGCAAAGTTCTAAACTTTTTCTTAAGAGCTGTTGGTAAATCCACACTGTTTCCAGGCTTCTTTTAATAAGCCGGGAAATCAAGACAGGCACAGGTTCAATGGGAGAGCAGGATCTGAGTCAGGACACTGGAAATTCTAGCTTGGCTGTATCATTTGCTTACTGTGTGATATAAGGCAAGTTACTTACCCTCTCAGAGTCTCAGTTTTTTATTTCCATACAAAATAGGAATAATAATAGTACCTACCCTCATCCGACTGTAATAAAGACTGAATGAAATAACATGCATGTGAAATACTTTACACAATGCTTGATACATAGGGCTAAAGAAATGGTACCTGCCATTATGAAAGTCACATTGTTGTGTTTTTTTCAAATTGCAGAAACACTGCTGAGCCAGGAAGATGACTAGACTTTGTAGGTCCACTTTATATTCTGCAATATTGAAATATATAAGATACAAATGATCAAATAGACAACTATTTTTATCATTTAAATTAAGAAAAATTATTATTTCTTATACTTTTTTTGCAGTCTAATAGCACGACACTTGGCACAAATTAAGTGCTCAGTAAACTGGGGTGGGTTTTATTCCAAACAAATCACAATTCATCCATTCTCTATAAGCAAATATTGCTCCACAATTTTATAACACTTTTATAAGGAAAATATGCATAGGATACTGCAAAAATATATTTTACAGCTAACTCAGGAATTTACTGGAAATTCAGATATGCAAAGAAAGGTTGGGAATTCTATCATCCTATCTGTTTAAGTATAAATACACATTTAGATATTATAAAACATTCCTGATTCCTCCATCTTCTTCATTCTCACATCCAATCATTGTAAGCTCATAAATATCTCAGACTCCACCCACAGCTCTTTAACCCCACTGCCACTTCCCATGTCAGGAGCCATGATTTCTCACCTAGATTTCTAAACCGGCTTCCTGGCTCGTCTTCCCTCCTCCCATTTCTCTCTCCCATATCAATTTTATACGTGGCAGCTGGTGTGATCTTTCTCAAATGCATGTCATTTCTCTCCTTAAAGCCCTAGGGGCAGCCATTTCCCTCAGATAAAACTCCCAAGATATTAGCATGGCACATAAAGCCTTCCTGGTGAGCTGCTCTGTACTTATTGTCTTCAACCATATCCACTGCCATTCTCCCACTCCCACTCCCTGCCCCAAATACAAATGACTCTCCAGTTAGAATAAACTGCCTTAATTCCTCAAGCACACCATTCTTTCTAGCACACTCATTTCCTCCATCTGGAGCACTCTTTTTCTTCTTCGTCATCTGGTTAACTCCTACACATCTTTTAGGTCTGGGCTAAAGTCACTTCTTTTTAAAAAATCTCTCCAGATTCCCTAAATTTGAATTAGGTTCTTTCTTACAAATGAAAACAGTAGTCTATATTTCATTTATTCTCTCAAGAAATGTCTGTTGAGTTCCTACTACTTCAAGGTTCTGTTCTAGGCACTGAGATTCAGTAATACAGATAAGGTCCAAGCTCTCCAAGAACTTATATCATAATGGAGTAGGCAGAAAATTTAGAAATAATTAATATACATTAATGGTAATATATTTAATATATTACATAGTAATAAGTGCCTTGAAGAAAAAAGAAGTTAGAATAGGGAGAACAGGATGTGTCAAATTGAGATTTGATGTTTTCTGATGCGATGTCGGGGAAGGTTCAAAGAGAAGATGATATTTGAACTTAAAAGAAATAAGGGCACAAGCAAAGTTAATTTTGAGGAAAGGGAGCTGCACACAATGGGAAGAGCATATGGTATGGCCCTCAGATGGTGAAGTGCTTGGTGACTTGCCCTATTTAAGCAACAACAAGAAAGTTAGTGAGGCTGGAGCAGAGTCTAAGGAAAGGAGGAGAGATGAGGTCAGTGAGAAAATGGTGGGAGGGCAGATTATTCTAGGTTTGGAAGCATTGTAAGGCCTTTAGATACTTTCCTACATGAGATGGAAATCCAAAGGAAGCTCTGAAGAAAGCACACACAGGGCACCTACCCTAACATGCGTGGTAAGACTAGAGCACAGGGGCAGCTGTAGAAGCAAGGAGATCTGCTAGGTTGTTGAAATACACAGGATACGGCTGATGGTGGTTTAGACTCGACTCCAAAGAGCAAGGAGTATCAGATTTTGGATATATTTTGAAGGGAATCTATAAGAGATGGGATGTGAAGGATGAAAATCAAGGTTGTCTCCCAAGTTTTTTTTTTTTATCTAAGTAACTAGATGAACGGAATTCCTGTTACTAAAATGGGGAATGGTACAAAAGAAGGAGAAAGCATGAGAAAGGTATAGAAGGTAAACTAGTGTACTCAATAGTCCTTCGAGTGATGACATCAATTAAGCAGGTGTATAAACAAATCTGAAGTTCGGGGAAAGGGGGGAAAAATTCAGGATGTAGGTTTTCACTGGTGAGTCACTGACATCCTAAATAAGAGACCTAGGGCAGGAGAAGAAATAGAAAACAGATGAAGTCCCGGGACCAATCCCTCATTTGGGAAGATGGAGAGAAACTAGCAAAAGAAACAGAAAAGACAGGAGTGGTGAAATAAATATAAACAGAAACTGATATCCTGAAAGCTAATAAAGAAAGTGTTCTTCTAAGTAGGAGAGAGCAATCACTGTTTCAAATGAAGCTGACAGGTCGAGTAGGGTAACACTAAGAACTAATCACTTAATTTGGCAACATGAAGGTCACTGCTGATACTACAAGAGATATTTTGAAGGAAACATAGGGTCAAAACATGATTATACAGCATTTAGGAAAGAACAAGAGAGGAAGTGGAGTCACTGAGTGTTGACCAACTTTTCCAAGAAATTTTTCTATAAACAGTCATTGAGATAAGGAGCATGACTGGAAAAAAATGTGGGCTCAACAGAGAGTTTCTCTTTAAATAAGAGACTCATTTGTGTGCTAACTGGAATAAATGCAACAGGATCATTTACAATATTTACCAAAGAGCTTACTATTATCCAACATTCTCTGGTATGCCAAAAATGCGAGAATATTCTGCAATCAACTTTCAAGTACAAAAAGGTTTCATTTGTAAAACAAATAACCACAAAGAGACCACCAACCTGAGTAGTTTCAAACATTTGTATCTGTATTATTAACACAAGGATTAAGTAGTTCATTTTCAAATATTAAAGGCAATATATTCATAGATTTCACTTCAGCTACAATTCTCTTTAAAGTTGAATGAAGAAGAGATTCAGTGTATTCTCTTTTGTCTTCCATAGTGAATTTTTTATTATCTACATCATTAAATTGGGGAGAGAAAGAGACCAATGGACAAGGAGAATAGAGATATGAATATTTATTTATCTTTGGTTATTTAATGCTTTATTCTTCCAAGCAATTGATCGCTTCTTGACCTTTTGGCTAAGATCAAATGTAGTATTCTTCCAATTGATTTCCTGGTGATTAGCTTAAAATCTTGATATGAATATCAGTAGAAATGTTTCTCTGAGAGCCCATACACTGCTTCTTCTAGGAATAAGGGCGAGAAGCAACAAGGTACAACTGGGACTGGAAATTACTCAGCTAACAAAACTACAGAATGCTGACCATAATCCCACAACAATTACCAGTTACCAAATACCTGATATCTGTTCCTTGCTGGGCTTGGTGCTTTCCAAGCACTGTCTCTTCTTTTCACAAAAGCCTCTGACTGCACATTATCGCCTTCATACCAAAAATGAGGAAACCAATGCTCGGAGAGAATATATAACCTGACGAATGCCTCTAATTTGGTAAGAAACAGAGCTGGAGATTCAAATTCAGGACTGCTAAATTTCAGAACATACGTCTTTCCAATATGCCGCGGTGCCTCTCTACCACCAATTATCTGCAATTACGTAGCTCAAACCTATGTACAATTTTGAAAGAGCTCTCTCTCTTCATATTTTTTCTACTATCCATAGTCCTCTAAAAACTATCCTACCATTATTGTAGATAACTAATAAACACATACATCAGCCCCTAATAATAAATATTTATCCTTCTCACACTTGACTCACACAAAACTGTGATGCCTAAAAAGGATATATAAATTAGAATTCCTATTAGTATACTATGTACTTTTTGTTTAACTACTCTGGATTTATCTTTCTTACACAATTGCATTCTGAAGAAATGTAAATGTTAAACATTAACAAGCATCACACTGCTGTGACAATAAAAGACATTTTTTTAATCGGTAACAATCAGAGAAGTTTGGGGAGTGGGAAAAGGAAGGTCTGAGTGGAGTCTTTATTAGGCATATAAAATTTAAATGACAGAGCCCTTTATAATCCTGCCAGAATGTAAATTCTTGAGTGTATGAAAGACTAAAAGCTTTGTCTGTATAAAACTGACAAAATACCTCAGATTATAATTGGCAGTAGGGTGATAATGGAAAGGAGATGTGGCTTAATTGGAGTTCTGTTCGTGAAAGCACAGAGCTTAGTAGTGTCATTTTAATTATTTCTAGCCATTAATCCTGCAATCATCTATTACTTTCTCCATGTATTACATCAGGAAGCATTCCCTGATGCAAATGCTATGATATTTAAAAAAGCAAATGCCCAGTGAAAACAAAAAGACCCAGACTAGATTCATTGCCTCAGCAGCTGCTCTGGAGAACCATAAACTGACTTTTAAATCATGAACGGTCAGGATGGAGAATATGGCTACTTTAATTATTAACAATACACATTCTTGATTCAGACATCCATTTAATCATCACTCAAAACTGTTGCATTAATTAATTAAGTACTTAATGTGATGCTTAAGATGTTTCCCTTTAATATGAGCCTTTGATTATTCCTGCCCTGCTTCGACACAGCTGGATGAAACATATCACTGAAAACATACTACCATAATGGCCACTTGCAGTGATTGCTGTAATTGATGGTTTTTCCCAAAACGTGAAGTACTATCACAGGAAGACATGGTTGCGAGCCTTCTGTTAACCATTTCATGTATAAGTCACAGTAATTACTTTATCTTTCCTTTTGCTTTTTCAAGGACTTACAGACTCCAAAGCTTTATTATTTAAATTGTTACTGCATGTAACTACATAGGTAGGCTGTGTAAGACTCCCATGCTTTCTAGTCTGAGTAAACAAGCAATCCACACTGCAGTTCGTGCAAGTATCTCATCTGATTCCCATTTTACCCACCCATTTCAACTTTAATTTAGTTTACAAACACTTAAATTTATACCTTTAAGCATTTTTAAAGGTAAATTCATGCAATTAGTATTTCACCTCCAATCATAACTTCTAAGTATTATGCTATAAACTGAAAATGAATAAAGGAACCGTTAGAATCTAGCCCAGAAAAATGCCAAAAAGTATATTTTAGTGGGAGTCGAATGTAGCCTCAAAACTGTAATTATCTTAATTTTTCAAGTTCCCTCTCATTCCTTCTGTTCTTTTTGTACGGATTTCCACATTCCAGGAAGTCTCTCATATTTAATTAAAAAGTAATATTTACTGAGTTGCATAGAGTTGACTGATTTTCCCAAGTGCTTCCCAAGCAAAAATGTATTCTACTGTCTTCACACTGTAGCAGATTACCAAATGTAAATTATTAATGGTCATTTGAGATCCTTTTAGGATTGGACAGCACACAACACTGAATTAAAAACACATTGGCCAGAACCTACCTAAATAGAAGACTATTCTCAAATATTAATGTCCTCTATGAACTCTACTTTTAGGGGGAAAATATTAGGAATTTATTTTAATAACCAATTTCCAAGATAGCTGTTGGTGTAATTACAAATTCAACCTAGTTTCCTATATGTGTGCTCTTCTAGAATAAGAACAGGTAACTTGGGGCACCTGGGTGGCTCAGTTGGTTAAGCAACTGCCTTCGGCTCAGGTCATGATCCTGGAGTCCCAGGATCGAGTCCCACAGTGGGCTCCCTGCTCAGTGGGGAGTCTGCTTCTTCCTCTGACCCTACCCCCTCTCGTGCACTCTCTCTCACTCTCTCTCTCTCAAATAAATAAAATCTTTAAAAAAAAAAAAAAAAAGAACAGGTACCTAGACATGAACTTTACACACTCAAAAATCTTCAGTGGAGGCAAAATTCAGTTATACTCAAAAAATCAAGGCATGAAAATGAGATCATCTTACAGAAATTTTCAACCACCACTACTGAAGACAAGGAAGAGATTTCTGGCCAACCAAGCACAACCACAAGACTAGAGTAACACTTAGGAGTGTGTGTTCTGGAGTCTAACACCCAAGGAGTTCAAAGTCTGAACCAGTAATTGTCAAGTATTCAAACTTAGATTATAAACTTCCCTCAGCAACAATCTCTTCATTTGTGAAAGAGGATATAATTATCTTGATTTCATAGGATTGCTTTGAGGATTAAATGGGATAAATGTACAGCACCTACAAGTTTGTAGCATATAATTTCCATATATTTCATATATTCATTTCAATAAATGTCATATATTTATAATAATTCTTATTTACAAATTTTCTTTTATTCCAACAATTGATTCTGCATGTATTCTCACTACTGTGATCTAATATGTGGAGGTGGTACATTGCTGATCTATACAAAATTCTTAGAATTCATACTTCTGGGAATATTAACCCATAACATCATAATGCCTTTTTACATTCCAGAATTAGCTTATAAATATTGGAAATAAAAGATATAAAGAATTTTCCTATCCTCTGTCTTCACTTCTATTCCTCAGATATAACCAATATACGGTTGACCCTTGAAGAACACAGGTTTGAGCTGCACAAGTCCACTTACATGTGGATTTTTTTTCGAAAAATACAGTACATGCAAATGTATTTTCTCTTCTTTATGATTTTCCTAACATTCTCTTTTCACTACCTTACTTTATTGTAAGAATACAGTATATAATATACATAACATACAGAATACGTATTTATGTCATCGAGAAGGCTCCCAGTCGACAGCAGGCTATTAATAGTTCGGGTTTGGGGAAGTCAAAAGTTATACATGCATTTTCAAATGCATAGGGGTTGGAACCTCTACTCCTCAAAGGCTGTTCAAGGGTCAATTATAATGAGCATTTGGTGTGCAATTTTCCAAATACTGTTCTGTGCTCTTTATTATCTTTAAGTACCTTTTCTAAGCCATGGTTTGTTCCACACATAAGGAGCAACTAAGGGAATGTCAGGTTATATGCATTGGGCAGAGTTTATATTTTCATGGCTTTTCTAATCTTTAGACATTTTTATTCTTCTCTTTACTGTAACATAGATAAAGTAATCTAATTGATCACGAGAAGAAGTTGACTGGAATAGGGGTATGGAGAAAGCTAAGAAAGGTCAGACTATAGTATACATCAGATACATATAAAATATATATATACATAAATGGATGCATATTATAAAGTGAAAGCCAAACTATAAAAACCAAAAATCTTATATACAGATGATGAGCTTGTGAAAGAAACATAAGCTCACATTCACTCCAACGCACTTCATCAGACATTTAATAAACATTCAACGGTTCCATTAGCACCAGGACAATGAACAGGAAGAAAACAAGAGCGTCAAGGAGTACCCACTCCCACGAAATGAAATTACCAGCGTTAACTTGACAATTAAAAGATGAAATACTGCAGCACAAAGCTGCGTGAAACAGATTATCGTGTGGCCTGGAACATTCATCGTAAGAGAGCAGACTGAAAGTCGGCTACTTGAATTTGTAGACGCTTGTCTGATTTCAAATTTCTTCAGCAAAAGAGACTGGATTGTGAGAATACTTTTGAAAATCTGCAAGCTGCAAGTGCTTAGAGAACAGAGGGCAGCCTCAGAGTCTCAAAGGGGAAAAATTACATTTGAAGCTCAAAGCTTAAATGCACACCCTAACCGTGTATAAACTAGATACAAGTTGGCTTTTAGTGAAATGCAGTATCTATGAACCATTGCAATTAGTTACATAACATAGTATTTGTTCTAGAGAAAGGAAATGAGTCTCTTTGACCACCTACTTTTCATTCTCTCCCTTTAAGGTTGAGTTCAGATATGTGACGTTATAAACCGCAAAGCCCCATGGTTCTAAATCAACTAAGGAAGAGAAATATTGAGAAGGTATAGCAGTCTTTCTTAGAGTTAAAAAAAATATTTTTAAGTACTGGATTCACATAGAGTTTCATGAATCATGGCAGTTAAAACAAATGATGAAAAAGCATTTCTCAATGTCAGCAAGTCCTTTTTAGGGGATTTTGATAAAATGGGTTGAACTAAGTGGTTTTAAAGTATTAAAAAACAGGGAACTGTACCTAATCTCTTCCAAAAGCTCGCTTTATGTTGTACTTACAAGGCTGACAGCCCAAACTTTGAAAGTCAGTAGAATAACCACAAATAGTTTTATATCTGTTGGCTCCCAAAGAGCAAGTGACCCCCACAAGGCCTTATATGCAGTCGGATTAAAAAAAAAAAAAAGGCCAACTGATTATCCCTCAACGTGCATTATCTTTCAGCCCATTGGTATTATATAATACATTTAGTCATTGCTACATTTAATGAAATAAGTGATTTCTTAGTAGTTAACAAGATCAAGGGCAAAATATTTCACAATGTTTTGTTAGTAAAAAGCAACCAAGAAGAAAAACATTTACTGGCTATTCAGGATAATCTAAATAAAACAAGGAACAGTAATTTTCAAAGCATGGAATTTGCTCAGAGATCAAGTTCTTTCCCGTACTATATCCTCCCTGCCTCTTACCTTGGGCTGGCCCCACGAGGCCAGCTGATCCTCGCATCCACTGACCCTCTGTTTGCCTCTGGGGGGCTGTTCCCAGGATATGAAAAGCAGTTGCTTCTTTCTCTACTTGTGGGGCTTGTTTTTTAAGGCTTAGTTCAAAGTACCATCTCCTCCATGAGGCCTCTCAAATTTCCATCTTGCCTCCAGGCCCTGAGCATAAAAGCTGATTCAATACCTTCTCTATGAATCTACAACACTTTGCTCATGATGATCTTCAGGCATACCAAGGATTTCCTTGTACAAAGACCTGCAATAAAATATTTTTTGATCTTTCCAAATGGAGGGAATAAAGACTGGTCATGACACTGGCACCAGTTTATCTGCTTTGAGTTACACAAAATTTGAGCCAAGGTAACCGGTTATGGGTTGGACAGGTAAGTGAGAGGGGAAGACAAGAACAAACATTCCTTCTTTTTTTTTTCCAAGTTAGAACAAACATATCTTGAGCATGAACTTGGTGCCAGAATATGAGATGTTGTTTTGTGTTTATTAGCAACTTCAACCGGAAAATCATCCCATGTGTTAGATATATCATTATGCACATTTTCCTGAGTAGAAACCTGAAACTCAGAAAGTCACTTGCTTTGCTTAACCCAGTGGTGAATCTGGGTTGCTGATGCAATGAGGTAAAGTGTAACTCACCTTTGGCTGATAGGCAGAATGGCGTAGCAAAAAAAAAAAAAAAAGCAAATGTGACTTTGAAAGCAAACAAGCTTATGTTTGAGTCTTAGTTCTGATGCTATGAGCCAAGAAAGTTTAGACAAGATCCTATATCACACTTGGCCCCAGCTGCCCCAAATGCACTGTGGGGAAAATAATGATACCAACTTCATTAAGTGATTTTGTATAGGGTGTCAAATTCTGCTGAGACCATTGGAACAACACAAGTCATATAATGTCAAGTCTATCTTCTTGAAATTAAACTGTTTCCTTCTTGTAAAACTTTAAAGGAAAAGTTGTCCTAAGGAGTGATTCATTGTTTAAGTATGAGGGATTTTAAAAGATTGTGGTGTAGAAAGTTATTGAAGACAGACCTTTCTTAATAATTCTTGCCCCATAACCTCCTTCTCACTTCTAAACCAAATGTAAAAACGTCTCTTGGGATTAAAACAAAGATTGGTGAGAGCAGGAAGAGAAAATGAGGCATGTGCATCCCCTAAGAGAACAAAGGATGAATTTATATGAACTGATTTTATGGTGTTTTCTTAATCTTTAATTTCACATAGAGTTTAGTCCTTTGCCCAGAAGAAGAAGGATTCCTCACTAATCCACATGTTCACAGTCTCAGAACTGCATTTACTATAGGCAAGTTGAAACAGAAAGCAGCCCAGAAAAGAGTAACTAGGTTCCCAATGAAGTTACCTCACAAATGTCTCCAACTCCTAGGACAGCGAATACGAGGACACCTCAGAGGCTACCACCTTATGCCACAGGATTGCTGTACCACAAAGGAAACCACGAGGTTTAATCCGGGTGATTACAATGTGCTCATGCCACCAAGGCGAAACCATGAAACACGCATTCTGAAGCCCAGTTGTTCCCGAGAACTCCAGAAAGATGCCCTTCCGGTCGTCAGCTCCACACTCTGATCTGATGTCAAGAGAATTCGAAATTCTTCTGCTCCCCAGCTTCCCCATCTTCTATTTCACTAAGATTTTATGGGCAATAATGAGATGGTCGAGGTTGTACCCTAGGTTTCTTTTGAAAGGCCATAAAATTGCATTACTATCATTAAGAGGTACACTGAGGCATATTAAAAGTTTAGAATTTAATTGAGCAAGAATTGATTTCAATTGGGCAGCGCCAACCAGATAGTCGTCAGCAGCACTCTGCCAATGGCAGCTAGGGGAAAACTTTAGAGAGAAGAGACTGAAGCAAAGAAAGAAAGCTGTTCCTGATTGGCCGGCTGGCCTTGGGTTTCAATTTCTAACCTTGAGGTATTTATAGGCTGATTTTGCCTTTCTTTCCCAGGTGCCATGAAATTAGTGCTATATGAGTCTACCCAGGCCCCCTCGTTTAATTAATTTAACACTATTTGAAATAAGTTTGTATTTTCTAGTTATATTAGATGAGACCCAAATTAATGTTCACATATAAAACTTTATAAGTGTCATGATGAATTAAAAACAGTACTTCAAAGAAACAGGGAAAAGGAAGCACATAATAAAGAATGGCGGAACTTAAAATGTCTTGCTCTTTCTTTATAATATTAACAGAAATATTTTTATGAAGAAGATAGCCAGTGGGATTTATTCACTTTTATAGATCTATTTAATCATGGCCAGCATCTCTTTCACTCTCCACTGTTAAATATTCATTTCTCCAAGTTCGCTTTGAAACATAAACCATGACTAGGCTAAACCCTTTCCCCTACAATTATCTGCAATCTCCAAGTTTAAGTTATTCAACAGCTATCACATTAATTATGTCTATCTGCTAAATTATTCCCACAAGTCCTATAGACATTCTTTGAAATGGAGCATTCATTCTGTATTTATGCATATTTCATTATGTTACAGATCACTGTATTAAGAAAAGCAATCCTAAGGATCGACTTTTATGATAAATAACCTAATATTCATAGTCCTTCCTTTATGCTTGCTTGGCCATGCTCATTTTCATAACGCTCTGTGTTGGAGAAGAGAAAAACTACTGCTTATCCAGACTGCTGATCTTCTGCTACTTTTGCCACATTTTACTTTTGTGGTTTCCCAGAGGAAAGCTATAATGAGGGTGGCAGATACAATTGTTTACAAACACTATTATTTAATTATCTATAGCACAGAATTAAATTATGAAGAAATCTAAAGTGACAAATTGAGTCTCCTTTTGGAGCATTTTAGACACACGATGTTTCCTGTATATTTTTTCAATGGCAGAAATGGCAAAAAAAAAAAAAAATGCATATAATAATGGGTAATAATGATGGATATAATAATGATGTATAATATTGTATGTACGTGCATGTATATACACTGGGGAGGGTATGTGCTATGGTGAGCACTGTGAATTGTATAAGACTGATGAATCACAGACCTGTACCCCTGAAACAAATAATACATTATACATTAATAAAATAAATTAATTAAAAAAATATAGAGAGATATACATATTTATTAATGTATTTATTTATGTACACATGTGCTCTTAGCTTTAAGCTAAGCTTACTAGAAGTGAAAATATGGGAGAACTTTCATTCATTTAACCAGGGTTCACTTAACTCTAACTATTTGCCAAGCATTATGCCAAGCTCCAAGCAGAGGGATTACAAAACTGAAGACTATTGCAAGGAACAGCAAGAACTCCTATAGCAGTGATGAAGAAATCACCCAAACAGACCCTTCATATTTCCTGTGACCATAAACAAAAGCAGAAGCAATCACAAAAGCAGGGATGCTATGACAAGGGTGTACCAGCTGGATATTCTAATCATTGATTAAATGTAGTAAAAATGTGTGTTAGGTTAAACGTATGCAAATTAAATATGTTAATACAGCTTTGGGACTGCATGTTATTTTTTGTTTGTTGGTATACCTGTCTTGGTTATAATGCTACAGCTCCTTGAAAGCAAGGACTAGGTTACCGTCTTAGTATTTCTGTGTCTTCATAGTGCCTACACATAGGAAGTGATCCGAAAATGTTAGTTAAGCTAAAAGATATACTCAGTGGAATATAGAAGACAGTGTGTTTCACTTTAATATATAATCCCAGAAATAATATTTGCAGTAGTACATGCTGAAGTGCTTATATTTATAAAGTTTATTATCTAAGCCGCTCTTGGCAGCAAGTACAGACAACAGAGGTTGCAAACCTACAATCTGACACTACAGATTACAATAAAAGAAATAAAGATGAGTTGGCTATTATAACCATAAAGGTTATATGTGTATTTCTTCATTCCTTTTAATTTTGGTAAAAAGAGGAAGGACGACAGAATGATGAAGCGGTGTTTTCATTGCTGGCACCCTGTTCCTGGGCACCCTGGATAATATGCCGGAGTAACAAGAGGTGAGATGCTATTAAAGACACACAGCATAAAATCACAGTAGAACTGTTCATTAGCTAGAATGCTTGGAGACCAGGTAGCCTTCTGAAGGGTCATATATAATACCTTGATCTCAAAATTTATGGTGAAAAAGTCCTTGATCATATTAATGTCATTGCTTTTTGTCTGTGTTTCATGGTAATCATGATGGATTTTCTTAAGATGTACACCTTTCATGTTCAGGTACAAATAGCCTAAGATATGATTAATGCTTTGCACTAAGTTAGATTTTTTTTTTTCCACATACAGGAAAACAATCATCAGGCAGACAAGCAGCCACATTATCATTCACAAGAGAGTTGCTTTTTCAAGAAATCAGCATAAAATAAAATATTGAAAATATAATGCAGTGTCGTTTATATGGGGGAATTAGAAAGTAGCTGTGTCAGCCCACGACACATGGCTTTAAAACTGTACTTTGCTATTTGGGATAAAGTTTGAAAGTGAGAGCTGTGTAGGAGAAGCATGAGCTCTGGATGACAGGCAGGACTCCTGGAGACCCTCGAGTCTGGCTCTGAAACACTCATTTAATGTATAACCTGTGTATTTACAGTAAAGTTGTCCCCAGTGAACTCTTTGCTTCCTAGTAATTCTTTCAAACTACTGAGCTACAAAAACAAGAAAACAATCAACTTTAGGATGCTTTTCCCTCCTAAACTGCATTCAAACTTAAATGTAAGAAGAATAAATAAAGTTATTTTGGAAATGGAAGTTGCAGGAATTTTCATCTGATCACAGGATTTCAGCTTCTTAGAAAGCATATTAAAAGACATTTAGATCCCACTGTCGTCATCCAAAGGTCAAACAAATCCTCTGAGATCCGTGGTTCTCAAACTTTAAGATGCCTCAGAATCAGCGGGAGGATTTGTGAAAACACAGATGGCTAAGCCCCACCCCCCAGGGTATTCTGGTTCATTATGTCTGGAGTGGGACTGGAGAATGTGCATTTCTCACAAGTTCTTAGGTGACAGTGTTGGTGTTGGTCTGGGGATTACACCTGGAGAACGTCCACCCTAGATCACAATTTCAGTCTTTGATCACCTTTAGTGGTAAGGAATCACTAACTCAATTCATCAAATAGTTATCAAGCATCTGTTCTCTGAATGGCATTGTGTTGGAGTATCCAAATAACAGGAAAAAGATTACTGATTTTGAAGAGCTTCAGTTTCGTGGGAGAAAGAGATATAATAAGGATTTCAATATAATAAGACAGACAGAGACACAAGGTGCTATGAGAGTAGAAAGAAGGGTCATCTGCCCAAACCAGGGTTCACAAAGCCTTCCTGGAAAACATGTCACATGAACATGGCATTGAAAAAAGAAGGCTGGGGAGGGAACTCCAGCAGGAGAAAAGACACCTAGAAATATCCACCTACACATAACTAGGTACATGAAGTATAGGCAGAAGAGTTTACAAACATGAAATTTTTATATTACAAATTCCAATTTAAAAAGTGTTATTGAGGGGCACCTGGGTGGCTCAGTCGTTAAGCATCTGCCTTCAGCTCAGGTCATGATCCCAAGGTCCTGGGATCGAGCCCCGCATTGGGCTCCCTGCTCAGCGGAAGCCTGCTTCTCCCTCTCCCACTCCCCCTGCTTGTGTTCCCTTTCTCACTGTGTCTCTCTCTGCCAAATAAATAAATAAAAATCTTTAAAAAAAAAAAAAGTGTTATTGAGTTGGTTACCATAACTATAAAGGATCTATCTATATTTTCTTAGTTCTTTTAATAGTATTTAAAATATGAAAATTATGTTATCTCTATGTCCATTAAGTATCTCACAAGAAAAATTATCCAATTATGAAAATAAACCTACCATGTACATAGAACACCTACTGTATGAATGCCCCAGTGGCCTAGAAGATTCCTTTCTACTTAAAGGGACATGAAAGCTCTTTTTAGGTTGCTTTCCCAGAGTGACGGAAAAGCATTCATCTTGTTTTTAAATGAAAACAAAATGAAAGTAAAAAAGGCAAGTAGTCACTGCCTTCCCAGGGGTATGTTTAGCAAGATATAATTGTGGTTATGAAAGCTCCTAGGGGCACTGAGAAATCAAGTAATGAGGGGTAGGGAATCCTGTCTGTGAAAACTAGAGAAGGTAGAAACTCTGCATGGGGAAGTAGGAGACAGAGTCCCACTGTCCTCAGCACCTTCCATCAGGCTCCCTCCTGCCAGGCTGGAACCCCAGGGAAAGGCAAAAAAAAAAAGCCTTTTTATCTATGAATTCCAGCATCATGGTGGAATTTGGTATGACAGACAATAAGAGGACAGAGAACTATTAAGTGGGTAAGGCCTGAGGGTAAGCAATAGTTCACCGAATTCATACAAATTGAACATGATGGTATGACTAGGGAAGGAAGAACTTGAAAAGCGTACACACAGCGCTGAGGAAAAGACTAGATATGTATGCAGTTCAAAAAGAGACATAACTAAACTACAGAAGTAGACATCAGAATAATGGGTTACCTTTGGGAAGGAAGAAGGGACTGTGATTGAGAGAGGCAGAGGGAAGCTGCTGGGGTGTGGCAACCCTCTACTCTTTCATATGCATGGTGGCGGCATGACTTATTTTGTAATAATTCATTGAGCTGGAAATATTTTTGTACACTTTTTCTATATGTGGGTCATATCTCATAACAAAAGAGCTTTTAAAAAATAAAAACAACTTATGTAAACTTCTCTTCTTACTTGGTCCGAAGCTTTGCTCCTAAGTACACATAGGAACTTCAGCTCTTATAACTCATGTGAACCTGGGACACAGGGCATATTATATTTGGGGTAAATGGTCTGTTTTCCAGGTGAAACAGAAAACTGTTGTTTCTGTTCAGGGAAGACACGATTAGGACCAGAACTGAGACAAAGATGTGGGAACAGTGAAATAGGAAAACTTCAGGAGAGTTTTCAAAATAGCCCTAATAGAACTTAGTAACCAATTAATAAGAGGTTAGGGTAAAATTTTCAAATAATTTCAAGATTTCAGACTTGAGTACCATGTGGCTGGTGATGCTTTTAACCTGGCCAGTGAAAATGGGGAATGCCAGTTCTCCTTCTTAGGCCATGTTACCTGCTAAATTAGAAATGTGCATCGAGGTAAAATCTTTTTCAACAGAAGATTCTATTTTTCTGTGTTCCTGTCTTAGTTGGGGAAAAAATGATTGTTGTCTATACAGAACTTGCTTCGGCAATGCCTAAGGAGTGTTCACAGGAAATTTTGCTATGCTTTGTTTTTTACTCCAATGTATTCCAGATTGACGTGCTGTCACTGAGACATGAGACTAATCCAAATATGAGACAAAGGAAAGACAGATCACAGTCGGCCATAGATCGAATAAGGAGACGAAAAAGAAGCAGTTAACAAAAAGTGGCCCTGATATTGGACATGAAGTCTCTCCCCCTAAAAATTTTGTTCTGCCTGATACCTGAAGTTCCATTATTAGATAACCATTCTATGCTTAAGAATTTCCTTCCCCCTGGTGTTTTCTTTCAAACTTCACATTTTCATGAGAGTTATGTGATGAGACTATCATGACTTTTCATCTATCATTGGAAAAATGAGATGAACATACAGAAAAATTCATAGAAATGAAAATTAACTTCAAAATATTATATTTAGCATAATGCCAACATTATATAGAGTGTGAAATTTGTCTCCAGCCCAAAAGTCAGAAATTAGCTATTACAACAATTTTACAATTTTCAACTCTTTTAATTTATTGGCAGCATTGTTTGAATGACTTCTTCTCTGAAGAATTTAAAGAGTGAACAACTACAATGCTTCTGAGATTATTTGAGCAATCTCAGAATATGGGAACACCAATGATTTGTGCTAAGTTTGTACTCATTAAAATATGTAGTAAATTCTTAGCTAACCGGAAATAACTGTTGAGAAGACACACTGGGCCAGTGTAAAGATAACAAACACCAAACTAGTTTGTGCACCAGCAAACTGAAATATATTGGCAAATTCTCTACAGGGATCCTTGATTCCTACAGAGACAGAGTAAAGTACATACCAGAATTTTGGAGAGTAAAGCGGTGGTTCTAAAACTTTGCTGCACACTAGAACTACCTGGGGAGCCTTTGAAAATCCCAATGCCAGGTAACAGCTAATACCAATTAGGTTGGAATGTCTGGGTGTGGGAACTAGGCATCAAAATTTTTTAGGACACCCAGCTGATTCCAATGTGCAGCACAATTTGGGAAGCACTGGAGTAAACTTACAGTTTTATATCCACCATATCTGCTTAGAAAGCATCAGAAGTTGTTCATTAAAACTTGCGTTTGGGAAGGGAATGGGAGTAATTCCTAGATCCCTTTCTGCCACTAATCCATGAACACTACCCTCCCTATCCTACTTCCTTGACAACCCACCATTATCTGGCTTTGGGGAGAGGAGAAGATAAGACCAGGGAAATGGTAGAGTTTGCTATCATTCAGCAGTAGGGGGACTTTAGTATTACAACTCTGATTCTCTTATTATCTCATCCACAGATCAGCACTCTGTGTTCAATACCATGGCTGGTATTGGCTCCACATTTCCTCGTCTCTAAACCTAAGGTCAAGATAAGCAGCACTAAGGCATAATGGCTGCCTGTAAGTTCATCCTGGACTCTGAGCGTGAAGAGAGACATGATTAACAGTAAGTACAATGAGCCATTCCTTTCCTCTTGCTACATCTCACAGGCTTAATTTCCCCTCCAGTCAATCATTTTCTCAGGATCCTGAGCTACACTTTGGTCTTCTGATGTCTTCACTGTGCCATGGAATGCTTTATTTTGTTCTCATTAACAGCTGACAGGAGCTTCCCAGGAGATGCAGAGTGAGATGTCTGGTTCTTTATTTCTGAAATATCTTCCTTAGTTAACTATTTGGCATTAAAACGCAAATGTCTCTCACAGGGGCTCACTCCCTTTGACCTTTAAAATAAAATTTTACCTATAGGATCTGGTGTTGCCCCGTTTTTCTATCCTAGGTTGTATGTGAGATTTAAGTAAAGCAATCCTACCCTCAAAAAGCAGATCTCAGTTGAAGAGTTGATGAGTAAACATTAAGCCTCCATGTCAAGCACAGACAAATAAGTACACACTATGCTATACAGAAAAAAAAATGAAACCACCCACATTTTTAATAATTTAAAAATACTACTCTATTTACATTGCCAAGTAGTAGTATGTTCCATCTCTACTGGTTATTGGAAGAAGGGCTACAGCACATACACATAAGATTAATAAAAATTTCTCTTTGGAGATGACTGATGAATACATATCACTGCAGACAATACTGACCACTACTCATATACCAGACACAAAGAGTGTCTCTGTTGTGACCTCAGCTTTATCATTAATTCCAGGGAGTTCTTCTGAATGTGTCCATATATAAAATGATGATTACTTTACCTTAAAGCCTGAAAATTTTAACTGGATTTCAATTACTCTGCTAACTTACATGGCCAGAATCAAAACTGTTTTACAATCACGTCAGTAACAAGTCCATGGAACTGATGTTGCATTAACACGTAAAAACTTACTTGACCTCTTGATGCCTCCATTCTTTTTTTTTTTTTTTAATTTAGTTGATGCCTCCATTCTTACAGCTTAAAATGGTGACTGATCTCTAGCACCATGCTGTTTCCATCAGGAAAATAACATGCTGGTTAAAGAGGGGCTGTCAAAAAATACTTCAAAAACCACAAATGAAAATTATTGGAGAAGTCCAACATGGATATTTTTATAACTACATTTCACATTTTATCTCAGTTAAAGTCACAAAAGTTGCATTATTATTCTAAGAAAACATTTTTTATATTTGATGAGATGATAATAAATGTAGAGGTCACTGTCTTTAGATCATATATACTGATAAGCATATTATTTTATGGCTATAAAAAGTCAACCAAATATAACTACCAAGTACAAAAGATGTTTATTCCAACTAATATTTAAATAAGCTTATTTATGACCTTTGCTTTTGGTAGCATGTTTGATTTTAAAATTTGAAGGAGGACATCTAGTTTTATCCTTGATATATAAAAAGCCCGGAAGCTGTCATTTCCATCCTCCAAAGAAAAAAAAAAAAGCTGAACACAAAAAAAATCAAAGACTTTTCTTGAATGTCAGAGAAACTGAGGTCTTGGGGAAAACTGCCATCGGGAAATCTGGCGACACAAGTGCATTCAGCGAGGCACAACCGAGATCTGTTCATCTAAAGAAGATGCCTCTGGAGCCAATAACTGATAGGAACATTTAAACATTAATTTATTGAATTACTGGAGGCTGACTGTGGACTACTTTCAAAGTCAGAAATTCTTGAGGACTGGATTCTTGGGAGGAGGGGGGATCACGATTTTGTGGGCCTTTCCTCTGGGAAAAAAACAACAGATTCTCACGATGAAGATCCTAGAAAGATCCTTTCGTGGCCCTGAGAGAAGAAGGGCAAGGGTAATCACTGTAAAATATGCCCAGAGCTTAACTCCACACCAAAGCCTACTCTTCAGCGGAAAAGACATTGCCATAGCCTTATCTTGGCTGGAAAAAGAGAATTCCTCCTACTCCATCTCCCTCTGGTCTTCCTGTCTCCCCTAAGAGAAAAGAGAAGTCAGCAAGGGTCAGAACTTCAATGAAATACATTGGGAATAGTGTATGGAAGGAAAGTAAGCAGAGTGCAGGGAGGGAAAAGCCATACCACTGGAGAAACAAATGTGAAGATCACAGCCTTAAGACACAGGCTTCTAAAAGACTGAGATTTAATCAGAAGATTATAGAACACTCTCCCTACCCAACAGCTTACTATAAAACAGGGCTCCAGGATAATATAATACTTAAAATACAATATATGTTAATTATAATACAACACAATGGTAATAATTAGAGTAAAATAAAACAATAGAATAATAGAATATAATAATTATATAATAATAGTGGATTACAACTCAGAGAACAGCAAGTCACAGACTCTCTATGAGAAGGAGTACTTGGAAAATCTTACGATCAAGAGGTGAGACAAAAACAAGGACACCAGAAGAATCTGAATTCTCTGGCACATACAGCTACAGAAACCATTAAACATAGCCCAAATCTGAGCCATATTAACATATTCCCCTATCCCTAATGGCCAATTTCCCTCAGTTCCTATTACCCTATCCAACAAGTCTTTCAAAAAAGATTATAAGACATGACAAAAGACAAGAGAACACAGTCTGCAGAGCCAAAGCAATCACCAGACTTGGAATCAGATGTGACACCATTGATGAAACTATCAGAAAGGGAATTTAAAATAACTATAATTAATATCTTTACATCTATAAAGATAAAAGTAGACACCTTCAAAAATATAAATAATGTAGGAATGAGACGATTACTGTAAGAGTCAAACAGAAATGGTAGAAATCAAAAACACTGTACCAGGAATAAATAATGCCTTTTTGGGCTTGATCAGTAGACCCAATATGGCTGAGGAAACAACCAGTGAGCTTAAAGAGAGATTAATAGAAACTTCCCAAACTGAAATAAAAGAGTAAAAAAGAAAGAAAGAAAAAAAAAGCACAGCATTCAAGAACTGTGGGACAATATCAAAAATGTAAAACACATACAGTTAACCCAGAACAATTTGGGGTTACGGGCAGTGACCCCCTGTGCAGTCAAAAAAAATTTACAACTTTTGACTTCCTCAAAGCTTAAAGCTTAACTATTAATAGCCCACTGTTGACCAGAAGCCTTAGTGATAACATAAACAGTCAATTAATACATATTTTGTATGTTATATGTACTAATACTAAATTTTTACAATAAAGTAAGCTGAAGTAAAGAAAATCTTATTAAGAAAAATCGTAAGATGAAAAACACAGTTTTTTTTTTTAATTCCAGCATAGTTAACATAGTGTTATATTAGTTTCAGGTATACAGTATGATTTAATAATTCCACACATCACCCAGCGCTCACCAAGATAAGTGCACTCTTAATCTTCTTCACCTATTTCATCCATCCCCCCACCCACCTCCCCTCTTGTAACCTTCAGTTTGTTCTCTATAGTTAAGAGTCTGGTTTTTTGGTTTGTCTCCTTTTTTTTCTTTGTTCACTTGTTTTGTTTCTCAAATTCCACCTATGAGTGAAATTATATGGTATCTTTCTTTCTCTGACTTATTTCACTTAGCATTATGCTATCTAGATCCATCCATGTTGTAAATGGAAAGATTTCATATATGTATTTACATGTGTATGTATATGTACCTTTATCCTCTCCTTTATCTCCTTTATCCACTCATCTTTATCCATTCATCTATGATGGACACACTTGGGTTGCTTCCATAATTTGGCTATATTGTAAATAATGTTGCAATAAACACAGGGGTGCATATATCTTTTCAAATTAGTGTTTTCATACCCTTGGGATAAATACCCAGTAGTGGAATCACTGGATCATATGATAGTTCTCTTATTAATTTTTTGAGGACCCTCCATACTGTTTTCCACAGTGGTTGCACCAGCTTGCATTCCCACCAACAGTGCACGAGCATTCCTTTTTCTCCACATCCTCACCATCACTTGGCAGTTCTTGTGTTTTTGATTTTAGCCATTCTGAGAGGTGTGAAGTGATATCTCATTGTGGTTTTGGTTTGCATTTCCCTGGTGATGAGTGAAAAGATGTTGAGCATCTTTTCATTTGTCTGTTAGCTATCTGGATGTCTTCTTTGGAGAAATGTCTGCTCATGTCTCCTGCCCTTTTTTAATTGGAGTATTTGGTTTTTTGGTGTTGAGTTATATAAGTTCTTCATATATTTTGGATACTAACCCTTTATCAGATATGTCATTTGCAAATATCTTCTCCCATTCAGTAGGTTGCCTTTTATTTTTGTTCCCTGCTTCCTTTACCGTGCAGAAACTTTTTATTTTGATGTAGCCCAAAAAGTTTATTTTTGCTTTTATTTCCCTTGCCTTGGGAGACATTATCTGGAAAAATGCTGCTATGGCTGATGTCAGAGAGATTACTGCCTATGCTCTCTTCAAGGATGTTTATGGTTTCAGGTCTCACCTTTAGGTCTTCAACCCATTTTGAGTTTATTTTTGTGTATGGTGTAAGGAAGTTTCATTCTTTTACAGGTGGCTGTCCAGTTTTCACAACATTTGTTGAAAAGATTGTCTTTTCCCCATTGTATATTCATCCCTCCTTTATCAAAGATTAATTGACCATATAATTGTGGGTTTATTTTTGAGTTTTCTGTTCTATTCCATTGACCTATATGTCTATTTTTATGCCCATTCCATACTGCTTTCATTACTACTGTTACGTAATAAAACTTGAAATCTTGAATTGTAATACCTCCAGGTTTTTTTGTTTTTCAAGATTGCTTTGGCTATTTGAGGTCTTCTGTGATCCCATACAATTAAATTTTAGGATTGTCTGCTCTAGTTCTGTGAAAAATGCTGCTGGTATTTTGACAGGGATTGCATTAAATCTGTAGATTGCTTTGGGTAGTATGGACATTTTAACAATATTTGTCCAAAGCATGGAATGTCTTTCCATTTCTTTGCATTGTCTTGAATTTCTTCTATAGAGTTTTATAGTTTTCAGAGTACAGGTCTTTTACCTCTATGATTAAGTTTATTCCTAGATATTTTTTTTTGTTTTTGGTACAATTATAAATGGGATCATTTTCTTAATTTCTCTTTCTGCTACTTCAATATTTAGTGTATATAAATGCAATGTATTTCTGCATATTGATTTTGTATCCTGCAACTTCACTGAATTCATTTATCAGTCTAGTAGTTTTTTGATGGAGTCTTTAGGGTTTTGTACATATAGTATAACATCATCTGCAAACAATGAAAGCTTTACCTTTTCCTTACATATCTGGAAACATTTTATTTCTTTTTCTTGTCTACTTTTGCGTCTCAGACTTCCAGTACTATGTTGAATAAAAGTGGTGAGATTGGACATCATTGTCTTGTTCCTGATCTTAGGGGAAAAGCTCTCAGTTTTTCACCAGTGAGTATGATGTTAGCTATGGATTTTTCATATATGGCTTATAATATGTTGAGGTATGTTCCTTCTAAAACTACTTTGTTGAGGGTTTTTATCACAAACGGATGTTGTACTTTGTCAAATGCTTTTCTATACCTATTGAAATGATCATATGGTTCTTACCTTTCTTTTGTTGGTGTAAGGTATCATGTTGATTGATTAGTGAATACTGAACCACTCCTGCATCCCAAGAATAAATCCCACTTGATCATAGTGAATGACTTTTTAATGTATTGTTGGACTTGGTTTGCTAATATTTTGTTGAGGATTTTTGCATGTATGTTCATGAGGGATACCGGCCTATAGTTCTCTTTTTTTGGAGTGTTTTTATCTGGTTTCAGTATCAGGATAATGCTGGCCTCATAGAATGAATATAAAAGCTTTCCTTCCTCTTCTATTTTTTGGAATACTTTGAGAAGAACAGGTGTTAACTCTTCTTTAAATGTTTGGTAGAATTCACCAGTGAAGCCATCTGGTCCTGGACTTTTTTTTGTTGAGAGTTTTTTATTACTGATTCAACTTCATTACTGGTAACTGGTCTGTTCAAATTTTCTATTTCTTCTTGATTCAGTATTCTGGAGGTTATATGTTTCTAGGAATTTACCCATTTCTTCTAGGTTGTCCAGTCTGCTGGCACATAATATTGCATTATATTCTCTTATCATTGTTTGTATTTCTGTGGTATCAGTCATTATTTCCTCCTCTTTCATTCTGATTTTGTTTGAGACATCTCTCTTTCTTCTTTTTCTTTCTTTCTTTTTTTTTTTTAATGAGTCTGGCTAAAGGCTCATCAATTTTGTTGATCTTTTCAAAGAACTAGCCCCTGGTTTCATTGATCTGTTCTATTGTTTTAGTTTCCATTTCATTTATTTCTGCTCTAATCTTTATTATATCCTTTTTCCTACTGGTTTGGGGTTCTGTTTGTTTTCTTTTTCTAGCTCCATTAGATCTAACATTAGGTTGTTTGAGACTTTTCTTGCTTCTTGAGGTAGGCCTGTATTCCTATAAACTTCCTATTTAGAACAGCTTTTGCTACATCCCAAATACATTTACAGTTCTGCACTGTATTTACTGAAAAAAATGTGAGTGATGGGGCGCCTGGGTGGCTCAGTTGTTGAGCGACTGCCTTCGGCTCAGGTCATGATCCTGGAGTCCCGGGTTCAAGTCCCACATCGGGCTCCCTGCTCAGCGGGAGTCTGCTTCTCCCTCTGACCCTCCCCCTCTCATGCTCTCTCTCTCTCAAATAAATAAATAAAATCTAAAAAAAGAAAAAAATGTGAGTGAACCTGAGCAGTTCAAATCTGTGTTGTTCAAGGGTCAATTGTAATAAGAATACCAGAATGGGAGAAAAGAGAGAACAGAAAGATAACTGGAAAAATCTTCAAATATTTGGAAATTAAATAACACAGCTCTAAATAACCCACAAGTCAAAGAAGTCTCAAAAATTTTTAAATGTTCCCTAACTAAATGTAAATAAAGCTCATATATTAGAAAATATGAAAGGTATAAAATTGATAACCTAGGATTCCAGTTTTAAAAATTAGAAAGAGGAGGAATTTAAGCCTAAGCCAAGGAGAGAATGATAAATAAGAACAGAAAACAATGAATTCGCAATCAATAAAAGCAAAAAACCAATAAAATCAAAAGGCACATTTGAAAAGATCAATAAAATTGATAAATGAATAGATATCACAAATGAAAGAGGGTTCATCCTTATTGATTCCATGGAAATTAAATAGATAGTAAAGGAACAGTTTGAGCACTCTAATGCCTACAAATTTGATGATTAGATGAAATGGACCAAGTCCTTAAAAGACACAAACTTATCAAAACTTACACAAGAAGAAATAAGTAAACTATTTTATATCTATTAAATAAATTAAACTAATAATTTACAACTTCCCAAAAAAGAAAGCACAAGGCCCAGATAGTTTCACTGGTGAACTCTATCAAGCATTTAAGAAAGCAATGATACTTTTTTTTTTTCTCATTAAACTTTTGTTTTAATGGGTCTCAAAATTCTGTGACAGATTTTTGGTCAAGTTGTTTCCATTAAAAAGTACTTATTTTAAAAACTAATAACTTAAAACACACAAAAAAGCAAATGGTCCACAAAACATTCTCCTTTCCTTCTGAAGGTTTTATGATGCATTGTTATCATTAACCAGTCTTTTACTATTAAACTTAAATGGCAGAGGGCATGTTCTGCATGGAGCACTGGGTGTTATGCACAAACAGTGAATCATGGAACACTACAACAAAAACTAAGGATGTAATGTATGGTGATTAACTTAACATAATAAAAAAAAAAAAACTTAAATGGCCAATTGACACAAACAGTTCTGAGACTGTTCTTCCACCACTGATTAAGACTGGGGTGGCAAGTATTGGGAATAATATTCATTTAGCCTTCTGAGCTTTCTGGGCAGACTTGGTGACCTTGTCAGCTCCAGCTGCTTTCTTGTCCACTGCTTTGATGACACCCACAGGAACCGTCTGTCTCATGTCATGAACAGCAAAATGGCCCAGAGGAGGATAGTCAGAGAAGCTCTCAACACACACAGGCTTGCCAGGAACCATAACAACAATGGCAGCATCACCAGATTTCAAGAACTTGGGACCATCTTCCAGCTTTTTTCCAGAACGATGATCTATCTTCTCCTTCAGCTCAGCAAACTTGCAAGCAATGTGAGCTGTGTGACAATCCAGCACAGGTGCATATCCAGCACTGATTTGGCCTGGATGGTTCAGGATAATCACCTGAGCCATGAAGCCAGCTGCTTCCATTGGTGGGTCATTTTTGCTGTCACCAGCCACATTGCCACAACGAACATCTTTGACAGATACGTTCTTGACATTGAAGCCCACATTGTCCCCAGGAAGAGCCTTACTCAAAGCTTCATGGTGCATTTCAACAGACTTTACTTCACTTGTAACATTGACTGGAGCAAAGGTGACCACCATGCCAGGTTTAAGAACACCAGTTTCTACTCGGCCCACAGGGACAGTACCAATACCACCAATTTTGTAGACATCCTGGAGAGGCAGACGCAAGAGCTTGTCAGTTGGACGAGTTGGTGGCAGAATGCAATCCAGAGCTTCAAGCAGTGTGGTTCCACTGGCATTCCCATCTTTACAGGTGACTTTCTATCCCTTGAACCAAGGCATGTTACCACTTGGCTCCAGCATGTTGTCACCATTCCAACCCGAAATTGACACAAATGCTACTGTGTCGGGGTTGTAGCCAATTTTCTTAATGTAGGTGCTGACTTCCTTAATGATTTCCTCGTATCTCTTCTGGCTGTAGGGTGGCTCAGTGGAATCCATCTTGTTAACACCCACAATTAGTTTTACACCCAGTGTGTAAGCCAGAAGAGCATGTTCACAGGTCTGCCCATTCTTGGAGATACCAGCTTCAAATTCACCGACACCAGCAGCAACAATCAGGACAGCACAGTCAGCCTGAGATGTGCCTGTAATCATGTTTTTGATAAAGTCTCTGTGTCCTGGGGCATTGGTCACATAATACTTGCTGGTCTCGAATTTCCACAGGGAGATATCAATGGTGATACTACGTTCATGTTCAGCTTTCAGTTTATTCAAGACCCAGGCATACTTGAAGGAGCCCTTTCCCATCTCAGCAGCCTCCTTCTCGATAGTTCTTTTGTCGATCCCACCACATTTGTAGATGAGATGACCAGTAGTGGTGGACTTGCCTGAATCTACGTGTCCAATGACGACGATGTTGATGTGAGTCTTTTCCTTTCCCATTTTGGTTTAGGTTGAGTGGTGGTTTTCACAACACCTGTGTTCTGGTGGCAAACCCATTGCGGAAAAAAAAGAATGATACTAACTTTTGACAATCTCTTCCAGAATATACAAGGAGAGAACTTCTTAATCATTCTTTAAGGCCACAATTACCTTAATATCCAAAAAAAATAACATAAAACAAAATAAAGATAGCACAAGAAAGTAAAACTACAGACCAATATCTCCTATGAATACAATGCAAAAATCCTCCATAAAATATTAGTAAATTGATGTCTACAATGTACAAAAAGACTAAGTTTTATCCCAGAATTGCAAAGTTAGTTTCCAAAACCAATTAATGTTATAAAACACATAAAGAGAATAAAAGACAAAAACTACATGATCATCTCAATAGATGCAGAAAAAGCATTTCACAAAATCCAATACCCATTTATGATAAACATTCTTAGCCACCTAGGAATAGAAGGAAACTTCAACTTCATAATAAACATCTACAAAAAAACTTTATATGTGATAATGAGAACTGGATACTCTCCCCTGAAAATTGAGAAAAAGGTAAGCATGCCCTCTCTTACAATTCTTATTCATTATTGTACTGAAAGTCATAACTAATTCAGTAAGAAAAAAATGAAAGCTACAAAGATGGTATGTGAAACACAAGGTACAAAATATTATGATTGTATTATATGACTATTTTAAAATATGTTAAATTATGTTTGTCAAAATATTAACAGTTGCTTCCATGTGGTAGAATTATAAGTTCTAATTCTTTATATTTTATGATTTATCAACTAGGAATCTATTGCTCTTTTTTCCCTTGGTGCTTAAAATTATTTGTTTATTTATTTATTTATTTATTTATTTATTATTTGACATCAAGCTAACATCCCATTGACTTAGTAAAATGCAAAGATGTAGAATATGAATAGTTAAAATTTAATTTACCGTATTTTCTTTAGCACTTATTTTATGACTGTTGGCTAGGAGGCCTTGATTGATAACACAAGGCAAAATTTATGTCACAGTATGCCCTAAAGTTGTGACTCCTACTTTTGAGGTATTTTATGTTTTAAATTTATACAAAAAATTTTTAAACATCATACAGTAAAACATCTGAAAGCTACAATTAAAATGTAAGTGGTAAAAAGTACATTTGTCTTGAACCATTGTTTTTTTGTCAAAAAACAAAACACAGTAGTTTATTCATAACTCCATGTATCACCAAGTTAGTCAAAAGAATCTACAATTCACTGCCTCTTACAACATTCAGATTAGTACAACTCAGCTTCCATATATTGCTTCATATTAGCTCCATTTGTTCTCAGTGAAGATAACCAAGATCTATCAAAAACTTTTCATATTTAGAAGTATTAATTTCATCCTCTTCATAGTCTTACAAATATATTTTTTTAAATGATTAGAATGAAAAAAAATGAAATTTTTGACTTTGGCATTCTCATTTATGTTTTGCTTACATAAAGGTAAAACCAATTATCAATATGTGAGAATATCAATTATGGGACATTGTTTCAGAATCAGGTATGTCTTGGCATAATGGCCAAAAAAAAGTTCCATTTCCCTTGTTCATTCTCTATGCACCTAGAGAAGCCCCTACAGTCAGTCATACACACACACATGCACGCACGCACACACACATCCCTTTTGTGAGCTCCATGAGGGTCTTACAGTAGATTTTAAAAGAAAAAAACTATCACTAGAAGTTGCAATATAGGAAGAAGAAGAGGGGAAGGGGAAGGGCAAGGGGAAGAAGAAGAAGAAGAAAGAAGAAAGAAGAAGAAAAGAAGAAGAAGAAGAAGAAGAAAGAAGAAGAAGAAGAAGAAGGAGGCGTCGCAATTCTGTTTTGGGTAAATTTCTGCCAAGTCCCTCAAAATATCAGAAAATATTTCTTGAATTGGTATGTAAGTTTTTCTGGGATACTTTGTGGTATGTCTAAACAAAACTGTAGAATAAATCCAAGAAATTTCCATAAAATGTGGCTAATTTTACTTAATGGCAATATTTTTAAAATGTGAATGTATTTTAGGGCATAACAAAACAGAAATCTACTAGAAAAAGCTAATCTACAATGATACAGATCAGAACAATGTTTGGCTGGGGCTGAATATTGGAGCGACCTGACCAGGAAAGGCACAACCAAACTTTTTCAGGTGATACAAATGTTCTACATCTCAATGGTAGCAGATTTAAATGGACACAGAAATTTGTCAAAACTGATCAAAATTTATACTTTAAATATGCACATTTTATTGCATGTAAATTATGCCTAAATTAAGTATATTTTTTTTTTTTAAGATTTTATTTATTCATGTGTGAGAGAGAGAGAGAGCACAAGCAGGGGGAGGGGCAGAGGGGGAAGCAGACTCCCCGCTGAGCAGGGAGCCTGACTCAGGGCTAGATCCCAGGACCCTGGGAAGATGACCTGAGCCAAAGGCAGACGCTGAACCAACTGAGCTACCCACGTGCCCAATAAAGTATACTTTAAAAGGCAAACTGCATGAATTTAAAATATAAAACTTGAAGAATTTCCTTCATCTCTGAATTTCATTTCTTGTGTTGGGTTGCAATATTAATGGAGGCACTATATGGGAAAACACCCTAATACCATAAATTTCACATTTAAGTAGTTAAGTGAATGTAAATGTCCCTTCCTGTTCCCTTAATAAATGTTACCACATTAAGTGTAAGAATTTTAAAACTAAAATTCCTGCAAGGATATTAACTTAATCACAAAGCAAAATTTTACATTCTACTCTTTATTCTTTAGCACAGATTTAACAAATAAAGTGGCTGACTTCAAAGATACCTTCACCTGCCTAATCCAATTCATGCTTTTAGAATTCATTTAGGAGTTGCTTCATCTAGGAAGACTGCTCTGGCCGATACCATCCCTCAACCTATTCCTGCCAGGAAAGCGCAGGTATCTCTCCTCTCTGCTGCCATGTTGATATCTTTCCACATCACTAATGTATGTTACCATCCATCCGTCACCTACAAAGAGTCCGAGCTGGGGACTACTGTATAAGTAGGGTTTATCACAAGAGTGTTCTCTGACAGAGGGGAGTGATGAAGAAATATGACAGGGCAGGGGAAAAAGCCAGGCAAGAATTTGGCCTTGGGTCTCAGCTGGATTCTAGCTTCAGCCCAATGTCCTGGGGAACTCTATAATAATAATATATAATAACTCACAATAATAGAGCATTAACTGCATCACAGGGTAGATCCCACCCTAAGAGACCATCTCCCCCACCCAGCCACTCCCAACCACCAGCCTTCCCCCTCACTCACCCATCAATCACAATCAATACCCCAGAGGATGTCCTAAGGAGTATTATCTCCCTAGTGAGAAGGCGAGAAAGAGGCAGCTCACAGCCATACTCATGGCAACTGGGGGAGAGCGTACCAGACCAGTAAAGGGAATCTGAGATGAACACCAACAATATCCACCACACCACAAAACACTTCACCGCAGTATATATTTAAAATAGTGTGTAAGAACATGAGCCCTTGAATCAGATTGCCTATAGATGTCAACACTACATAAAGCTATGCAATTTGGGGAAAATCACTTAACTTCTCCAAACTGCAGTTCCCACATCCATTACCAGGAATAATGTAATAGCAGTATCTACATCATAGGGCTGTCATGAGAATTAAATGAAATAATACATATAAAGTGCTCAGACCAGTGCCTGGAACATAAAACCTTAATACTTATTAGTTGTTACTATCATTATTGCTGCTGTTGTTACTGTTATTATTATTATTATTATTATTCTAATGATCAGATTAAGGGCCTATCTTTCTCACTAGACAATGAATCAAACAAACTGACATTTAAGAACTCACCTAACCCTAGCTCTTGGTGTTACTAGTTGATGGCCTGGCATTTACAGATGAACCATGGCATTCTTTTCTTGAAATTAAATGCAAGGGCACTGATGTCAGACAAGGTAGCTCTGTAACTGTTATAAACTAAGACAAAAAAGACCATTCTATGATCTTCTCGGAACAAAGACAAAACAAGATTACAGGGCAAACAACAAAAATACCAAACAACATCTTTTCCCAGCTAACAAGAATAACAACTGCTTCTTTGTCAATTATAGGCTTAGCCTCAGATTAATTTTCCTGCCTTCTAGGTGAGATTCATTAAAATATCAAATTAACCACCCCACTCCCTGACAGCACCCAACCCAGAGCAAACCCTCCTTCCTTGAACATTCCTCAAAAATCACCTGACACAAGCACAAATCCTATAATAAATCCTTCTTAACACCCTTCTATTATGAAGCTTCATGATTCTCCATAGTGTGTGGTCTCCCTCATTTCAATAAGGCAATAAATGAAACTTCATTTGACAACAGATATATTTCTGACCACCTTTGACTAGAAGGCTTTGACACAGAGATAATTCATCTATGTATTCCCAGTGCCTAAAATACAGTTGGCATTTCATAAGAGTTTTTGAATAAATGAGTTAACCCCAGATACAAGTTAGTTCCAAAGATCCTGATTCTATGTAATGGTTGACATGGGTGATTTTCACATTTGCAATCCACACAATAATTGAGGAGACACAGATACTACTGAGCAAAGAACAACAATGTTAGGTAAAATTGAGAAACACGTTTAAAAATCAGAGTGCTGGGCATCTGGCCATCAGTAGCAGTAATGGAGAAAGTAAATCAAAGGTTCAGATGAAACTATGAAATGACAAACTTATGAATAGCACAGATTCTGCAATGACAGATGCTGCTACAAATCAAAGAGCCATCATCACCTTGTGTGCATTGTACAAAGAAGGCTGTCTAACTGAGTACTCCCAGGTTGTCACAGTAGTCTTGGAAATCAAGTCTGGATGACTGCCATCTTGGTGCAATGCATTTTTGGTCTACCATTGTACACAGGGAAGAGAAAATTGACATCATGACTGGGAACTCCATGTTCTTTGCTCAACAGTAATTTAAACAGGCAGCCAGTCCAGCTGATAAAAAATAATTTAATAGATAGATTGATAGATAGATTAAAATGATGTAAATGACTTGTAGGATATACATATTTTTGGCAGCAGTTGGAAGAAACTCTGATATACACATCATACGACTAGACTCTGAAACATTTCTGGAAGGAGTAACAGAGCTCATCACTCAAGCTCCACACTAATTTTTGAAGACCCACTGTGACTTTTTCCCTTCAAGTCTTTGGTAGAAGATAAAATGTGATCTACATTAAAGTTTGATCCCTACTAAATCTAATTCTATGAAACTGTCTCACTGATGACATTATTTTAAAAAGAAATGACTCCTTTTATAGATAGAAATGAAAATTATTGTTATTTTTAATTTAATAGTATCAGGATGTCAACATTCTAATGTAAATCTGAATGTATATTTGGAATAATTTTGTAGAAATATACATGAAGTAATGATATGATGCTTAATTCATGCTTTAAATTGTCATAGTTTTGACATGAATTCTATATATGCTGTAATTTGGGGCAATGACAATTTTACATTAGAAATACAAGTTTTGTTTAAAAATTACTAAAGAGAAATTATCATGGAGAAGAAAATTAAGTAATCTCTATACCCAATGTGGGGCTTGAACTTACAACCCTGAGATCAAGAGTCACATGCTCTACTGACTGAGCCAGCCAGGTAGTCCCTCAATTTTTAATTTTCTAGAAAATTGATGAGTCCATCAATAAGCAAGTTTCATAAATCAGCATCTCACCTTCTCCTTGTAGGAAACATCCAAAAACAACAAGGAGAATTTTTAATGCAAACACTATTTCCAATGAAGATAGAATAATTCCCAGTTTCTACACATAACAGTTATCAAAAGCAGCTGAGGTTAAGGGAGAGAATAGGAAAGAACCTTTGAATTTCACTTCAGAGGGAAATTTCCCTAGTAGAGGACATACCTAAATGTGCTATCAAAATGCATTTGTAAAAGTGAGAGGTTCATACTGATGTTTCCCAAGTATACCTCTTGATACATATGGAGTGCAAGAACTGGGTTAAAATTAGCTAGCAAATGAAATTCTCTTCAACTGTGTTTGGTTCAGGAAAGTACAGCAGGCAGGCAAAGAAAGAAGAAAGAAAGAAAAGAGAGAAAAAAAAAAAATCAAAAGTAAAAGCTACAGGTAAATGAAGCAGCCTGCTCTTTGGCAACAGAGAGGAAGAGAAATTTTGAATTGTGCACAGCAGTAAACTGGAATACCACCTTGACCTCCATCTGGCCCTCTCAAGGAATTTCTTAAAAAAACAAACAAACAAACAAACAAAAACAGCCTTAGGAAAAATCCAATTCATTCAATGATAAAACACAAAAACGAACCACAGCAGTATCAAAAACATAACACTGTAGACTTCTACTTCGGGCCAAGACGGAGTAACAGGAACAAGACCTATTTTCTTACTTTAATCAACCAAAAAACCAGGTAAGATATATAAAACAATGGTTTTCAAGACAGGACATCAAGCAACAAAGGGCAGTGATCCCTGAGAGATAGGAAACAAATGAGGCGGACCCTGTGATTTACTGCCAGGTTTGCTGTGCTGAGAGAAGTTCCAGTCCACGGTAGAGAGAAGAAACCCAGAAAGAAACGAGTATGTTCTCTAGGTTAAGGAGACAGACTGGGGTTCAGTGATACCAAGGTAGTAGAGTTTATAAAAGAGCATACTAGGGGGGCGCCTGGGTAGCTCAGTCGTTCAGTGTCTGCCTTTGGCTCAGGTCATGGTCCCAGGGTCCTGGGATCGGGCCCGCATCAGGCTCCCTGTTCTGTGGGAGGCCTGCTTCTCCCTCTCCGCTCCCCCTGCTTGTGTTCCCTCTCTCGCTGTGTCTCTCTCTGTCAAATAAATAAATAAAATCTTTTTTTTTTTTTTTTTAAAGAGCATACTAGGGAGGATACAGCTGCGCAGTGAAAGGACTCCAGAGATGTGCAGATGATCATCTTGTGCATGCAGCAGAGTAATTAATCTGTGTGTACGTAAAAGGAAATTGCCAAGGCTGAAGGAAGAGTCACCTGGAAGGGTAAGAGGTAACACTGCATAGGGCTCACAGAATCTAGGGACAGTGAGTGCCTGGTCATACCAGCCAGAATGAAAAGCCTCAAGATTCACAGGGCATTGTATATAGTACACAAAAGGACTTTACCTCAATCCCTACAACAAACACTTCTCTGCCATCCAACAAAGCTTCCCACATAACAAAACTTAAAATCAAGACCTGAAATTGAAAAAAAAAAAAAAAAAAAAAATATATATATATATATATATATATATATATGCAATCACAATGCCTAAAACCTATTCAAAAATTACCAGGCATGAAAAGGAGGAAGAAAACATGATCTGCACTGTCGATAACAAAAAAAAATTAATCGTAAGTGACTCAGAACTGACACCTATATTAAAGTTAGAAGAGGACATTAAAACACTTACTGTAACTGTATTCTATATGTCCAAACAGTAGGAAAATGTAGGATATAAAAAGGCCCAAATCAAACTAATAGAAATGAAAACTTCTATATCTGACAATGAAAAATACAATGGACAGGAATGCAGGCCTGGTAACCATACATCTGCTTACTATCTATACTTCTGTCTTCTCCAGAATGTCATATAAATGGGATTGTACACTATGTAGCCTTTTGAGTTTGGCTTTTTTCACTTAGCAAAATACATTCAAGATTCACCAATATTGTTACATATATCAATAAATGGTTTAGTCCTTTTTTTTTTAGCTTGTATTCAATTGTACAGATGTACCTAAATTTTGTGTCTATATATTCATCAGATGAATATGTAGTTGTTTCTAGTTTGTACAATTATGAGTAAAGCTATTATAAACATCAATACAGAAATTTTTGTGTAGACCTTATGTAGATTTTGTGTAGATAAGAGACAAAGATGTTGGGTAAATGCCTAGAAATGAAACTGCTGGATCACATGGTATGTGTATTTTTAATTTCATAAGAAATCACCAAATTGTCTTCCAAAGTGGCTGGGTCTTAATTTAGATTCACAACATTAATGAATGACAGTTCTAGTTATTCTGCATACTAATCACAATCCTTTTTGTTATGCTAATAGGTATACAGTGGTTTCTCCTTGTGTGTGTTTTTTATACTATATTCAATTAGCCTTTAATTTTTTTTATAACATGTATTATCATAATATTTTTATTAAGTTTCTAATTTTAATTCCAGTATAGTCAACATACAGTGTTATCTTAGTTTCAGGTGTACAATATAGTGAATCAACAATTCCAAACATCACCCAGGGCTCATGATGATAAGATTAATCCCCATCACCTATTTCCCCCATCCTCCCCACCCACTCCCCTCTGGTAACCATCAGTTTGTTCTCTAGTTAACAGTCCTTGTGGTTTTAATTTGGATTTCCCTAATGCAAAATGATTTTGAATCTGTTGAAATGATGTTGAATAACTATGTTGAAAATCTTCATATATTTTTTTGCCATCCATATCTCTTTGGTCAAATGTTTATTCAAACCTTCATTTTAATTGAATTTTTGTTTTCTTATTTTGAGTTGGCAAAGGTTTTTACATATACTTATTAAAGGTCTTTCATCAGATGTATGTTCTGCAAATATTTTCTCCATCTATTTCTTTTCTTTTTTTTAATTTTATTTTATTATGTTATGTTAATCACCATACATTACATCATTAGTTTTTGATGTAGTGTTCCATGATTCATTGTTTGTGTATAACACCTAGTGCTCCATTCAATATGTGCCCTCCTTAATACCCATCACCAGGCTAACCCATCCCCTCAACCCCCTCCCCTCTAGAACCCTCAGTTTGTTACTCAGAGTCCATAGTCTCTCATGGTTTGTCTCTCCCTCTGATATCCCTCCCTTCATTTTTCCCTTCCTACTATCTTCTCTTTTTTTTATTTTTTAACATATAATGTATTATTTGTTTCAGAGGTAAAGGTCTGTGATTCATCAGTCTTACACAATTCACAGCACTCACCATAGCATTTTTGTAACATTTTGTTACAGAGGAAAAATGGTTTCTTTTTATTTTGATAAATCCCAATTTATAAATATTTTCTTTTGTAGCTTACGGTTTTTGACTCTTACTTTAAAAAACTCTGACTCGGGGTGCCTGGGTGGCTCAGTTGGTTAAGCGACTGCCTTCGGCTCAGGTCATGAATCCAGAATCCTGGGATCGAGTCCCACATCGGGCTCCCGGCTCAGCAGGGAGTCTGCTTCTCCATCTGACCCTCTCCCCTCTCATGCTGTTTCTCTCTCTCTCTCAAATAAATAAATAAAATCTTTAAAAAAATAAAAATAAAAAATAAATAAATAAATAAAATTAAAAACTCTGACTCACCCAATGTCATAAAGGCTTTATTCTACTGGAGTTTTCTAAGAATTGGTGATACAGGCCTTAACCTATAGATACTATTTAAAGCTATGAATATGGACGTGATCACTTGGGAGACTATTAGATAGTAAAAAAAGAAAGACGAGGACAGTTTCAAGGGGTGTGTTAATATTTAATGGTCTGGTAGAGAAAAGTGAATTGGAAAAGAGGACTAAAAGAAGAGGCTATTGAAATAGGAAGAAACTAAGTGAGTGTGATGTTATAGAAGCCTAGAAAACAAGTGCTGCCATAAGGAGGGAGGGTCACTTCTGTCAAATAGTGCTCAGAAGTCATGTAAGATAATGGCCTATCAGGGTGCCTGGGTGGTTCAGTCGTTAAGCATCTGCCTTCGGCTCAGGTCATGATCCCAGGATCCTGGGACAGAGGCCCACATCGGGCTCCCTGCTCTGCGGGAAGCCTGCTTCTCCCTCTCCCACTCCCCCTGCTTGTGTTCTCTCTCTCGCTGTGTCTCTCTGTCAAATAAATAAATAAAATATTAAAAAAAAAAAAAAAAAGATGATGGCTTATCTTGGTAAGGGTCCCTCAAGCAAACACCCATAATGCTAAAGTCGTTGGAAGTTCTGAGTCACAGCTACATTTTAAATGTAAATATTTTACTTGCTTTTAGCTAGAAGTTGAAAAAAAGTTGGTAGGTTAAATTTGTCTACACCTCTGCTTTGGTAAAGTCACCAAGGGGAGTCTATAACCCCTACTTGTCTGGGCTTACTCAGTAACAGTCAGAAACCAGCTGGCCTCATGGGAGGGACGTTTACAGGAATGACCCTCCTAGATTTAAGCTAGAAAGTATACATTGGGCTCATGTTGCTATTATTGTACCTGCTGCCTATTAAATTTTTCAAATAACCATTCATCTTCTCTCTGGTCACATGGTCCAAATCATGCCTAGAGATTTGTGAACTGTAATCTCTAGCTTCTTTTCTTGTCTTAAAATCATTTCTTTTCATTCCCAGGACTCAAAAGGATAAACAGGAATTAATAAAGCTTGTTTAAACTTTACAATCTGTGAATCTGAGATGCTAGGTAAAGATCTACTCATTTAGAGAAATAAATCAGCTTCTGTCTCCAATTATGGAACCGGAAATCTATCTTTGAACAGACTAATTCTGTGAGACGGGAAAAAAAAGGAAAATTAGTAAATTAAGGCTAGTGAAGAAGAGGTAAGGTCAATGTAGTGAAAGCCTCATAAAGGTTGGGGAATTGCTGGAATAGAAATACTGTAACAAGGAAACTAAAAAGATAGGAAGCGACATAAGAGTGAAATGTTTGAAATCAAGATTAGGGAGACAGGAGAGTGACTGGTGATGATTATGGGAGTGGGTGGCTGAAAAAGATGGAGGAAAAATTTAAAGTTCTGGAGGTTACAGAAATGGGAGGCCCGGGGCTGGTTACAACATCTAGGCAGATGTTGAAGTAATCAACAGCAGTGACAGGAGCAGTGATGAGGCTAAAGAGGATGTGGGAAAAGACAGGTGACCGGGCGGCATGTAAAGGAGGGATTGGAGAAAATGGGCCTGTGTGATCTAAAGTCACAGGACTGCCCAGGTTAGGAGAACCTGGACCGAGGGAGTGGGTGCCAGCAGAGTCAAAAGCAGAGGTCTTGAGAGCTATCCTAGGGTAAAATCAATAGCAGTTTGGGACTAAGTGAATGGGAGGAATAAGAAATTGGAAAGGTCCTAGATGACGTGAGAATTTCTATTTTGGGAAATCAGACTGACTGTGATGCCATTAGTCAAGATGGATGACTTAGAACACAAACCAGAGATCTTCAGGTTTCTGCCTTTCTACCACCCCACCAGCCATCGCGCGTCCCCGCCCGCGAGCACACACACATGAACACCTGCCCACACAGAGTTTAGGAAATGAAACTTGAGCAGGAACAATCAGGTATCCTGGAATTTAAATAAATTTTTCAAACATTTCCTATGAAAGATATGTATGGTCACTTGGTCTTAGAAACAAAATTGTTGTTCAAGAGAATGAACCACTCAAGAAAGGAGAGAGGGAGAGAGAGGGAGAAAGAGGGAAGGAGGGAGGGAGAAGACAGGAAGTTTCTGACAACATAATCACAAAGGATACAAGGGAGAAAAAGAAACTCTGTGCATTTCAAAAGCCCAGAAAATGAGGGTTAGATTGGTATTCGAAACAGATGGTATAATGTTAACAGATGGCAGAGAGAACATAGAACATCTTAAGTCTCATTTCTCATGTGTCCTCTCTATCAAAGAATCCTTAAAACTGAAAATGGAAGAACAAACAAGACAATGAAGCGACTGCAGCCAGCCTGAAGGCTGGAATGTGTGATGCAGTGAACCAGCGTATGGGAAGTGCTGGGTATGAGTCATTAGTGGCAAAAAGAAAATCTATTGTAAGGTCGTAGAGGAGGTAATTAGGCCAAGTCATAAGTATATGTCAGGTATTGGAAAAAACACTTTGAATGGATGTTTGGAAATATTTGGTGTCTCACGATAATAAAAAATCAAAACCACTAAGAATAGCATGAATGGATCAACAAAAATGCCTCCATTGTAATTAAAGACCAAGTCCTGATAATAGGGAGACGATATAATTTTGATATTCTTATCGCCAGAAGAAAGGAGGATAAACAGGGAGTAGTTTATGCAGAGGGGTGACTGAGAACAGATACGTGCAAGTATTAGTTATTGATAAAAAGAAGTTGCTCCGACCTTGAGAACTTCTTGGGCATGGTCCCCACCTATAGCTTCTGTGCAGGTGGGCTCACAACTAATGTAAACAACCTTTGGGTTTTTCAATCCATTATGCCTCCCTGTCCTGTTGTCAGGTCCTGCTGTGCTGGAAGCCGTGCTAATGGGTTTGCATTGCTACCACTGCGGCAACTTTGCCTTGTTTGTTTATCCTGCTCTTGGCTGCTGCAAGACAGCAAACCCATCCAGAAGGATAACACAGATCTTCCACAAACGCAGTGGCATGCAACTTAAAACTGTGTACAAACAGGAGCTCTTGCTACCTTCATTAAAACAGCACATAGTTCAGGTCACTAAACCAGATCCCCCACCCCCAAGACACAGCAAGAACTTAGAGACATTGTCACAGAACTGTTTTAGATAATATTTGAAGGATAATCAAATACACACTTAGCATCAGAGGTAGAACACTGGCAAAACCCATTCTGAAACTACTGACGCTTAAACCACCGATAATCTCCTAACTGGCAAGTCAAAATGCTCATTTTCAGTCTTCTGCCAAGTGACTCTTCCATTTCCTTTTCCTCTCCTGGCTTCCTGTGTGCCTCAGACTCATCATTCCCCTACTTTTCAATTTCCTTATCCTCAGTCTTTGCGGGTGATTTTTGCTCGGTCCACCCTGTTAAATGTTGGAGCCTCCTAAGTTTACATCTTTGATTCCCTTCTTATTTACAGATTCAAATGCTAATCCCTTCCAGAAACATCCTACAGACACACCCAGAAATAATGTTTAACCAAAACCCCTTGTCTCAGTCAAGTTGACACATAAAATTAACCATCACAGAATGTTTTCCAGAAACACAAATATGAACACCTAAGATAATAAAAAATGATTGACTCAAGGAAGTGAGATATGGATGGGGTGTTAAGGGGGAAGGGATAGCTGTTTTTATGGTGTTTTCTGTTTTTCCTTATAACCCTTGAGAAAACAATCTATTTAAACTGTGTGCATGTTTAACTTTGATAAGAAAATTCTTTAAATAAAAATATACTGCTGATGTTTGCCTGAGCAATTTCAGTAAAGTGACTGGGACAGTAGCCAGACAGAAGGATATAAACAAGATTTATGACAATAAATATAGATTCACTTTTTTTTAAATTAAATTTAATGTAAAGGGAAGAAGAAAGGACAACAGTCTCAAGAGGATATTGTATCAAAGATCAACATTTTTTAGGAAAAGGAGACAAGAAAAAGAGAAGTTAGTGTAAGAAATGCAAAGTAAAATGCATATGCTATAATAAATTAGATAAATTAATTAAACTGATAATGATAAGGAATACTACAATTAACAAGATATATTATAGATATACACATAACAGATAAAATAGTATCTGAGATGTAAGAAGAGGAGAGCAGTGTATTGATAGAAAGGTCAATAATTATTATGATAATTGCAAACATTTTCTCAGCGAACACTACACTAAAAACTTCCATGCATCACCTTGATTCCCCAAAATAGCCCTGGGAAATATGTTTCATTATCTTCATTTTACAGCTGGGAAAACTGAGTCTAAGAAAACTTTTTCTCTGAAAGAGTCAGAGAAAGTTGTTCTAAGTCAGCAGTTTTTAACCAAGGGTGATTTTGCTTTCCAGGATACATGTGACAATGTCTGGAGACATTTTGTCACAAATGAGGAGTGGGAGTCACAAGTTCCTGGTATCCTGTGGGTGGAGGCCATCGATGCTGCTAAACATCCTACAATACGCAGAACAGTCCCTCAACTAAGAATTATCTGGCCCAAAATGACAATAAGGCTGAGAATGAGTAGCCCTAACCTAAATTATTTCTGGAAATATTAGAAGGAATAAGTGGTGAAAATGTATAAGAAAAGAGACTCGGTGGTTGGATCTAGCCATGGTAACTGTTACCCTGAGGACTGTACATAAATGTGCTGGCTCAAAGATGAAAACTGGCAATCAAAAGCCAGGTGAAAACCTAAGAGGAGATTATTGCATTAATTTTAAATGGCAAAATAAAGACATGGCAATAGATGGAAGAAATCTTGGAACACAAGGTAACTGAGAAAATGGAAGGGCAGAATAAGGAAAATGTGATTCTATGAATACAAACAGTTAAAAAAATAAAATTAATGAATATTGGTCATATGAGGTCACTACCCTTTAAAATAGGAAACAGGATGCCTTAACAGACATACAGGATGGTGGAATAAAATTGAAGGAGTTCATGCTGGATTCTGTTTATTTCTTCAGAGAAGAAAGATTCCAGAATTCTGCAAAAATAAGTGGAGAAAAGATTAGGTAAAGCCAAAAGGAAAAAAAAAATGAAGATTAGGAACACTTACTATAGGTAAAGGAGAAGGAAAAAATTTAGAGCAAGTAAATTCTGTAAACCTTTGAGGGTTCAGCTGAGTATAAAAAGCTTAAGGATACATAAAAAAAGGAGTTGTAGGATTTTCTCTATTGGCCATTTGGAGTAACAAGAAACATACTCAACTTCATCTTTAAACAACTAAGAACTGGGCAAAATATATAAGACAATTGCCTGGTAGAATTTTCTGGATCATGAAAGAGAATCCTAAGCAGAGCAAAAAAGCTTGTAAAACTGAAGAAACAAAGATCAGAGTTTGGGGAGAATAAGGTGGCTGGAAGTTGTGGAGCAGAGAAGGAAACTAGGAAAGAAGAAGGAAGAGGAAGAGGAGGAGAGAGGTGGGGGAGGGGAAATGGAGGGAACAGTTGGGGGGGAAGAAAAAGATGCAGAAGAAGGAGAAGTCATCTAGAAATCTGCATAAATTCCTTTGAAATAGAGCTGAGGGCTAATTTGGTTTTTTTTTTAATTTAATAAAAATATCTAATGCTGCCAAAAAGTATAAAAATACAGTCGGAATGGCAGTACCATACAAAGTAGTCTCTCCTAATTTATCTTTTACATCTTTCTACATTTCATACATTCAGTAAACACTTCACAATACATCAACTGAGAGGTTTCTGCAAAGTCTTCTGCTGGTGGTGCTCTCGTTCCCTGGATGTAAAGTAAAGAGACTAGTGTGAAGCAATCTACAGGTTTATCAAACTTCACTTCAGTTTCTGGAGTAGGCCTCAGGTCTTGCATATTAATGGTTCAAAATGTATATAGCTGCAGAATATTCTCAAGTCATGGATATTTAGATGTCTGTCAATCTTGGCCTCACTGTGCCATAAGAATTTTCCTTCAAAGAGGACTTTAGGGAAAATTTTTGTTCCTTCGCTTGCCTTTGTTTTTTTTTTTTTTTAATTGGGAAAATTTTTCCTTTCTCATTCACTCTTCTTTAGCCTCTGTTTCATCTGCTGCACCTTCTGAGCCATGTTAGCTTTTCGGTCCTCTTGAATATGCTGCCATAGGACACTCTCGCTGTTCTCCTCCATAGTACCCTGCATTCTAGAGGACAGTCCTGTATAGCAGTCCTGTATAGTTTTTCTTCTTCTAGGCCTATCCCATCCCCATTGTATTTTTCAGTCATTATTTTGGTTGGTGAATGATCAAAAGCAAGACATAAGTCTGCCTTAGAAAGTTATTTCCACTGTTCCTCGATGTTTTCTAATTGCAGTAGATGTATAATATGACTTCACATTTTCTAACAAGAACTACACACTGAATCCTATTTCTTTAAACAGCATCTCTTGGTCGTATTTTGTCGGCCAGTACTGGGTATATTTAACAGATTCCTTCTCCACAACTCAGTTTAGCATGACAACTGCTTTGGTCTTTTGCTGCCAAACCATGGGCCAGAAATGCCACCCTGTACTAGGAAGTGGCCCCTGTGTTAAGATGTAACATCTATGCACCTCTTCTATGGCAACTTAAACTGGCATTAATATAATCATTCTCAGCATTCTGCAGTTTAACATGACTATGATCCTAGGGGCTTAGATCTCTGTATCTGTTTCAATTTCTGTTTTCTGGAAACTTGGCCATTCTATGAGACTCTGCAAATTTCCAAGTACAGCTGCTGCTAGTGATTCTGAGCATCCAACTGCTCAAATTCCCACTGGACAGTGGCAGACATGGCATTGGGAGCAGAGCGGCTCAGGCCCCGCACCATCCAGGGAGAGCCGCTGAGGGCTAAGTGGTGCATGTAGAGAAGTGTAGGATCAAATTTCATGAGGCACATAAAAAACAACCAAAGACCTGTAAGATAAATAATTCTCAGAGCTCATACACAACAGAAAAATCATTCAAATTCCAATCATCTAGAGGGCAGAACACTTGGGAAACATCTGGGGCATCGAGGAAAGTCCTCCCAGATGGGTCCAGCCATCGCTCTCTCTCCCTCAGTACAAGTAAATAGACAATGATTGATAAGTAGGTAGGTAGGTAGAAATAAAGATATATATATAATTTTTTTAAAAAAACCTATAAGCACTTGGGAAAAAATGGTCAATATCATAAATCATCAAGGAAATAAATATTAAAATAAAAAAAAGATACCATTATACACCCATTAGATGGCTAAAATTAAAAGGACTGACATACCAAATGTTAGAAAAAATGTGAAGCAATGGAACTATCATACATTTCTGATGGAAATATAACACTTCTCAACTATAATTTTAGAAAACTGTTTGGCATTTTCGTAGAGTTGAGTATATGCCAATACTATAACCCAGCTATCTCACTTCTAGGATTTACACTATAGGATGAAAACATACATCCATTCAGAGACTTGTACAGGAATTTTTATAGCAATTTTTTCATAGCCAAAACCCTGAAACAATCCACATGTCCATCGACTTGTGAATGGATAAACAATTTTGGCATGGCCAAACAAGAGAGTTCTATTCAAGTATAAAAAGGAACAAATTACTTATATACCCAACAGCATGGATAAAACTTACAGACATTATTCTGAACAAAAAAAGGAAGTCACAAAAGAGTACATACCACATAATTCCATTTTTATGAAACTCTGGATGGTCTATATGAAATTTTAATCTACAGTGACAGAAAGTAGATCACTGGTTGCATGGAGTCAGGAAGAAGAAATTGCCCAGGAAGAAGACCAGGGATTTGGGGATGATAAAATTGTTCTATACCTCAATTGTGGGGATGGTTACATGAATGCATACATTTGTCAAAACTCATCAAATTGTTCAATTAAAATGTATGACTTTTATTTATGTAAATTATACTCCAAGAGAGCTGATAAAAGAGAGAGAGAGAATTCAATTGTGCTGAAATTGATAGTATGGCCCTGCCAATACAATTGGAATGTTACCAAAAGCCTCATGCATCCCCACTGTCAAGAACAGAAGCTATCTCTAGGGTGTTTAATCATTTAAAGGGGGGGGGGGGGTGGTAGAGACAAGCAGATACTACGTGCCTGCTGATAAGTATACCTATGAAATGCTCCTGCCAATTAATTAATTAATTTCAATCTGATCAAGTCTCTAGATCTATTTAGCAATAGGCAGGAAATGCAATGGACAGAGAGATGAATACATTTAACAGACACCATGGGGGCACATGGCAACATCCAAACTGTAGGAAACTCTCAAAAAAAAAAAAAAAAAAAAAAGACAGTGTTTTCAGAAGTAGAGGAGAAAACATCCAGATTAATCTCTAAATTAACAGAGAATTCAAAGATGTATCAGGCAGTCACAGTTATAAACTTTATGCGGATCCCAATTTGAACAAATAAAATTGTAAAAAAAATCCCCTATAAGACAATAGGTGAAATGTGAACACTATTTGATAATATTAAGGAATTATTGTTAATTTCTTAGCTGTGAAAATAGTATTATGGTTAAATTAAAAATATTTATCTTAAAGAGACATATACTTAAACATTTATACATGAAATTATGTGATGACTGGGATTTGATTAAATATAATCTGGGTGGGGAGAAGAGGGTAAGAGTAAAAATAAACAGGATTGGTCATAGATTGATGGATATACATTGAGCTATTATATCATTCTCTCTGGTTTTGTATATATTTAAAATTTGGCCATAATATAATAAGAATAGTTAGAAAGGAAAGTGATAACCGCCACAGCTCTGGGGATTCAGTAGAAATAGGCTCTGTGGAAGAGTGTGGCAGATCCAGGTAGTTGCCTGGCCAATATATATTAACCCCTTTTCTTGAGTACATTAATTAGAACAGACTAGGCTATGTTGCAGTAACAGACCACAAATCTCAGTTTAACAAAAGTTCCTTTCTTGCTCATATCATATGTGCCACGTGGACTGGCAAAGGGGACCAAGCTAAAAAAGGCTCCACACTCTTGTAGGTGTACTATCTGAAACACAGTCTCTGGATGATCCTAGCAGGTAAGACAAGATTGAAGAAACTTTAAACGAATTTATTTTTTTAAGCAAGCGATACGCCCAAGGTCGGGCTTGCACTCACGACCCCAGGATCAAGGGTCACATACTCTACTGATTGAGCCAGCCAGGTGCCCCTTAAATGCCCCTTTCTCATTTACAAGTGACCTCTGTCACTTTTTTTCACATTTCATTGGCCAGAACTGATCCTATGGAAAGGAGGCTGAGGACTACAGGCCTCACAATACCCAGAAGGGCAGAAGAATCAGATATGGTAATCGCTGGTAATATCTACCACATTTACTAAGAGGAGCACTTTTTTTTTTTTTTTCTGGCTGAGACTATGCTCAGCTTTAACTATTCAACTTTCCAGACTCCCAGGCAGCTAGGATTGGCCAAGTGACACAAATCTGACATATGAGAAGTTTCACCAGGAAAGCTTGATGAAGGAAGCAGACTCAGCATGTTTCCTTTGGCCCCTACATGCTCCTATTCTTCCAACCAGGAAAATGCGTGCTATGCCTGAGGACATTGCAAGCATAGGGACAGAGCCATATACTAAAGACGGTGGAACAGCAGCTAGAAGGAGCTTTAACTCCTCAATGACTTGCTGAATAGCCAAAATATCTCTGATCACCTCCAGAATACTTTTCAGACCTCTTAATGTAGGACAGACAGATAGATAGATGGATAGGTAGGTAGCAACTGAACCAGCCTTTATTAAACCATTATACCCAGGCCTTTGCTATATTTGGTCAAATTTAATCTTTAATAATATGCAAAGATCCTTCCAGATTCAACAGAGGAGGTCAGGGAACAAAAGACTGTTATTGTTTTCCTTTTTAATTAAATAATTTAGGAACTCTAGGGGCATCTGGGTGGCTCAGTCATTAAGCGTCTGCCATCGGCTCAGGTCATGATCCCAGAGTCCTGGGATTGAGCCCTGCATCAGGCTCCCTGCTCCGTGGGAAGCCTGCTTCTACCTCTCCCACCCCCCTGCTTGTGTTTTCTCTCTCGCTGTGTCTCTCTCTGTCAAATAAAAATAATAAATAAATCTTTAAATAAATAAATAAATAATTTAGGAACTCTAGTAGGAAAACAAATAATCCCAATTTAATAAGTAATTAATAACAAATTTTAGGAGAGAGTTAACTATCTGGTCACTTAAGGGCAAGATCTCCTACAGCTGATGAAGGGAAGGAGGAAGTGTATGATGGACAGAATATTCTTGCTTCCTGGGGTAATGATAGGGCCATAGGAAGCAGGCAGGTCATGGAGTGTCACAAAGAGACTACTCGGCTCACACAGGGTCACAGTAACATCTCAATAACCACTGAAAGGCAGCAAATTTTCATCACACTCTGGGTTGTTGAATGATGGCCTTATATACAGGACCCTCAGGGTTCACACCTTTTGATGAATGGGTATCCCATTCAATAACCTCTCTGGTTTATTACCCTCATAAAGACTGGGAGATGTTTATTAAGCTTAATAGACTGACTGTTGACCCACCTAACAAGAATACAACTTACAAATATAATACTTATATATTCTGAACACAAGTAACTCAACTTCTCATCAATATTCCGTGCTCTTGAGAAAATGATAGCCCTTACAAGGCCATTTAATGGGGAAAGGAAGCCCAGAACACAAGCTCATCCTACTTTTTCCCTCATCCTACTTTGACAACTAAAATAACTAGAAAAATACAAATCAATTTCAACCAAAGACCGACAAACAACTGAAAACTGAAATTGAGAAGCTAATTCCATTCACAATAGCATCAAAAGGAATAAAATACTGGGTAATATATTCCACAATGGACATGTAGGGCCTTTACATTGAAACCACATCTTTAACTGCAAGAAGTCAACAATGACCTAAGTAAATGGAGAGACCTTCTATGTTTACAAGAGATTTACTATTGTTAATATGACAATTCTCCTCAAACTGATCTATAGATTCAATGTGAACTCTATCAAATTCCCAGCTGATTTCTTTGTAGAAATTTATAAGCTGACCCTAAAATTTATATAAAAATGCAAAGGACTTAAAATAGCCAAAACAATTTTTAAAGAGCAAAACAAAGTTGGAAGATTTACATTACCCAATTTCAAAACTTATTACAAAGTCACTATTAAATTATAACTTGAATTTCATCAAAATTATATACACTCTTCAAAAGACAACAGTAGGAAATGCAAATAAAGCAGACTGGAAGAAAATATTTGCACATAATATATCTAACAAAGAACTCATATCCAGGATATATAAAGAACCCTTACCAACTAAACTGTAAGAAGACAACACAATTTAAAAGCTGGCAACACATTTCACCAAAGAAAATATGACTAGACATTTACCCCAAGCAGATATATAAATCATAATAAACACATGAAAAGATGTTCAATATCATTAGTCATTAGGGAAGTGCAAACTGAAACCACAATAAGAAGGCTATAATAAAAAAGACTGACAATTCTAAGCATTGGCAAAGATAAGGAGACAACTGTGACACTCATAACATTCTAGTCAGATATAAAATGGAACACCACAAAATGGTAACATTTGTCAGATTCTTGAAAAATTAATCACATACTTACCATACAATGCAGTAATCCCACTCCTAAGTATGGAAATGAAAGAGAAATGAAAACATACGTCTGAAGACTTGAACATGAATATTCATAGAAGTATTATTCAAAATAACCAAACATTGGAAATAATCCAAATGCCCATCAATGAGTGAAGAGATAAAAGGAATGTGAAAGAGCTGTACAATAGAATACTATTCAGCATTAAAAAGAAACTACGGATCGATTCTACAACATGAATGAATCTCAAAACCATTATGCTAAACGAAAGAAGCCAGACACAGAAGACTTCATATGATATGGTACTATTTCTATGAAACCTCTTAAATCTATATACAGAGAAAGCACATCAGTGATTGCCCTAGGCTGGGGACTGACTACAAACAAGCACAGGAACTTTTAGGGGTGATGAAAATATTCTAAAAGTGGACTGTGATGATGAGTACCCAACTCTAATGAACATACCCCAAATCACTATAATGTATACTGTCAGTGGAAGAATTTCATGGTATGTAAATTATACCTCAATAAAGCCATTTTAGAAGAAGAAAAATGAAGGACGGGGGGAAAAAGGAGGAGGCTGAGGGAAGGGGGAGAGTCCGAGGAAGAGGAGAAAGACCAAGGTAGGATATTGAAAGTATATGTGGAGGAAGAATTAAATTTATCATATGCTATTCTAAAGTGAAGAACTAGCAGTAATGAACTAAAGTGGGAAAAGGTAGATTTTATGCAATATAAGGAAATTTTTTTTTACTTTCTTCAAAAGATACAGCCTGTATTAGAAGATTGTTCTTCATCCCTTGAAGGTTAGTACTCTCTGTAAAGAATATTGTAAAATGACATTCGAAAAAAAATCAAGTGATACCTCCCAAAATTATAGCTTTATGCATCTGAACCTTAACAAAGTTATATACAAAGAATGTTTGATTTTTGGTATCCTAGAACTGCTGCACACATAAACAAAAACTGACTTTAGAAGAAACTTCCTTTGTTTCAAAGGATTGTGGTAAATCTGGCTGCTTCCCTGCCTTAATCCAACCTGACTCCATGCTAAATTGATACCTGCTTAGAACAAGAGTGGTAATGCAGGTTTCAGTTTTACAGGTAACGTAAGAGACACCTCCATGTTTTAATCCTGGATAATGGTGATAGCGTGTGGTGCTTAAAACAGGAAATCAGTTAAAACAAACGATCTATAAATAACTGTTCTCTGAATCTCAAGAGAGAATGATTTAGTACTAACAAACACTGTGTTCAGTATTGCAGAGGCCTCTCAAGAACCTCACAGCCTATGAAAAATAGAAGATATAATTATAACACAACAAATGTGATTTTTGAAATGAGGTTAGAAGTTTCAAATACAGTTTTAGGAGGCGAGCAGAAGAATCCTATCAATGAAAAAAAAAAGAAAGAAAGATCCAAGCAGCTCCAAACTGAAGGAAATATTTTCAAATGTTTGTTCAATGAGTGTGGATAAAATTCAAACTATCCAGATAAAAATAAAAGTCCTCTAATCTCACAGAACATTTATAATTAGAAGTTACACCATGAAATATTTAGTCATTTCAAGTTCAAGTTAGAAGAAATGTTTTTCGATTGAGTTTCTGGAACATAAACCACTCTGCTTTCTGGTGGGAAACATAAATGACTATATAAGTTGAATATAAAATTCATGAACATCTGGAAGCCTGCTAATTGCAGACAGAATGTCACATAAAACAAGAAATCAAAGAACTTCTTTCTGGCTCATATGTCTTTAGGAGGGAGAAATCACTTTCCTTGGCACAAGTACACTGGCATAATTGACAAAATGTTGAGATGGCACATTTCACCATATGTACTGCCTTGGATCTAATCAAGTCCCATGAACACTGGAGTCATAAACTCTACATTTGGTCTAGGGCAGTATATGATAAATTCTTAAATTAGTGGTAATAAAAGGGGTGGGGCAGAAGTTTAAGTACAGCAAACAGACAGGAAACTGAACTGCCTTAGCCAATTGGAATAAAGTAAACTCCTGATTAAAAAAAAAAAAAACTCAAATCTAAGTGCATTGGGGGGCAGGTTCCCAACATGCTGAGAAAAAATATTTGTTCCATTACGACAGTGCATAAATCACAACCAGTCTATAGATCTGTTTTAACTAAGAGAGAAAGCTTTTTCCCCTCAACTTAAGGCATCAAGAGTTTGTCGCGTCCCTCCGGGAAAGAGATGAGCTTCAGGTGAGTCCTCTCCTTCATGAGGCTCTTCTCCAAATATCAACCACTGCTCCACTGTGGCCAATTTAGATTTTTCCCCATAAAAAATATGAATTGGGTAAGAATACCATATTAAATAAACCTTCCAAAGTACTGTTGTAGCTTAGGCTAAAAATTTACTTATTTTGTTTCCCATTCTAATTTGGGTCCATCATAGCTCACTAGAAGTTACACATGGAAATCAAACAGAAACATAACTATTCTCTAATAATACAGTAGCAATAACATAAAAATGACCCAAATTTGAACATAAGTACTCTCCATTATGAAGTTCTCAGCAAGAAATTAAGCTCCCAACATTGTCATCCTGGCTTTTAAAATCTAAGAATAATAATAATAATAATAATAATTAATAGAGGCACCTGGGTGGTTCAGTTGGTTAAGTATCCGACTCTTGATTTCAGCTCAGGTCATGATCTCAGGGTCATGAGATCGAGCTCTGCATTGGGGCTGGGCTCCATGCTCAGCGCAGTCTACTTGAGACTCTCTCTCTCCCTCTGCCTCTCCCCCTGCTCCTGCATGCTCTTTCTCTCTCTCAAATAAATACATAAATCTTCAAATAATAATAATAATTCTTTTATTAATTATTAGAGCTTCCTGTATTCTTTAGAAAAGTCCTAACTAGTTGGGTGGTTGTCTGAGTTATGTTCCATGGTAATGAGTATGGTCCCTTCAAGATATCAGGAGTTAAATTCTTTTGCTTATGGACCCCACCACTGAGAAAGTATAAAAAGTTAATAGGATACATAAAAGTTTTGGAGTCACAGTGAAAAAACAGCTTAATCCTAGATCCAAAGTGATTACCCCAGGAAAAGATAAAAAATGTCCCCAGAAACCAGCACATAGTGCTCCCAAAGACCAAAAAGTTCAGTGCTATGTGAGGAAAGGAGAGTGAATGCAGAAAAAATTTAATTTCTAGTCCATCAGATTCCTAGCTCATCAGTTACTTACTTGCCCATGGTCCAAAACCAGTAGACTGTGAAGTCTGCCATAGTATGGAGAGGAGGAGGAGAATCTACTTTTGCATTCTCTAGCTTCAATCAGAGAAACTTCTGGCAAAGTTCTGAAACTTGCAGGGGTCACAGACCCAGTCACCAGGTCTCAGTGACGTTCTTTCAATCTTATTCACCATATTCAAAGCTTTTTCATTTCATTTGCTTTTTGAGGCTCAATTTCCTGTCCCCACCCCCCACCCCCAGCACTGCATTTAGGGATGAGAGTTGTCCAAGAGGCAGAACTGTACTACTGTGACTAATGTCACTTGCTCTGGAATGTCCTAGGCTTATGAGACTTACTTAGCCTATTACAGTAGGTTTTCCTATTACCACCAACTTTGTTTCTGCTGAAGAATCACCCTCTGCAGACCCTGCCTTTCATTAGCTTTTGAATGTTCTAGACTTTGAGCAACACTTCTTTCTGCTACACATTTTTCTGCAACAAGGAAGAAGGCTCTGACATTGTATTTTTATCTGCTGTTCTGCTACTCTAAGAAAGCTCAAAATTGTTCAACTTGCTTCTTTTTTTTTTTTTTAAGATTTTATTTATTTTTTGAGAGAGAGAGAGACAGCGAGAGAGGGAACATAAGCAGGGGGAGTGGGAGAGGGAGAAGCAGGCCTCCCGCTGAGCAGGGAGTCCGATGTGGGACTCGATCCCAGGACCCTGGGATCATGACCTGAGCTGAAGGCAGACGCTTAACGACTGAGCCATCCAGGCGCCCTCAACTTGCTTCTTAAATTGATTCCTTTCCTTCTCTACCACATGTATGGCTGGCTATTCAGAAAAGCTCAGTAGCTGCTTTGTTTTTCGAATCTTTTCATTTTTAAGCCCAATTATCTGCTTTTCTGACACAATTTTCTCCAGGTTTTGTCTTGTAAGGGGCCAGCCATATTGTGAGAGACATACAGTCAGTGAGTTCTGGTGTTGCCAAAAACATCTGCTGTTAGGACAAACCTTGTCAATCTTCACCTCCCGAGTGAAGTCATCCCAAGCACTGTCCCATCAAACAAGCGTCGAGCCCAGGCTAGAGAAGATCTACACTAAGTACTTTTTTGTTTTTAAGGCTGATTTTTTTCTTTCATTCCCTTTCAAATCTGCCCAAGTATTCTGTATCCATATGGTTAGTCCTCATTAAAGATTCCCTGTTTACAACCTTAAGAGGACATTTTCCAAGAGTTTGTTAGATCTGGGGTCCCTCAGCATAACAATTTCAATTTACTCTCTGTGATCCTGATACTATGCTCCAGCTAAACTTCTTTAGGCCCCAGTCACCCTCTCCTATCCTAGAACAATTGAAGAAAAAAGTCCCTCTTTTATGGTCTCACTTTCAAGAGCAACTGAGTGGGGACTTATTTTCTTTAATTTGTCCTATCTAGTCAGTCAGACCTCTAAGATTTCAACCATTCTCCTAAGAACATGTTTCCTCCCCCTGCCTCCAATTTAATTTGCCTGTTGTACTTTTTCTTTTTCTTTCACTCTTCCCAAAATTCCTGCTCTAACAATAAAGCAAAAGCATATTTTTAAACCAAGATATTCTTCTCAAATTACAAATAAGGCCATTCTGGAAGGCAAATGTATAAGGTACAACCCATTTTAATTCCTTCTTTAGACAGGACCCATGATGATTTCATCACCTTTTTGCACTGTTCACTATATACTAAGATTATCCATTCTTTTTGTTCTTTAGTAAATTTCTCCAGCCTTCTAAGGGTAAAACCAAAATCTAGGTCTCTGAAATTAAAAAAAAAAAAAAAAAAACATTGTCAGAGTTATTATAATTAGCACGTTTGGAGCCCATGTGAGTCCGTGAAGTGGGATGGGAGTAGAAAGCGCTTGGCCACGGGATTCTCGGCAGTCAACTGCTCCATGGTGCCTTCTCTCGGTGCTGAATGCAGCTCACATAAAGAGGAACCGAACTGGAGGCAGCTGGTCAAGCCCTGCAATTGTACGCCAAGCATAAAATTCATACTAGCTATTTGTGGCTCACATGGACTTAGTGGCCTTTGCAAACCATCTATAGACCTGGCTGGGAGCTACAGTAAAAGCAGCACAATTATCCCACCCACAAATGCCTGTGAAGCACGTATGCTGAAGCTCTGCCTCTTGTGATGTGAGCCTGTTTAACACAGAGTCAAAGTTCTCTTTTTCTTAGATAGGAATAAGCCATGGATCGGAGATACCAGGAAACTCAGGCTTCAGTTCAGCTGGCTTAGCAATGACATTTGAGATTAATGGTTAGTTTGTACCCATTTCTGGGTACATTTCATTTCAGAATGAAAGTGAACATTGGAGAGAAAGATACTGGTCCTTCATAACCCTCTAATATCCAAATGAGAAGCAATTTTTACCCAGTGACCTGAACAAATTATTCCTTCATAAAAAATTCCATATCCTATAAGGATTATCTTAAAATAAGAATTTTTATCAAATGACCTATCAAGAAAGTAAAACACTGGATATACACTGGGGGAAAAAAATTCGCAAACATAAAACACATGGATTAGTGTAAATGATACAAATTAGAATTCCAACAAAACAGTAAGAAAAGGGCAAATAACCCAATGGGAGAAATGAGGCAAAGGACATGAAAAGGGATTCCAAAGAGGAAACATATATGGCCAAAGAACTGAAGGGCTGCCCAATCTCATTAATAATCACAGACTGCAAATCCAAGCCATAGTAAAGTATCATTTTATACACACTCAATAAGCAAAAATCAACAAATCCAACCAAACAAGTATAAGAGAGTACGGGCATCAATAAGATTTCTTATGCGGTGACATCGCGACAGAATAGGAAGTTCCCAGCCCATACCCTCTGACGAAAGCAAATATTTGGCAGCTTTTCCATTAAAGTGCCTTTATGGGAGCTTTGGGACCCAAGTAAGAGGTTGTGTAACTCTGACAAAGCCCAAGACTGAAGAGGGTCACTATGAGAAGGCAGAACCACTGATTGTGGCCCCAGTTCCCCTGTGGACTCAGCTCCAGTCCCACTTGTCCACAGTCCTGCCATCAGCCCCTTCTGCTAAGGCGCCTAGGACGAGCCATGTCCCTCCATACCACCAGTAACAGGCCTGCTGGTCTCAGACCTGATTGCTGTCCTGGAAGCAGCTATGTGACCTGCCTCCAGCCCTGCTCTACTATGGTCTAGCAAGAGTCCTGCCACCCAAGGACCAGCCCAGTGACCCAACAAGAGTACATCCGAGACCCAGTGGAATCCACACCTAACCAGCCCATGATAATAGGCTGGCCAAAAACAATCATATTTTTAAAATATGAACATTCATATATTATAAATCCTGGAAATCTACTATCAGTATAACCAATGAAGATCTTGTAAATATACACAAGGTAGGATGTCAAAAATTTTCATAGCAGAATTGTTCATTATATTATAAAACGCAAAACATTCAACGCTCACAAGAGGTGAGTATATAAATTGTGGTAAATTCACAGTGGAATATTATGCATTAGTGAAAACAGGTGAACTCCAGCTCATGCAAAAAATAAGAATACTAGTAGAATAACAGGATAGTAAAATGAGTCCCAGAGGACAATGAACAGCATACTTTTAAGAGTCGAGGCTCTAGAAAAAATTTTAAAACAATATAAAATAAGGCAATATATCATGTAGGCATATATGATAAACACACGTTCAGGAAAGTGGATGCATCAGGAGAACAGAAATAAAGACAGGTTAGGGGAATAACAAATATATAGAAGTTACAGTTAATGTTCTAATTTTCAGGTCAAATTTATAAATGTTAATTTGTTATAAATTACTACCTTAATTATGAGGACCATATGAGTCAATAATAAAAGTGTGCCATGGACCAAGGATTCTGAGTAATTCAATTTTGTGAATCTAAAGTACAGTAAAAAATATATACATATACCTAAGTAGGCATATCTAATGTTCATATACAGTAATAAATCATATATAATAGCAGATAGCTTTTGCTTTCCATTTGTAATTTTCTGAAAACTGGAAATGAGATGTTTTAGTTATGTAAAAGTTGATTCTTTATAAGCTTCTAGTTAACATTATACAATGTTCAACAGTATGTTAGCAACAGAAAAACTCTATAATTACCAATTATTTCCCACAATATAAATATTTAGTAAGGAAATAAAAATGATATTACTTGAATTTCTGGAAGAAATACCTGAAACAATTCTGGTATTAAAGGAATCATGAAAAGAGACATAGCATACTATATTTTCCACACCCCCAAGAGACTCTACTGAATTTCTACCTGCAAATCTTGAAAGGATTTAAAAGTACTGTTAAATTATTTTTTGCTATGCCATAGCTTTGTATTGCTAGTTAAAAAGGAAAAAAATACATGCACGGTAGCTTCATTCCCCAAAAGTCTTGATGTTAAAAAATTGAGAATTTTTCAAGTACATAAAAATGGGACAAATTTCAAAGATAAAATTTGGGAGGTTCGCCTCTAATAACGGAAGACTAGATCATTTGAATCCATCTTCTTCCTGAAAGAAAACAAATTTCAGACAAAATGAACCAAAATCTCTATAACAGCATCAAAGAATTCCTAAGGCAGTGAAGACTTAGGAGGACAAGATCTAAGAAAAGAAGGAACCCCAGACTGAGGACCTGGACTTTGAGGATTGCTGTGTCCTAAGCATGTGTGCCCATTTTAATAGAAAACCCTGACATGCTGTGCAGAACTTTCAGTCCATTCGTGAAGCTAAGAGAACAAAAACTGAAAATCAAGAATCAACAAAGAGTAGGTGAGGGGGGGCGGGTGATCTGATGATCCATCCACTGGGCTGGGATTGCTAAGTTTGACAACCTAGGAATAATTAGAAATTAGAAATAAAACAATTTTCATTAGGACAGAAGTCCAGTGTTGAATTATTTCAACCCTTGATTGTACTAAAGTGAGCTGGAATTGCTAGTATCCCTAGCTACCTGCCAGAAACAAATATAAATTCTCTTTCGCGAAAGATAACATTATCATAATCCCAAAATTATATTCAAAAAATATTAGATAAATAGCCACTCAGGGGATCATGAAATAAAAGCATTAAGATAAACTGTCTAATATAATCAATAAATAGAATAGCGCAAATAACTAAAGGCATAACAAAAATAAAGCAATGGATAATTCAGGATCAGTATACTAGTTACAACAGTACGAGATACGGCTACTGAGAGAATTAGTGACCTGCAAGAAAGATACGAACAACATATCCAAGCTAGTCTGGAAAAGAAAAAAAAGATGGAAAATATAAGAAACAAATGTGTAAGTGATGAATGTCATACTGGTGGAAAGGTATTACATGCCTGTATTTGGAGGCCCAGAGGAGAAAGATAAAATGAAGTAGAAACAATATTTGAAGATTGAAGAGGTATTAGCTGAGATGTGTCAAAACTGATGAAAACATATTAAGTCACAGATTCAAAAAGCACTCTGAACTCTAAGCAGGACAATTACAACGAACATCACATGTGGGCACATACTAGTAAATTTGCTAAAAACTGAAAGCAGAAAAAAAATCTTAAAAACAGCTAGAGGAAAAAAAAAAATACAGAGTCTTTTCAAGTATGTAAGATTACTAACTGAAATTGATCACTGATGAGAAGCAATCAATTTCTTTGCTGCCTTGAAAAAGGTTAGAGTGTAAATACTCTGCTATCAGTCATAGATATTCACTCTGTGAGTCTACTGGACAAAGCCAGTCAAGATGCTGATGTTCTCAGAAACAAGCCACATAACGCCATCTTATTTTCACTTTGCCTCCAGCCAAAACTTATCCCTTTTCATAATTCTGACTATGAAAATCTATTTGGACTATTATATTTCCTTTATAAAAGTCTTTTATTCCTTGGGTGTATCATAATGGCCTTCTGAGAATTCCTATATGTTTCTTAAAAAAAAAAATCTTTTTTTTACTTCTTACATTTTTTTTGTTTCATCCCACAAGGAGTGACTCAAATAACATTCAAAATGCTATGTGGAATTGACATTTCAGTTGAAGAGCAGTGGTGCTAATGGATGGGAAGGAATCATAGAGAAGTGGTAACCCAAGTTCCCTCAGCCAACAGTATCATGGAAATAGCACTGAACTGAGAATCAGGAAGCTAGGTTCTATTTCTGGCTTGGTTCCTAAGTAACTTTAGGCAAGTTTCTTTGCCTTTCTTGGCATATTTCCTCATCTGTTGAAGGATCTCTTCAGTCCCCTCAAATTCAAATATTCTATTACATAATGCATACCAATACATACTTTTTAGCAAAACATATGTGATCTATATTCTGGGATATCTTCCTCTCCATTCTTCATTCAAGGTTATAGCCTTAAATTCTAAAAGATAAATTTTAAAAAGATAGCAAGCAAGTGCTAAAGACAGAAGTCTGTGACCATTCTAGTCTGCCACTGCTGTTTGCTAAAACGGTTGCCTGAACACATTAGTAATATATACTCGCTATTTAATGGTACTTCCTATTAAGTTCCTAAGGTCTTTGAAATGTGTAACTTCAAAGATATTCATGGTCTTTTTTCTCTCCCTCAGATGCTCTGTCAACATGGAAATACAGACTATTACCATCCTTTAATTCTTCTAAGAACTTAAGTCATTTGCACATTGAAGATTTCACTGAAATTTAGTATGTTTAACAAGAGAATCAAACATCATATCATTTTTTTTAAAGATTTTATTTATTTATTTGAGAGAGAGAGAGAATGAGAGACAGAGAGCATGAGAGGGAGGAGGGTCAGAGGGAGAAGCAGACTCCCCGCTGAGCAGGGAGCCTGATGCGGGACTCAATCCCGGAACTCAAGGATCATGACCTGAGCCGAAGGCAGTCGCTTAACCAACTGAGCCACCCAGGCGCCCCCATCATATCATTTTTTAAACATCCTCCTAATTAGGTCTTCGTACTATGTTAGGGATATCTAATTATTTAAACTTCAAACTCAAAAATGTCTGCATTTGGCAGATATTTCCTGAACTATACCATTACATAGACTGCTTGTAATTTATTTGCTTAAATTAAATTGCTTGTAAATTATAATTTCATGCAATCTGGGAAAACACAGAAATATCATTTTGAAAGATTTTCCTCAAAGAGACATTCTTTTATGTAACAGTTTCAGGGTGTTTCCTTGACAACATTTTTGCTAAGAATGTCTCTTTGAGGCGATAAAGAATCTGTGGTAAATGACTGATGTCTACTTTAAAAATAGAAGATGTGAATATACCATGTGTAGTCAAACATGTCCCTATATTCATAAAACCAAGTACAGGTCACCAACATACTAGTTAAAGCTGTACTAAATGTTTCTTTTAGAAAAATGAAATTCAACAAACATGAAACTCTGAAAATTGGATAAAATAATAGAGTCAATTCTGGAATAAACAGCTGTACTAATGCCACAGGTGCTTGATGCATAAATGATCCAACTTTTTTAAAATGGTGACAAAACGGCCTCAAACTGAACTTATCGTTCATTACTGAGCTGTGACCTATACTAGATGCTGAACTTTAATTGGTAAAGACTCTCTTGCAAAGGAATAACTAAGTGAAGAAAGCAGCATCTACTCTAAGTGGTAAAGAGAATCAGCATGCTGTCTTCATCTCACACCTAACATATCAAGACAGGGAGAAACTTCAAAAGATGACTCCATCCCTTCTCTGGCCACAGGGTAGGACTAACAGCCATCTGCTTTCTAGATAATTTCCCAAGAAGAATTGTTCTAACACTGTAACCTAATATTTAATCTAATATATATAGCTGGAGCTCCATTTTGGAGACGTGAAAAATAAAAAACAGCTCAACTTTCCAATTGTGGGAGGAAAGGCAGTAATAACATTTTTTTTCCTTGAGATAATCTTTTTTTTTTTTTTTTTTTTAAAGATTTTATTTATTTATTTGACAGAGAGAGAGACAGCGAGAGCAGGAACACAAGCAGGGGGAGTGGGAGAGGGAGAAGCAGGCTTCCTGCCGAGCAGGGAGCCCGATGTGGGACTCGATCCCAGGACCCTGGGATCATGACCTGAGCCGAAGGCAGACGCTTAACGACTGAGCCACCCAGGCGCCCTTGAGATAATCTTTTTTAAAGCACATGCTTGCTAATCCACCACAGCTGGATGGTAACACCAAAATGACTACCCTTTAGCACACTTTCCTACCACTAGAACTGCTCAGCTGATAACGACAGTTAAAATGCACAAAGACCATCACATCAAGTTAGAAAGGAATGCTCATGTGTATTATAAAATGAGATAAGAGAAGATGATACTGGCCTAAAATCACAGCTCTAAAATCCCCTTAAAGTATAAATCGGTCAAGATGATGCAGTGGCTTCACACTTTATTAACCCTTTCTACTCCAAAGAGAGAGAAACGATGGACAAAGTATAAAGAGAAAGGACAGAAATTTAAATATATTTTAGATTTCTCTATCAACTTGAAATGGAGTCAAAGCCAAAATGATAAACAGGAGTCAAAGCAGATTTTCTATGCCTCAAATCTTGAAGCCAGCAATAAATGCTAGAATCCCTATTAAGAGGAATTTTTTAAAATCCTCCACAAAAAAATAGGGTGCTGGATCCCTAGCCCTAACATCCATCCAAATGTGAGAGAAGGCTGTAAAAAAAAAATTGCTACCAAATGTTGCCAGGAGCTCATGCTATGCTCCAGACTTAATGTGGCTAAACCAAATCTTTCCATGGCTTTTCAATCTGCAGTTTTGTTGGAATAGAGTCAAAAGAACTAATCGAGCTAACCACAAATCCTGTAAACAGGAAAATTGACTCCAGAAGGCCATTCATCAGCATCCACGAAATTGTGACTAAATTGTCAGCTTGAAGGTAGGGTAAAATCCTAGTCTCTTCACGGTCTTTGATAGTCACCTCTTCAGCTTATATTCTACACTCTAGACTCACACCTACTAACATGTTGCTTCCTAATGCCCTTCAACTGAAACATCAATGAATTTTCTATCTGCTCCCTAAACCCTACTATTTCATAAGTACGCTATCTTTTCTAAAGTAGGTACTACTTTTACTTATTGTTTCATTTAATAGTGCCTATTAAATGTTTATAATGTAGCAAGTACTCTTTTTTACAACTCTATAAACACTCACTCATTTAGGAATAAGGGCCCTAAAGCAAGATGTCGGCCTCACAGGACACATCCTATGGCTAAGCCCAAGTATGATACACAAAAGGATCCTGGGCATTTCAAAGGTGGATATTTGATGGTTTCCATGAGTGCTTGTTAAGCATCTGGCACATGCCAAGCACCCGGGAGGGCTATCGGGAAGTGGTCAAAACTATTTTCTTATCTGCATGGATGAACAGTTCCCACCAGAACCAGAGACAGGAGAAACTCCAATCTTATATTAAAGGTCTTTACATATTCTTATACTTCCATCAGTAATGAGTTTAGCTTAGTTCTAATTATTGGTTCTGTCATTCTCAAAAAACTCTTGGTAAAGTTCTAAGTTCAGGAATCTCTCTAGGGATTTTTATATAGAGATGTGGATAAATAGAGTGACACACAGAAATAGAGACAGACATATATAGAGATACAGACTCTATATATACATATAGATATATAAAATACAGAATATATATATATATATTGTAGATAGATGGGTGGACCCAACCTGACTTCATCAGGTCAAGATGCTTTTGGAAAAAAACAAAGTAAGACACCACCTTAGAGAAGACTGAGGAAATCAGGCTGATTTTTGTCTGGTTTGCCTCTGTTATAAAATCTGCATTCTACTTACAAGTGTAGGTGTGATACTGACAGCACTCCAAAAAAATTCCAAGATGGAAGGCACTACACAACAACATAAAAGAAATCTTTAGTTCTATCCTAAGTAACACTGTGTGTCTTTTCCATTACTATGCTACATTTTATGCTTTTCTGAAAGAAAACTGATTCAGTTACATACAGAATAAATCACTGTCATCAGGTTTACGAGTAATTCTTCAATATGAATTGTTTTATGTAGTAATTTCCCCTTAATTGTGGGAATTTATTATTAACTAACATAACCCTTCATAAATACACCTATTTCACAAAGCAAAGTACTTATACAAAAACCACCTTGAGAGTCTCTTCGTTAGTCTGTTCTTGACATCCATGGGAATGACTTTTTCTTGAGTTTAACCATAGCAGATAAGGTATTTTCTGTTACTGTGCCTGATTTTTCCTCTCCTCTGTCTAAAATGATCAGCAGAAACCTATACTTTATACCTGCATAGCACATTACATGATGCTGAGCATTCAGCAAGTACTCAATAATTATCTTCATTACATATGCCATCTACTAAATAATACTGGTCTTCAGTCCCCCTTTATTTCTTACCCATTCTACTATACAGAAAAGTATTTATTGAGGACACTATTTTCCCCAGGCTATGGAGAGCAACAGGTGAATAAAACAGTCATGGCTCCTGCCCTCATGGAGTTTGCAGACTAGTTCTTGGGAAAAAATATGACTCAAAATAAATGTGCGATTCATTTCTTTGAATTAGTCCAAAAGCTAAAATTATAAACTGTTTTCGCATAATACATATACTCTCTTCAAAAACAAAACTATACCATCATTAATACCAACTGCTTTTACGTTTTAGTAGAAAAGACAAGTAATAATCAAACATTACAAAAACTGCCATTTTATTGCAAAAATAAATCTCCTAAGTATTTACACAGACCTTGGTGACCTTGGTAAGTTCTTCTGGCACCGACACAATAGCGTTTTTAAAATTTTTTGATCACGACGTACCTCCACTGTCATTAAAACTGAGGAATAACTGCCAAAATCTCCTTTAAGTTCACGTGAGTTATCATGACGTCTAAATAAAACATGCCATTGTTCAACAAATTTTACAATAATCCCAAGACTTTGCCATTGTTGTATGTTCTACCTGAAAATAAAACTTCTTCCCTAATGGAAAAGATTCTTTTGCTTGAAGCTACCAGCAGAAACTGAAGGGAAGATACATTAGTTCGATGATGTAGCTCTCAAAATACAATGGAAAGACAAGATCAAAACAGTTTCTATCAGTGACCTCATTCCTACTAAAGTCAATGACCTGTACAAGCCCTTGTTAGTGTATAGGCTGATGGTACAAATCTCCACCCCACCCCCACCCCCCAAGGCACTTGCTCCTGCAAAGTAGCTATAGGGAACCACACAGATTCTAACTCAAAGGTCATGGTCAAAAAACACAGCAATGTTACTAAAATCATTACTCTCAGTTGTGGAAGAAGACAAAGAGAAAGGAAGACTTAGATGTTTAAAATCCTACACACTGCTCTTGCCTAAAAAAAATACAAATTGGTCTTCAAAAATAAATTCAGATCTGAATACCTAATGTACACATTTCCCTTCAAATTTCTGCATCTGAGTGTCCTTCCTAATTATATGTTCACGCACAGTGTCAAATTCTTCCAAAGTCTTTTTTTGTTGTTAACAATCTATGATGCCTCTCCTCTTAATTACTGTTCATGTACCCCTCAGTATGAGTAATGCCTCAAGCAGATGGCGTCTCCTCCTATGAAGCAAGCATTTGGCCAAACAGCACAAGAGAGCCAATTTCTGAAATCTGACAGGTACCCTTCAGAATGGTTGATTCTCTGTATCATAACTTCTCAGGTACAAGGCATCTTTGAGACCATTTTGCCACATTTCAGTCTGTCCCTCACCCCCAACCAGCACCACATTAATACAGAAACATACATCAAGAATTAAGGAATTCCAGAACTTTAGTTACAAAAAAAAAAAAAAAAAAAATCATATTCATACAATGTTCTATTCATGTCATATATGTTTAACATCAAACTTAATGAAATTCAATATAAACCAAAGAAACTATTTCTAAGATTCAAATACAAAGAGATGTCATTTAAACTCTACCCTTCTTTTTTCCATTTGCAAGGCTTTATCCTTGGAGAGTATATTACATAATCAATTTCCATTATTACTCTTTTCTATATTACCATGAACTATTTTTTCTTGGGTCAATGCAAAACATTACTGTTCCTAGTGATTATCTTTTGAGGTGATCATCAATAGCATTAGTCACAGTCACCAGTACATATTAAAAAGTTAAAAACTACTTGATGTACTTTGTCATTTTCTAATATAGCAAGTGGAGCAACTGAATGTAATCATGTTATAACAAGGTGTATATATTGGACAACAGAACATTCCAATGGAATTAAATTTCCATTTTGTAAAGGCAATATATGAGCCGAGTTGGAAAAGATGAATGTTTAGAAACCATAAATAATCCTTTCAAACCATGACAGGCAATTTTCCCTGCACACAAATGGATGATTTTTAAATGAACAGAGATTCACTTTTTGGCAAGTACTTTACAAAAGATCTAGTTGATACCATCAAAAATTATTCAAGTGAATATAGAAATGGCCATCCTAGGAATGTTCCCACACTAGGAAAATGTTCCCAACCAATGAGAATATTTTTTATCAAGCAAAGCTCTTATATTTTGACTCTCACGATTAATGATTTCCTGTAAGTATACTATCACACCAAAACCTAACCCATAAAGAGATACACAAAACAGGGAATAGAAATGTTCAAAGATGCAACACTACTGGATACTCTTAATCTCACTCTCTCTAATACCTACAGTTCCAATTCAGTAGACGGAGAAGGTTCACATTCTCACCAGGAGGAACCTGAGCTAAATAAGGAGGAAGATAAAAATCATTTGCCCTTTGCTTGCTCATATCCCACCACCTTCCCTTTTTTCCAAAACCCAACTTCACTGCCTTTCTTTGTTCTTCATTCACTCCAGACCTATTTATTAAGTACTATGCTGGGGATTTCCCTAAAAAGTGAGGACTCAAAGGAACAACGGTAAACATGGTATAGGTACCTCTCATGGAATGTATGGTCTAGCCCAGGAGATAAACCTAAACTAATAAACACAAATAGAAGTGAAACTATTACCATGATGAAGAGCCATGAAGGGAAGGAAGGTATACGGTGCCATGTTAGCTCATCTCAGGAAGACCTGCTGTCCTCAGAGAAGAAGGTAAAGTCTCTCTGAGGCAGTGATCCTTTTGTGGACACAGGAACTTGTTCAAAGTAATTCATAGGGCCCCTGGGTGGCTCAGTCAGTTAAGCGTCTGCCTTCAGCTCAGGTCATGATCTCAGGGTCCTGGGATGGAGCCCCATGTCGGGCTCCCTGCTCAGGGCGAGTCGGCTTCTCCCCCTCCCTCTGCCCTTCCCCTCTGCTCACTCTCTCTCCTGCTCTCTCTCTCAAATAAATAAAATCTTAAAAAAAAAAAAAGTCCAATTCACATTCAAGGCTCATTTCTCACCTGTGTGCGGAAGGCTTAAAAATAAGCAGGTCCAGCTGGACCCTTTCCTTAGACTCCAGACTCATCTCCCCACTTGTCTTCTTGACAACTTCACCTTAAAGACACATGAAAGTTATGTCTAAATCAACTCTTGAGCTGTCCTCCTTCCTGGAATGAACTGGATATAGACTATAGGGTTACAGGAGGTTTTAGGGTAACACTAGGTTTCTGGCCTTGGTAATGTACAGAATGGCATTTACTAAGAAAGAAAATAGGAGAGAAGGACTAATTTTGATGAGGGAGTTGGGGAAGAGGGAGGAGGACCATGTGACCTTGGAAAATCACAATATTCCTGAGCTTCAGTTTCTTCTTTTATAAAACAAGAATAATAAAAGTTGAAATGCTTTGATGTTAAATAGCCTAGAATTTCTATTTTTGTGGAATTCATTATAAAAGAGAAAAATGCTTAAGTGGCATAATTTAAAGTAAGTAGGTTCTAAATTACAAAATGATTATCAGATAATTATGAAATGTTATCAGACATGACATCTAATATAGCTATATTGAGGAAAAGAATAAAATCTAAATTTGTATCAGCTAATTTAGGGGAAGAAATGTATTTAATTATGTCTCAAGATTTAAAACATATTATTTAATAGTCTTACCAAAAAGCAAGCTACGTAAATAATATATGGAGTATAATCTCATTTATCATAAAATGAAATAAATCTTTATAATTAAATTTGATTCAAAATGCATTGAAAAAAAGGCCACAAAGCTATCTATCAAACTATTTACAGTGGTTAAATATGAGGAGGTCAGTGGGTGGGAAAAGAGGGTTATATATGGCAAAGGTCAGCTGATGGGAAGGAAGTAAAGGTAAAGTAGGTAAGAGATATAGGCAAATATGAACTTTTTGTTCTATATGATTGTGTGTTGCATGAATTTTTATACGAATTTTTAAAATCTCATTTAGATAAATAAGACAAATTATGAATAACCAAAATTCTGGATTCAAGGAGAAAAGGTAAGCATCTGCATTCCATCAAAGACTCTGTTGAAATAGTATCATAAGGGGGCCTGGGTGGCTCAGTCGGTTAAGGGTCTGCCTTTGGCTCGGGTCATGATCCCAGGGTCCTGGGATTGAGCCCCTCATCGGGCTCCCTGCTCGGTGGGAAGCCTGCTTCTCCCTCTCCCAATCCCCCTGCTTGTGTTCCCTCTCTCGCTGTGTCTCTCTCTGTCAAATAAATAAATTTAAAAAAAAAAAACTTAAAAAAAAAAGAAACAGTATCATAAATATACAAAATGAATAGCACTATAACAATGCAATAAAAAGAGGCATGATCATTAGCCCAACAGATTTCTAGAAGAAAGAAAGCAGATTCAAGTAAACTGATGGTATAAAAGTCCAGTCTTAGTCTTAATGTAAAGGCAGGAGAAGATGGATGTCCAAACTCAAGACACTCAGGCAGAGAGAAAGAATTCTTTCTTACTCAACCTATTATTCTATCCAGACTTTCAGTGTACTGGATGAGGCCCACCCACTCTGGGGAGAGCAATCTTCTTTACTGAGTCTACAGATTCAAATGTTAATCTCATGTGGAAACACCCTCACAGACACACCCAGAAATAATGTTTAACCAAATATTTGGGCACTCTGTGTCCCAGTCAAGTAGACACATAAAACCAATCATCACACTAAAGAATGTCCAGGAAAAAACAAAGACAACAGCAAAAACAAAAACAAGGATACCAGGGGAAATTTTCAACTCTGACACCACCCACAAGCTATGAATAGTAAACAAATACTAACTTCTAGCCAGATAAATATAAAGCATCCCACTAAAGGTCTCTATTCCTCTGTTCTTTTATCTAATACATCATGACTGGCTTTCAACAAAAAATTGCAAAGGATACTAAAAGGAAATAAACAGAAAACAAAAAACATATTGAAGAGACACCATCAGAATCAGAATCAGATGTGGCAGAGATTTTGGAATTATCAGACTGTGAATTTAAAATAATTACAATTAATATGCTAAGGGATCTAGTGAAAAAGTGGACAACAGGCAAGAACAGATGGGTAGTGTAAATAGACAGATGGAAACTAAGAAAAAATCAAAAGGAAATGTTAGAAATTTAAAAAAAAATACAACAGGAAGAAAGAAGAAAGAATGTCTGATTCAGTTCATTAGTAGACTGGGCACAGCTAAGGAAAAAAATCAGGGAACCTGAAGATATGTCAGTAGAAACTTCCAAACTTAAATGCAAAGAGAAACAAGAATAAAAAGATGGAACAGAATATCCAGGAACTGCAGTATAATTACAAAAGGTATAATATCAGCATAATAAGAATTCCAGAAGGAAAAGAAGAAAAGGAATAGAAAAAACATTAGAAGCACTAATGGCTAAGAATTTTCCAAAATTGGGGCACCTGGGTGGCTCAGTCAGTTAAGCGTCTGCCTTCAGTTCAGGTCATGATCCCAGGGTCCTTAAGATTGAGCAGACTCCCCACTGGGTTCCCTGCTCAGTGGGGAGTCTGCTTCTCCCTCTGCCCCCCACCCCCCGCTTGTTCTCTCTCTCTGTGTCATATAAATAAATAAAAGCTTTAAAAAATTTTTTTCCAAAATTAATGACAGGCACCAAACCACAAATACAGCTCAGAAAATACTAAGCAGGATAAAGACCAAAAAAATTTACACCTACACATATTCAAACTGCAAAAAGTCAAAAATGAAAAGAAAACCTTGAAGAAAAGAAAACAAATCAGAAAAAAAACCCTAAGAAAATAAAAACTATATAGAAGAGTCATGACTCCAAAGTGTAGCAAACTAAATGTGCATGATCTTGAGAAATTGCAAAATATGGATATGACTGGAAGTTAGAAGAGGAACCAGTAGATTTTTTAAAATATTATATTATATATTTTTAAATATTATATTAATTTTTAAATACTAGAGATTAATGGATAAAGAGAATGTGGAAGATGTAGATAAAGAATGGAATATTACTCAGCTTTAAAAAAGAATGAGATCTTGGCATTTGCAACAAACATGAATGGATCCAGAGGGTATTATGCTAAGTGACATAAGCCAGACAGAGAAAGAGAAATACCAGATGATTTCACCCATATGTGGAATTCAAGAAACAAAACAAAAGAACAAAGAAAAAAAGAGACAAATGAAAGAACAAACTCTTAAATACAGGGAACAAACTGGTGGTTGCCAGAGGGCAAGGGGGAACCGGAATGAGTAAAATAGATAAAGAGGATGAAGAGTACACTTATCATGATGAGCACTGAGTAATATACAGATTGTTGAATCTGAATTATATTGTACACCGGAAACTAATATAACATGTATGTTAATTATACTCCCATAAAAAATTTTTTAAAGTAATGCATTTCACATGCATTTCAAAACTATTTTTGAGATACAATTTATATATCATGAAATGCTCAAATTTTAAGTGTATCATTTAATCAAATTTGATGACTAAATATCCAGACACAGAACATTTCCATTACCCTAAAAAATTAAAAACATTACAATTTAGAAAAAACAACAGAAGAGAGAAGAGGCAGGGTCGCCTGGGTGGCTCAGTCAGTTAAGCGTCTGCCTTTGGCTCAGGTCATGATCCCAGGGCCCTGGGATCGAGCCCCACATCAGGCTCCCTGCTCAGGGAGCCTGCTTCTCCCTCTCCCTCTGCCTGCCGCTCCCCCTGCTTGTGCTCTCTGCCTCTCTCTGTCAAATAAATAAATAAAATTAAAAAAAAAAAAGAAGAGAGAAGAGGCATAGAGGGAGGAGTTGTGCAAGGGAGATAAATTCTCATTTTTAGGAACGTAGGTAAGGTCAGTGGCTATTCTCTAATGATCATAAATCAAAATATATTTAAAAAAAGAAGTATATTATTTGGAATTATGGAGGTAATGACTAGAAGAACTCAAAACAGTTAAAGTAAGTTGACTGCCTCTGGTGAGCAGGACTGGGGACAGGATGGAGTGAGGACAATAAACTTATTTAGCATAAATTATTGTCATTTAAAAAACACTTTAACATAGACATACATTGCTCTGACAAAAATAAAACTTTAATGACTTTAAAAAGAAAGTTTTAACATTTTTAAACTTTTAATATTGTAAGAGTCCTTTCATGAGGAGCCCAGTAAAGGTGCCTTTAAATGGGTCTCATTCATCTCTAAGAGCAGCACAGAACCCTACCAGAGAGGGTGATGCCTCTAGGTAGTTGGTCCTTTCACTAGAACTTCAAACACCCAAAGAAGATAAAATAAACTTGACATACCCCTTAGCACAGTGTGCTCACTACTGAGAAAAAAAAGCTCCTGTAAAGAAGTGAGAGAAGATGTCCCGCGGTGAAAACACTTCTCGACAAAGGACACGAAGAGAGAAAGGTTAACACTGGATTTTGGCCATTAGGATGAATAAAAACTAAGAGGGGGAAAAAGAAAAGAAACCTAGACATACCCTGTATAAGATTGTACTGTGGACTGTGCCTCAACTAAAGTACATATGTGGGCAGCAAGAAGAAAAACAGAATCATCTTGCTTTACCTCCTCAAAACCTGCAAAATGTTACAGATTTATAATGAGCAGTGAGCTGTGGTAAAGAGACTAGTTGCACTGTTTTTAGTGGCATTCAGGTTTGCCAACAGGAAAGAAAAAAAAAAAGAATTCAGAGTTCAAAGACCCAGCTGCTTCGTAGCTCACCGGGCATGGGACATTGGCCAAATAATGGAATTTTTCTGAAACTTGTTTTCCTTTTCTGTCTGTACCTGTTTCCAGTTCTATTATGGATAATACATAGTAAGTGACAAGAGCAGCAGTAACAACAAAAAGAACAACTATCTCAACGTACCTGCTGGGTTTATTCTAAAAATAATATGGTATGATATGGTTCATTTTATATGTCAACCTGACCAGCCACAGAGTGAGCAGATTAAACATTCTTTCTGGGTGTGTCTGTAAGGGTGTTTCCAGATGAGATGATCATTTGAGTTGGTGGACTCAGTAAAGTCTTCTGAGGGTGGGCATAATCCTTTAAGGGCCTGAAGAGAAAAAAAGGCAAAGAGAGAAGGAATTCACCTTTTTTTTTTTTTTCCTCTGTCTTGCTGACTGAGCTGGGACAGATCACCTCTTCTCCAGCCCTCAACTGGGATTTACACCATCACCTTCCCTGGTTCTCAGGCCTTTGGACTGAATTACACAACTAGCTCCAGCCTGCAGATGGCAGATACTGGGACTTCTCGGCCTACTGAATGTAACTCTTGCCCATAATTTGCTGCTCACACCTGCCAGTTATTATTACAAAGAAACATAAATAATATAACTAATCCATCACTATAGTTTAGAAATATAGTTGACAAAACAGTTTCTCATGTATTCTGGAGGAATTTACAATTTTAGGGGTGGGTAGGTAATTTTGATTAAAAGAGAAATCTATTGCAAAAAAGGAAAAAATTGATGAGTCTGTGAAATAAGTTTTTAACATGTAGTAACAGATTTTATGGACTAAAAGTTATGACTAACTTTATTGCTTTATGTTTATTTAGCAGAAATATGTTGTCGATTATTTCTAGAAAATAGGTGCCACTCAACAGGGCACCGGAACACAAACAAGATAGAGAAACAGGTTATCTATGCAGGGGGTTTATATTCCTGGAACCTTGAGCATTAGGTGAAACAAGAACACCATGTCAAGTTTAAATAATTGGGGCAGAAGTTCCAGTGTAGTGGCAAGTATAGGTCAAGTTATCCTGCAGGATTAAGTCCCACAGTCTCAGCAGTGTAATTGTGATAAAGGCTGATTTCTCACATAAAGTGTGCCTTGGGTCCAGGTGAACTTCCAAGGTTCTGTCTTCCCTATGGCAGGTCAGCCATCAGGCTGCTTTCATCCTGTGTCTCCATGATCAGCATGGCAGAGAAAGAGAGACTCTTGCTTTGATAAATCAATGCCTTGGCCCAAAAGTGACTGGAATCATCTCCACACATCACCCATTTGCCATGATTAATCACATGGCCCTGCCCAACCTAAGGTAAGCTGAGAGGGGCACCATGCAAGGTATCTGAAAGGACAGAAGAATCAGATATTTACAGACACTAATAAAGCTTAGAAGAACAGGTACCATTCTCCACTGTTCTGCTTACAGATTAAACTGAGCCATTAATGATAATATTATGCAAATGAAGTTAATAGAAATAAGCAGCAAAACATGAGTTCTAACTAGCTAAATCTGGAGGGAAGATCTCAGGAAGAATCTAGATCTGAGAGCCCAATGGATTAAGGGAATCCTGAATAATAAAGATATATTGTTCTTTCACTGATATGACGATGATCAATGTAGAGAAATCAAATGTTCCTGAACCCCTGCCACATCTCCTCTTTATCACCACCTTGAAGGAATTCATTCATGAGTTGCTGACAGCCAAGGAAGCCTCTGCTTTAATGGCTCACTCAGCACCTTGCTTCTATCAAGGAGGATCCCCCAACCAAAAGGGATTAAGAAGCCACTACTTAAGATAAGAAGAAAAAATAAACAAGGACAAAACGGGAACTTGAAGTTGAGGATGATGTTACTTTGGACAAAGTTTGAAGGCAAAAAGATTAAAGACAAGGAGCAGATGGGAGGGGAGAGGAGAAGAAAGATAAGAAGAAAAGGAAGAATGAATAAGAGTTTATGGAATTTTTCCAACTACAATAGTTGCTGCGTCTTACCAGTTGTCTCTAGACTCCAGCATAAGGCTCCCTGGATGGCATTTCAAGGAAAAAATACAAATATAATTTAGGTGACTACACTTGGTTTGTGTTTGTTTGTTTGTTTGTTTCCTTGGGGACATAAGACTAGAAGTTTGCCTCGGTCTGTATGGCTGATAAAGAGAATTCAAGATCTGTGTGGAGCATTTTCTGTGCTGTTTGTAAATGTGCATTTATGTGCTGGTAGCTTTTATGGTAGCTTTTGATTCAAGGTCATTTATTTATACTGACATCAAAAACATTTTGAGCCATAGGGATATACCAAAAAAGTTACAGATTACATCACTAAAGTCCCTTCTGACTCCTAAGACTTAAATGTGTTCCCTTCAGGCTTGGTTTTTCATATCTTTTGCAAAAGCAAAAATTCCTTTTTTAAAAAGTCCTTTTTTTTTTTTTCCCTTTAAAGCCACTTTCATACAAGTGAGCTTTTTCAGTAACAGAGGACTACTTCCCTCATGTAGAAAGCCATTTTTTGGCCCTCAGGGACCATTCTGCTGCCTGCTATGGAAGGATTAACAAAACTCGGCACAAGGGAAAGCAATCTAGTGAGGCCCAAAAAATCCTCACAGTCACAGCCCTGCAGAGACCATCTCCTTCTTTTCTTAATATTCAGTAGGGAGGGCGCCTGGGTGGCTCAGTTGGTTAAGCAACTGCCTTCGGCTCAGGTCATGATCCTGGAGTCCCTGGATCGAGTCCCGCATCGGGCTCCCTGCTCGGCAGGGAGTCTGCTTCTCCCTCTGACCCTCCTCCCTCTCATGCTCTCTGTCTCTCATTCTCTCTCTCTCAAATAAATAAATAAAATCTTTAAAAAAAAAAAAATATTCAGTAGGGAAGCAGAGGTTACAAACTGATTCCTTTCATATTCTACCTTCTACCTGCTTTATAGTTAAAGAAGTTACTTGGCCTCCAGTAGGCCTCAATTTCCCTACCAGTGAATTAAGACCACCAAATAAGATACTCTCTATGTATCCTTACTATAGGAAAAAATCTGTAATTCCATGATGTTGGACTGCCTAAAGAAGCACATGGATCAATTGCCAATAGCCCCTTTTTCTGGTAAGTCAACATAAACTACCATTTCAAAATGCAATCCCTGGATTCCTGGTGACAGTGGTGGTCTTGGGGGATCTAGGGACACATGATGCTCTTGGGAAGTCCAGCGCATCACATGAGTTTAGTAAATGACATCCAGTTTGTCCATAAAGAAGTACAAAGAGAGTACTGGAAAGCCAGGAACCTATGGGCACCTGGACTGATGAAGGACCAAGGCCTTTGGACCTTTAGAGTGTATGATACTTAAAAGAACCCTCAATCCTCTCCATCCTTCTGAATGCAACACTCAGACTACAGCTAACTCCAGATGGAGGCAAAAGTTGAGGGCCCTATCACATCCACTCTGCTAGGTGCTGACTTCCTCACTCTACTTTTTATCCATTGAACACGATTTTCCAAGGGCTCCCCTGCTCATTTATCCTCCTCACTAGATCATCTCGGCGAGTAGCTATAGGTCCTGCCACACCAGAATTGAAAACATTGTAAGAGCACATTCTAGTTCTTTCAAGTCAGCCTCTCTACATGCTTAAGCCCCCTCTGAAACCTCAAGCAGGTTATGACTCTCAATTAAAGAACTGCTGTTTCTAAGAAACTCCAAAGCTCTTAATATATTCAGCAAGAGTTCATTAACAAGTAAAGTCAAGGCCTGACAGATTATTGCCTTTATACAAATGACCTTATTAACCAGCACAGTTAACTATACATTTGGTAGGCACTGAGCATTTCCTTAAGGAAGCTTCTACATAACCTGATGATCTAAATTAATAGATTTCTACTAAACTGCTTACATGTTATTACTGGTAAATCTCATTAGCCAGTCAATGAACATGTTAAATTATCAAAATGAATAGCCTGAACTAAACATAATAACTATATGTTGCATAGATGCTCTGTGTTATCACCAGGTATTTTCACCTAATAGAAATATTTTTGATCCTAAGCCTTGCTAATCTCTAACAAATTGCTTCTTTATGCTCTATGTTGGATTTCCTTATCAAATTCCATAGAATTCTTTCCAGATAGCTTGGTTTTTTGCTTTATTTTTACTTAAAAAGCCCTATCACAATTAACTCTGGCATTTAGTTACCTCATTCATTCAGCCAATATTTGTCACGATCATCTATGAGCTCTGGGTAGCTGTTCCCTGAACAATTCCAAGGGCCTCCTCTAACTTATCCAACCAAAGTAACCTTAAATCTTCCAAACTATTTTCCATACTGAAGCCTGAGGCTGTGGCTTCCCAATGCTCCTAAGACAAAGTCCAGAAAGCTTATCTTGGCCACAGGCCCTACATGGTCTGGCCTCTGCCTATCTTTCCAGCATCAACCACATTTTCCCTCATTCTCTGGACCTCATCACAACCATGTTATTTCACATCCTCATACTTGCCAAGGGTCCTTCTGTGCCTCATCTTTGAAAACATTATCTGCTCTGCCTAAGACACCCTTCCAGAACCTTTGTGAATCAACTTCTAATCATCTTTCAAATCTCAGATCAAGTACCACTTCATTAGCAAACTCTCAGCCAACCTATCTGAGTGGGTCAATTATCTAGAATATGCTCTCACCACTCCCTCCCTTTGTCTAAATGGTCACGTTTTCAACGTGAAATTTATTTTTGTGATGATTTAATGTCTGTCTCCCCTACTAGACTCAAAACTCCAGGAAGTCAGGATCACCATTTTATCTCCATTTTAAAAAGCACACTGATGAGCATATAATTGGCTCTCAATAAATCTGTATTGAATAAATAAACCATAAATATCAAAACATTTGGAACTTCTATATGATTAAAAACAGAAACAAAAACAAAGCTTTGCACAAAATGACAGGCTGGGTGTGATGGAAATCTATCATTTGTGGCTGCCCAAAGACCTTTAAACGTCCTCCATTTTGATAGTTCTCCATATTGTTGACCCCCACCTTTGCCAGGTTGAATCCAAAAATACAGATTTCCCAGCATTCCTTTCTTCTAGCATGTAGACTTCTGACTAGTTTTCGTCAAACATACACCAACAGGAGACTTGGAAGGCAGATTTGAAGATCATGAAGCTACCGGGCTCTTCTAGGAACAACAGGTATGAAGGCATTTGATATTCTACAGTATCCATAGTTGGTATTCTGATACTGGGTCCTGGCTTTGTTGACATCGAGCAACAGGTAGAGGCAACAGTGGGGTTTCTACAAGACCAGACTGAGAGGAAGCTAGGCATTTCTCTTAACTGTACCACTCCTGATTGTATGGCCTTCAGTGAAGATGGTTTGCTGGTACTCCCCGAAACTAAAGAAGTGAATTAATTCCCCTCCACTTTCAGCTAGCTAGATTATTTTGTCTGCCCAGAAACCCTAAACCCCTGAAGAAAATATTTGCAATGTGTACACAGCAAATAAAAAATGTCCATAAGGAACTTCCACAAATCTAATTTATAAACAAGCCAAAAGAATATGAGTAGACAATTCACAGAAGCACATAAGTCAATAAACATATGAAAACATGTTCAATCTTACGTATGATCAGAGAAATACAAATTAAAACAATATTGGAATAGTTTTTTATTTATGAGACTGACAAGTATGTGAAAGGTTGAAATATCCAGCATAAACAGGGACACAGAGAAATGGGTGATTTCATTAATGATTGGAAAGGAGAGAGAGTTTGTAGTCCTATATTTAGGCATTATCATCAAGGTATAAACAGTACAAAGATACATGCTATCATCAGTATGACTCAAAATTGTTTCAGAAGACCTAGACAATGTGACATTGTCTAGGGAAAAAAAAGTAAGAAGTTTCAAAATTGGACACAAATAATTTCAATATATTTCACTTGCATAGGATGTAATTTTCTACCCAGAAAAGTAAGGTCAATCAAGTATTCTACTTAGTAAGAATTTAGTGAGGTACCCATATATAAGGTAAATATGCACCACAAAAAAATCTACCTTTCCTATATTTCAGGAATAATTAGAAATTATAACACCAGATCCAAAAGCATTAGATACCATATCTTAAAAGCATCAGAAGTCACTATAATACATAGAAAAGATTCTAAGAAGAAATATATAAGGCCTCATGAAAAACCAACTCTAAAATATATTGATAGATACTAAGAAGAAAATCTACATAAATAACACAGAGGCAAAGATCTTTGTTTTAGGATGTTTATTCTACCAGTGTTTGCAGAATCAAAAAAGAGAATTGGAAACAATTACTCATCCATAGGAAATACAATTTAATCATCATTGTGATACATCAACACAATGGATACTCTTCCAGAAAGAAAAAGAAAAAACTGTTAAAAAGAATAAGATAGAAAGTCAGAAACAGAGACTAAGTGGTGGTTACTAGGGGCTGGAGTGTGGGAGAAATGGACAGATACTGGTCAAAGTGTACAAACTGCCAGTTATAAGATGAATAAGCTCTAGAGATTTATTGTATACTATGGTGATAATAATATTAAGCTAATAATACTGTATTATATACTGGAAAGTTGCTAATTGAGTAGACCTTAAATGTTCTTACCACAAGAAAGAAATGGTAATTTTGTGATGTGATAAAGGTATTAACTAACACTACAGTGGTAATCATTTTACAGTATATAAGTGTTTCAAATCAACTGGTTGTACACCTTAAACTCACACAATGTTCTATGTCAATATCTCAATAAAGCTGGGGGAAAGAAGAGAATGAGGTGGTTCTCTAGTTACTGACATGAAAATCTCCAGCCAAATTTTTGTTATTTTTGTAAGATGTAGAACAAAGTATGTCGTCCAGTTTTCTGTTTAAAAACAATGGATGACTGTATATAAGCAGAATACAGATAAATTCTATAAGGATATTGTGTCAGATGTCTCTTGTGCACACCTCAGCAAGACTTCCTCCTATGGCCATTGCTGACCTGGCCATTTCCACACAGGCTTTGACATGGGCTGTTTCTACACAGGCCACATGTGCAAGGTGACCAGGCCTCACTTCAGCCCACATTGGGCACACCTAGGCTTCCTGCCCTGAGGCACACAGTTCTGAGACTCATTTTGCATCACTCCTTAGTATCTGGGGATACCAAGGGGCAAGCCAGAAACTGTCACTTTTTGCTTTACACACTGTTTACGGTTTAATTTTTTTAAAAAAGCATTTTTGTAATTTATTAAGGTACATAAAATATAGAGAATCGATAGAACCTGTTAAATTATGAATCAGATAAAGAGGGTAGAAAAGGAAAGAGTCTAGCCAGATGGATGGCTAGAATGAAGAGAAAGACTGCAGAGCTCTTTATAAAGACTGAAAACCCAGGGGTAGCAGGATCGGAGGGGAGGATGCAGTTTAATTTAGACAAAAAGAGTTGAGGCACCTACATCCAGGTAGTAATGCAACAGCCTGAAGAACCTTTTTCCCACCAGGCATATGAAAGAAGGGCCTAGGATATTTAATCATATAAAAAGAAGCTAGACATTCATTCTGATAACCTGTTCAAGCAAGATTTAGTCAAAATGAGTTTTTAAACAATAAGTTAAATTAATGACATCATAAGATTTTAAAGGGAAAATTTATAAAACTAAAAAAAAAAATGCTAGGTTTGTTCTAGTTTTATAATTCTGATCTTATGGAAATAGGTTTATCACTTAATTCTTAAGTTTATCAGCATCAAAACTCACACTGACATGGCTAAGTACTTGGCACACTAAGTGTGTTAAAGCTGTGAGGGGGAAAACAACCCTCTGCAAAATGGTGAGAAGGATCAAGCTTGTTTTCAGTCCTTCCCACCCTACAAACGAAGCCATTACCACACCTCCTTTCTAGATACCCAGTGACCTCAAATTCTTTCTACCTCCACCCCATCAAAATAAATTCTCAGGACATTATAATAAACTTATTTAAAACAAGGTGTAAATTTGTGATAATCCTAATAAATTATCTCTCCAAAGGGTATTTGCATTTTTACAAGAGAAAAACCATAGGAAAAAAAATTCAGATATTAGCCTCAGGTTGCTCACGTAGGCAGAAGGGGAGACTTTTTCAAATCCTAGAGTTTACACTAGGCAGCTAGCTGACTCATCCATTATTTCTACAACTATGTGTATAGTGTAAGACTTGCAGAATAAATACATAGCTAGATGGAAGAATGAACTATTACTCTCTTCAAAGGAAAAAGTGAATGTTTCATAATTGTCCATCTTGAATTAGCTAGCTTCCTATCCCTCTTGGTCTGGCTTCTTTTCCCCATGTCCCAAAGGCCTAATCTTCAAGTCATCTACATGATGTAGAATTGGCCATTGGGCATTTTTTTGTTAAACATAGGAATAAAACAGTAACCAGAAGCACCAGTTACCATGCCTACAACAGAGCTGAAAACGAAAATACACTTCTTTGCTTCATAGCTTGACCACTACTGTTTCCTAAACAAAGGATTATAAATACTTTGTTTTTCACATTAGGCAACCAAGATATACAGAAAGGTCATTTTTTTCTTTGAAATATATCACTCTTCAAATAGATTCTGTACACAAAGGAGTAAGACATATGAGGTGTCTGTCCCTTGCACAGAGGTCAGCAAGAAACAGATGTGGTTTTGACTCACGGCTGAATTGAAGGGCAACTGCCAAGGATGACTTTAAAAAAAAAAAAGAAAGAAAGAAAGACTGGGGAACAGCTAAACTGATTAATTCAAATCCTAACCCAATTCTCATTCAACCTCAATTTGATAGAATATTTTTCAAAAAGTAAGGAAATCTATCCCACAAACCCTGCAAAGGCCCAAAGTGTAGGATTATGAGTTCTATTTCCCCTTCAAGCTGTGTGCCTTCAATAGTCTTTACATTGAGGGAGACCCCTGACTTCCCACTACTTGTGCTTCTACTATTGGTTGGGTCTTCCATGCTCCCACCTCCCCCGAACTCCACAGAAGACACAGAGTCAAAGCAAACAATTTTTATTCCACCCCTCTCTTGTTCCTTCACATGGAATAGAGCCAGCTTGCCACACCAGCAGGTCACAGGATCCAGACTTGGACTTGAGGGGGGAAAAAGTAATAGGAATCACGTTTTGTCTTTGGATCTGAGCTTCATGTCTCATTCCAACTGGAACACTGATAAAGATGCTGCTGCTGTTCTTTTACTCTCACTAGGCCAAGAGATAAATAATTATGCTCTCCAACACACCTCTAAACTAGATTAAAGAAAGCATACTTCAAGCTTTCAGTTTTATACTTTTGGGTCACTAATCATTGCATTTTTTTGAAAAGACGCTCTTTAAAAGGTCATCAAATGTTTTAAGCTATAAAAATAGGTCTAGAGTTCTCAAGTCTCTGACAGAACTTAATCCAGATGCAAGACTATCTGCTAAGCTAGGAAATTGCCTATGCCCTAAGCTCGGCAATGATGCAAAACATATCTATGGGTCACTAAAGCCACTTTCAAATTGAACTGCTTGATGTCTGTAAAGAATAGTGCCTTGTCTACGGCCGTACCACCCTGAACGCGCCCAATCTCATCTGTAAAGAATAGTGCCTTAAAAATGTCATAAAAGTTATAAAAAACTGGAACAGAAGTGAAAACTGTTTATTCCAAACAAATGTTTTCACTTGGTCCAGAGTGAAGGTTTCTGTGAGATAAGACCCTGAATTAAAACAGCACACAGGCCAAGGTTACTGCCCATGTAATAAAATGTCAGACTTAAAAAAGAGAGTAATCAGGGAGTCCATTCGAACCTTGATTCCATAAATCAGTCATTGAACTCAACAACCTCATCGCATCTTAGCAGAAACTAAAAGCAGATTATCTCCTAAAACAGAAAATAAGAAATGAGGGCAAAAGGAATGTCAAGTCTTAAGGTCCCCAACATCCTCCCCATCATCCCCACTCCTCCCCACCACCACCTCCTCCCCGCCCCCACCCACCCCCACCACCACCATCACCACACACTAAGACTCTCCATTCCTCATCTTTAGCCTCAGGCTCCTACTAAGCACATAAAGGGCATTCTTCACAGGATTTACTCCCCCTGTTTTCTCTTTCTTTCAGATCATTTAGTTGATCTAAAATTCACAGTTGGTGAGAACACTGAGAAACTTTTAATCAGATAAAATACTACCAATCTGATGCTGGTTAACAATTAAACGTTTCTAACATCAGGCTGATCTAACATAGTAAATGGTCTGCATATTGAAAGAATTAATGAGCACTTCTCTTTAAATTAAAACAGGCAAGAGTTGATCCCCCAAGGTTCTTGTAATAAAAGAAGAGTCTTAAATAATATGAAAGGTAATCTGGAGTTTCCTCATTTCTTTTCCAAGACATACCATTTAATAAGTACCATATTTTAACAATGCAAGAAAGAAAGAATTAGATCAGATCTTCCCTACCATTGCCAATTTAAAAACTTATATATAACCTTAGTTTTAACCATCAAGTGTTGATTAGGTAATTAACTTACCCGTACCTCCGCAACTCTGCTGTAAAATGGGGACTGACCTTGATGTATGTCAGGTATGTGGGTACAGACAAATAGAAAAAAGACTTAATTTTTCCTATTGCAAATAAGAGAAGTTTCCCTTCCCCTCTTTTTCTCTGAGCATTTAACTAAGAAAACTTGCCATTGTAAGTACTTGCTCCTCTCTTCGAAATGGATACAAATCCTTTTGAAAACGAGGTAGGCATTTTGTCAGCATGCTGACTTTTGAACATCTTTCTCAAGGACCTAGGAGCTATCTCTTTCAAACGCAAACATCAACAGAGAGAGCACCCAAATCCCAGTGTCTGCTAGAGTGTGGGAGTCCAATTTTGGTAGGTGCCTTGCTGCAGCTGCAAAACCACCTCCTGTAAGAAAGATATGAGAAGTCTGGTTTTTCTCTAGATAAAGCTGATTAGCTAACACAGATGGCCACCTCAATTAACAGGTGAAGAAAAGATGAATCATCTGGGAAAAACAGTGCTGTCAAGTCCTCTAACTTGGGGCCTAGTTACTGTTTACCTGGCAAACATGTGGGATAGGTCGTCTCTGCCTGGCGGGGCAAAAGGGGTGAGATTTCTTTCCATCTTCCGTAATCTGTTAGTGGATTGCCTGTAACGGGCCTCACATTCTCGTTCGATGCTCATTCAGTAATACAAGTGTTTTCTTAGATAGTAATCTTTGTGGAAAGGATTCCTGGGGTGGGAGAAGATTTTGTTTTTAATTGTATTTCCGCAATACATAGAAAGAGCTATGGGAAACCCTCCAAGTGACATGTGACCACAGCCAGTTTGGGGCTCCAAAAAGGAGGGAGATAATCCACAGGAGAAACTACACTGACCACTGTGGATCCATTCCTTTGATTGAATAATTAACCCAACTATTAGGTATATATTCAATACTCAATAAATATCTATTGATTGATAAGACATGCTACTATAAGGGTACCACTAGTCCTAAATTTGCTGGGTTTTGTTTTATTTGGTGTTAATTAAACAATCATCCCCTATAATGGCTCCCTATTAATTTTGTACATCTCTCCTTAACAGAAGTCATAAACTAGTTAGGTCATAAACTAATGTGACTAATACAAATTCACAGAAGTGCTTGGTTTACCTCCACTGTGTTTTAAAAGCATTTAAACTTGAACGCCTTTAGGTTTACGACCCCTGCTTTAGAAAATCATCCTCCTCCTTATTATCACCAAGTACTAGCTAACACTGCACTGCCTGCTTCGTATCCGGCATTCTGAGTTCTTCTGCATTAATTTCCTTAAATCTCACAACCGCTCTTGGGTGGGTCATATTACAATCCCCATTTTACAGATGAGTCGCTGAAGCATAAAGTTCAATTACCCACGGTCACAGGACTTATAAAATATGAAAAGCCAGAATTCAACCCTGTCATTTGGCTCCTGAGCCAAGGACTTCAACAAAAATACCATAATGCTGCTTATGAACAAAAGCCCTAAATTTATCACCCCACCTAAAGGATGTGCTTTCCCTAACTGTTTCTGGTTTTTCAAAGTCTGATTCTGTTCCTACAGGTTTCTCCTTGGGTACGTTTCTGGCTTTTAACTACTATTAACATAACTCATATTTTGGACCCTTAGAATATTAACTGCACTCCCAGAAATGATGAAGGAAATACAAAGTCAGAGACACCTGTGAATACATACCCCAGGCTTTATTATCTTGTTGCCCAGATATAACATTTTTTACAACCGCTGAGACCCCACTGGTTGAGATCAACAGAAATCTGTTCAGTGTGGTTAAAGATATCTGGTATTTTATTCATAATGTTTCGAAGAGTAAAATAATAAATCTAGCGTGCATGATAGTACTTCTCCCTAACAGTCCCTTTACCAAAATACTCAGGGAGATTCTCCACTGCCAGGGGGAGGGACAGAGATAAAATTCAGTGGTCCAAGGGGCTGATGTTAACGTCCATGCAGGACAGGTGAAAAGATGAGGATGTGGAGAGGAAGGCTGCAGTGTTATCATGGCTGGACACCAGGACAAGCCAGGAACCATCGCCTCCAGGAATGGTGGGGGGGGGGGGGTGCAAGCCACCCAAGCAAACCAAGGACAGAAGAGCTTTTCTCTGGGTGAAGAAAAGACCCTGGTGGGAAACTAAAAGCCCAGGCCTGCACCTCACATGGGTTTAGAGCCCAAACATACAGTCCCTTCAAGGTGCCGAAAACTCTACACCGAAAATGTAATAGAAACCGGGTGCTATCCCAGACGTGTTTGGCAGAAGCAAATGTAGCACCATTCCGAAGAGAAACTCCCAAAATCCAAACCACAAAGAATTTTCACAGGAAAAAAAAAAAAGCTACACGAAAATAACCTCACATTTTAAAGTCATTAAACTCATGAGGAAACAATTGCTTACGATACATGAATTCTCAGACTAAAGAAACATGAGCAGGATAAATAAATATAAAAAAAACTGCACAATGCCTAAGATAAACACCTTAAAGTTTAAAACTCTGGCTCTTCAGGGTAAAGCATATATTTTTGCCATTTGTTGCATTTTTTTCACTTTCAACATAATATAAACATTAAATCTTCAGCGACATTTATCACTAAAGAAAAAATTATTTTAAAATCTGATTTCTTTAATGGAGGTTTAAAAAAATGCCTTAAAAAAAAGTAACTGGAATACCCCTCCCTGTGTTATCCTTACCCACCCCTGGGACTAATTCAAGTTGGCCTTGAAGATTTTTCATTACTTAGAAATGGCTGACTCTAATCAAAGTAGGGTGCTCAATTTCAGTTGGCACTTAGGTCAACACAATATGAAAGGGAAAGTCATGCATGTTAGGACAAAGAAAATCCCTTTTGTCTTTCTCTGAGGAAGTTGGCAGAAAAATTTATTTTTAATTTAAAATATAATACTTTTGTTCAAGTCTTCTCAACTTAGGCACTAAAAATTGCCATTCTTACAAGCATTTATATAAAAGTCCATACTGTTTACCTTTATAGTCACTTAGTATATACCCAGTGTATCTTTATCCTCTGTTTATCTGCACAAAATTCTAGGCCTGCTTCTCAGGGTACAGGGCAGGACTGAAGATAGTTATTACGAGTTAAACAAAGCATAGAGACAGAATTCAAAGTCAAGCCTATCATGTTAGTAAGTTCTGCAGTGGGTAAGTATATACAGAGAATAGCAGAGTCTAAGGCTTAAGGGAGTGATCAAAGTTCAAGAGCAGTAGGAACATTCTAAGCCAAAGACGAAGATGAGCATGAGATATCAGGAGTTTCAATAAAAGAAAAAAATGAGTTGGTAAGGAAATGGAGGCAATTAGTAGAAAGCATTATTCAAGAAATTCAGCAGAGAATAAAGATGATGGCGGCTGTGAGAATATCAACAGCATCACAAGAAGGTGGCTTAGAAAGAGGAAGGCTATTTTAGAAAGAATGGAGTAAAATTAGATCAGTAAAAGCTAACCCTACTTCAGGAGGAAGTATCTAAGGTAACGTCCTTTGCATATTCAATTCAAAGATGGAGGCAGAGGGTTAATAGTGAGGAGAAGAGACCACTCTTCACTAGGAGAAATTCTCACAGATGCTAAGGCATCTTTTTTTTTCTAGTTTTTATTTAAGTTCCAGGTAGTTAACCTATAGTGTAGTATTAGTTTCAGATGTACAATTTAGTGATTTAACACCTCCATATAACACCCAGTGCTCATCACAAGTGCACTCCACAATCCCCATCACCTATTTCCCCCATCCCCCCACCCACCCACCTTCCTTCTGGTAACCATCAGTTTATTCTCAAGAGTCCATTTCTTGGTTTTCCTCTCTTTTTCTTCCCCCTATGATCATTTGCTTTGTTTCTTAAATTCCACATATGAGTGAAATCATATGGTATTTGTCTTTCTCTGACTTATTCTGCTTAGTATTAGCTCTCTCTAGCTCTATCCACATTGTTGCAAATGGCAAGATTTCACTCTTTTTTATGGCCGAATAATATTCCTCTGTGTGTGTGTGTGTGTGTGTGTGTGTGCGTGTGTGTGTGTACCACACCTTCTTTAACCATTCCTCAGTTGATGGACATTGGGGCTGTTTCCATAATTTAGCTATTGTAGATAATGCTGCTATAAATGTCAAGATGCATATATCCCTTCAAATTAGTATTTTTGTATCCTTTGCGTAAATACCTAGTAGTGCAGTTGCTGGATTGTAGGGTAGCTCTATTTTTAACTTCTTGAGGAATCTCCATACTGTTTTCCTGAGTGGCTGCACCAGTTTGCATTCCCACCAACAGTGTAAGAGGGTTCCCCTTTCCTCCACATCCTCACCAACACTGTTGTTTCTTCTGTTGTTAATTTTAGCTATTCTGACTGGTGTGAGGTGATACCTCATTGTAGTTTTGATTTGTATTTCCCTGATGATGAGTGATGTTGAGCATCTTTTTAAGTGTCTATTGGTGGAATATCTTCTTTGGAAAAATGTCTGAGGAGAAGAGATTGTTCTTCACTACGAATGTCCTCACAGATGTTAATATATCTTAAGAGAACACTCAGAGCTCCTGTGAGAGGAGAGTCATTGTTACTACAGTTCGTATCCCCTCTGTGGTGAGGAGATGCTGGGAGTGCTGTGGGGAGTCCATAAGACCCCACTGAAGAGAGACAACAAACTGTGTGGTAGACCACAGCCGTATACCTGTGGTGGCCTTTGACTGCCCTCTGGATATTCAAGAATAAATAAATAAAGCTAACACAAAAAATAAAGCACCAGCTACAAGGAGTGACTGAGGTCCATAAGATTGGCTAGCAGGGTACTGTCCTAAAACTAACTTCAGCAACCAAAATAAGGCCTTTTCATTATTTACAAAGCAAGAAAGGCTAAGACAGAGCAAAGTTATCTAGAGCTACTCCCACCCAAAAAAATAAATGAGTAAGAAAAAAATGTCTAAAAAGCAATATATAACATCAGTTAGTATTTCTTTTTATATCTTCTTTGAAAAGTATTATCATAAGTACCTTCACTTTTTTTTTTTTTGGTAGAAGACCCTCAGTTTAAAAGATTTCTACAAAGTTTAGATGCACAGAGGGAGCACAAGAGTGTGTGCTTGTGTAAGAAAACTAAATCTGATGGTTGCCAGAGGGGAGAGGGGGATGGGCAAAATGGGCAAAAGGGAGTGGGAGATACAGGCTTCCAGTTATAGAATGAACGAGTCTCGGGAAGAGAAGGCACAGCACAAGGAATATAGTCAATGGGATTGTGACGGCCTTGTATGGTGACAGATGGTGGCTACACTAGTGAGCACAGCATAATGTATAAACTTGTCCAATCACTATGCTGTACATCTGAAACATATATACCATGTGTAATACCATGTGTCTGCTACACTCAAATGAAAAATTGAAAAAACGAAACAACTAGGGAAGTCCTCAAGAGAAAACAATGGCTCCAGTCATCTCCTCTAAAACCAAAATCATAATTATGAGGCATTACCAACATTAAACTAGCTTATATCCAGAAAGAAAGAACAAACGAGAGAGAGAGAGGAAAGAAAACTAAATCTGCAAGAATGACAGGAGGCACAAGAGGTACATCATACCTGGCCTTTAAAGAGAGCAAAACCTGAGAGTCTGTTAGCACTAAGGACTCAAGTGCAAGAATTAGTATAATATGCAAAGGCATGCCAATGATTAAAATGATAATTTTTGTAAAACACATATGATGAGATGTATTGTTTTTAAGTATGATTATAATGTATATTTAAAAAACTAAAATATATCAAGCCCTTATCTCACTTTATTTTTTGTTTTTTAATTTTCAGGCTAATTTGTCCTGCACACTGAGTCATTTCTGAGTCATTGGCTATTAATGTCAAGAGTCTTTTACCATCTTGGAAGAGCTCTATGACTGATATTTGGATATCAATATTTTGTGCCAGGCCATATATATTTATGCTTGTTTGTTTGATTTGTTTTATTTTTTAGTGGTTGTTTTGAAATACAAACACAGGTTTTTCAAAAACTAGTTACCTGAGAACAAACCAATGCTTCCTAAAAATGACAAAAAAAAAAAAAAAAAAATGGGTTGCTCTGTAAGGGCAGGGACTTATTTATTTTGTCCACATTTTGCCAGCCTGAAGCTGAATATGTTTTATACCAATATTCACAGCTGAAAAATCAAAAAGTAGCCAAGAGCTCACCCACTGAGACTAAGAGAGAAAATGCAATCTGGGGCAATGGGGTGGCTCAGTTGGTTAAGCGTCTGACTCTTGATCTCAGCTCAGGTCCTGATCTCAGCGTTTTGAGTTCAAGCCCTGCATTGGGGTTTTTTTCTTTTTTTTTTCTTTTTTTTTTTCTTTTTTAAGTAGGCCTGGTGTGGAGCCTACCTAAAAAAATAAATTAGTTTAAAATAAAATAAAATAAAATGCAATTTGCTAGCTTTCCCATATATTCAATCATGGGCTTTCAGCTCTGTTTGGTATTATTTTTGAAAAGTCTGACGTGCTTGTTAGCAAAATGCAATACAGATTCAACAATGCCCCAACTGTCTTTATAATTTTTCATTCTTTATTTATTCAATGGATTTCTATAACTGTGCCAATTCCTGACGCTTTGAGACACACAAACATATAGATTTACACACCAGGTTTTCAGCAAAATATTTAAAACAGCAAAGAACTCCAATAATATCAAAAAGAAAAGTCAACAGGATTTTTAAAAAGCATTCTTACATAATGTTTCCATCTGGATAGCCTCTACAGCAAAAAGTAGGATTTCAGGTTCCATTAGAATTCCATACACATGGCCTTAGGATTCTACTACTGGATAAAAAGAGAGGTCATCCCTAAAAAGACACAAGCCTGGACTCAAGGGTTCCCTTTTCTGGGAAACCTTTCCTACCACATTGTAACGACTAACCATAAGGAATGAGGGGATTACCAAGGGTCATCTCCTTTAGGGAGCCTTCCTTTAGAGTAATGACCCTTCACATTTCATTTAACTTTCTGTAATTAAGATACAAATTTTGCCTTGGTTTTACTGTTGTTACTGGTATAAAAATTGTAGAAAATATTAAAAGGTGATTTTTCCTATTCTTCTATATGTAAGGGGTCTTCAAGACCACACGCAGCTTTACTGATCCACTGGGAAGTCTCACAGGACTCATCAGACAGTTGTTTTCATGCCTATACTTACTAAAGCTAAAAGATACAAAACAAAATCAGCAAATGGAAAAGGCACATGTGGACAAGTCCGAAGGAAACCAGGTACAAGCTTCCAAGAGTTCTCTCCCGGTAAAGTCACACAGGACTTAATTCCTCCAGCATCAAATTGTGACAATGCATGTGCAGTGTTGTCTACCAGGGAAGCTCATGAGAGACTCAGGGCCCAACGTTTTTATTGGACACTGGTCACAAAGACATCCTCTAGGGTTCTGCCAAAATTCTAGACTCTGAGAAGTAAAGCAGGTGTTCCAGATAAACCATATTGTTTGCACAAACAGATGAAGCACACTGAGCCAGTCTTCTATGAATTATGGAATGGCAGGAACACTCCAGAAATCCAAGCAACCAAATGCCATCCAAGAACCAATCTTGCAAACAGGCCTTTCCAAGGATAGCAGCCTGAGATCTGATGCGGTAACTCTTTTCTGCACATGCACTTAAAGATGGGATGGCCAAACTTTTGCATCTAAATCTGGAGCCCTGAGGTAAACCTCGAGCTTTTGGGAAGAATGCAGATTTGTGGAAGAGTATTAGGCTAGATTTACTTTGAGGAGAAAGGGATGATGGTGGAATGGAAGTGCCTCATCTCTGCTATGCCTTCTCTAAGAGAAAAAAGATGGGGATGGTCTTTAGCAAGTGGCAAGGTCCAATGCTCATCTCCAACACAGCAGGTTTGGATATGGTAGCATTTCTCTTGGGGGTAGAGGACACACATGGATACCTTGGGATCTAAACCTTAAGGGTTGTAACTCTGAAAACCAAATCAAAGGAAACTTGAGCATATGTTTGGCAAGAATAGAGTAGAAATCTCATGCTACTGTGGGCTTGCAATCTGAAGACCCCAGTGATAGCCTGCATATGCTGAAGACCCACGTCCAGGTTGTCAGAATTGTATTCTTCTGAGATTCTAATACAAGTCCCAGGAAAAAGAATCTTCCCCTGATACTATCACTCTACCATAAAAAAATTTTTTTAAAAAATCATCTTTTTAAAAGAAAAAGGAATTGATATTGGGCATCCAGCCAGATTCAACTTTTTGCGTCTGTTTAAGAAATACAATAACGTGGAATGCCTGAGTGGCTCAGTCGGTTAAGCGTCTGCCTTCAGCTCAAGTCATGATCCCAGGGTCCTGGGATCAAGTCCCACATCAGGGGACTGCTTGCTCAGCGGGAAGTCTGCTTCTACCTCTGCCTGCCACTTCCCCTGTTTGTGCTCTCTCTCTCTCTCTCTGACAAATAAATAAATAAAATCTTTAAAAAAAAAAAAAGAAATATAATAACATGATTCTCTTTCAATCTCCTGTGGTGAAGCAAACTTATTCCAGTTAAATGTTAAATTTCATGGAAACCTCATGAGTAGGTACTATCTACTTACTTACTAATGAAGAAATTGAGGCTTAGAATGATAGAGCAACTTGCTTGAGTCACAGAACTAGGTACTGGCAGATTCAGAGCTCAACCCCTTTTTTCTGCCTTTAGAAGCTATTCATGTAGCAACTGTACTCTACTTTTTTAAACATACATCCTTAGAGAATCCAGAAAAACTATGCATGCTCTCACACATTTTTAAGATGACATCTGTTTTTCATTAAAAAATTAAGTCATTATAAATGATGAAATGTCCTGTATTATAAATATTGACACTTCACATGTGATTGCATTAGTCTTTAAAATATACCCAACGCAACCTAAATACCATTACAATTTGATCATCATCATCAATTTGAAGAATAAACAAACACTTCTTTCAACATTTGGAAGTTCTGAATCATTCTTCTTTATCTCTGACCTGTATTCCATTCAACATCACCAAGAGAAGTTTATCCTAATGTAATCACATTTATGCTTAAAATTATTTCATGGATCACTCTGACTCTGTGATAAAAAATAAAAGGCTCTGGTAATGAATAGTTGTTACTTCTGTGAAATGTTAGAAAGTAAAAGAAATTTTTCCTAAATGGCCAGCTTGTTGCTTAGCATGACTTTTCTCAGATGAAAGTATTGCTTGTTAAGTGGGCATTACCATTACTCACTTTCTCCACACCAATGCCAAGATTTCAAATTGTGCTTTTGCCAGGAATCCTAGAGGGTTTTGCACCCAGGAGAATGCAACACTGTTAGGACTGCAGCAGGTAAGAGCTTTATCTTTCTCTAAAGTGGAAGAAGAGCCCACTGTGAAAGGTGCAGAGGATCAGACCACCCCCACCCATGCACCTTGACATACTTTAAGGCAGACCAACCGAACGAGAAAGCACAAATATGAGTTGAGAAGCTGGAAATGAAATGCCTTAAAATCGACTGCCCAAGCACTCCTGGGAAATCTTCACATACCTCTCTAGAGTACATGTACCCTTGTTTGAAGAAACATCCTACCTGTATTCCGCCCCTATTTTGGCTCCTAATAAATTACACTGGGGTTATCAATCTAATTGTATTTCCTCCACCTTGAGTATTAATTGTTTCAGGCAGGAGCTGTGTCTTCTTTTTTTTTTTTTTGAGTTTGGTTTATATATTTTATTGAAATGGTTATTCTCCAAACATTCACATCATTCCATCAGTATCTTCTTCCCACAAACATTTCTTCCTTCTACTTTTTAGCTATCTTGCCTTTTTGTTTGTTTCATATTAAAGGATCAAATTTATTTGACTTAAAGTTAATGGAATATGGTTTGAAGCCAGTAGGAGCTGTGTCTTCTTTGGCAAGGTCTTCTAGTACCTAGCATGACATTTGCCACATAGTACATGCTGATTAAATATTTGATGAATGAATGAATGTTGTTACAAAGTAAACAAAACTTATTTGAAACATCATATATTAGTGAGTTAAAACAGGTCACAAAAAAGTTTTTTTAGTATGATCTCACTTTGGTCAAAAGAAGTACATGTAAATATATACATAGGCATCAGGAGAGATTTCTTTTTTTTTTTTTTAAGATTTTATTTATTATTTGACACGGGGGCGGGGGGTGCAGAGGGAGAGGGAGAAGCAGGCTTCCAGCCGAGCAGGGAGCCTGATGCGGGGCTCGATCCCAGGACCCTGGGATCATGACCTGAGCTGAAGGCAGACGCTTAACGAGTGAGCCACGCAGGCACCCCTCAGGAGAGATTTCTAAGTGGATAAATTTGGGGCCACTTTCTTTTTGGCAATCTCTATTTTCTGGTTTATCTACAATCTACTTAGGTAAATTCTGTAACATTTTATAAAATATATAAACAAAGCATAAGTAGAAAAGTCACATCATCTATTCGGGGAGTAACATTCTAGAAGCAGCTGCAAGCTGGCCTCAGTCCAAAGAAAAACTGTTGGTTAACAAGGAAAATTATATGCCCCCCTCCCTGATCTTCAGACAAAACTCTATCGTTATGACAAGGGTTTGGGCAATTAGTTCAATGACACCCCACACACAAATACCCAGAAACTCTGACACACATTCCACACATTCAAAATAGCTTATTTAAAGAATAGCTGCCTTATTGGTTTAAAACACTGAGGAACTTTGTATTTCTCAGCTAACAAATCCAGGATCCCATGTGTATATTTTCCATGACCACTCGGCTATAACACTTTAAGTTAGAAATGCTCCCATCATACTGATCAGGAAGGAAAATGGATTTATCCTTAGATGCGCCGTGACTGAACACTCTCAACTTCACACTGTCGTATTATTTTCAATAAAGTAAATTTGTTAAACCTATAACTAAATATTACATAATGTTGATGACTTTGAAAGATTTTTCATAGAAATTAATTCAAAAATCAAAAAAATCCTTAACTGAATCAAGGATAGTCACATATATAAGGTAAATATGACTATAAATTCTCTCACTTAAAACTACTTCTAAATTTACATTATTTTAGACATTTAGGAAACTAACAGCTAAAAATATTCTTATATAGCTCAAAAATGACTGGGTTTTTTGTTTTGGTTTGGTTTGGTTTTTGCTCCTGTTGTGTTAGATTTTCCAGTTTAAGCAGATGGAATCTGCAAAGGACTGAATGTTTATGATCCCTAATGTGATTATGACAAAGAATATGACATCTTCCAGCCCTCTTACTCCACAAAGTGAGCAACAGAATAGGAAAATAAAGCATAAATAATGAAAACTAGGAAAGGATATCATGTACATGTCAAAAATGTCTGGACTTTCAACTATACTTTCTACTAAATATATCACAGATGGGACAATGGACAAAGGACTACATCATATCCCTTCTAACGTCCTGGTGAAAGAAGATGAATAAGACAAGGGGGTGAATGCACAAGACCCTAGGTTATAAGGAGAGCTGAAGCAGTTGAAATGAAAAAGGCAACCAGAGCTTATCGAAAGCTGTGGAAGAACTTCTTGGCCAGAGGGTAAACTGAGGGGCATCTGAGCCACATAATCCCTTGGCATACAACTGACATGTTCCTAACTGCTGGCTGCCAAACAAAACATGTAGAGAAACTCTTCCAGACAGAGAAAAGGCTGTCTACGCCACCATACCTGAGCACTTTGACCCCCATGTCTTATTTCCCTGCATCCCACCGTCACACATAAACCTCTGGCTTCTGAGGTTCTGGATTTCTGATCCAGAAGATTAACAATGTGAAACTTCACTTTCATTTTCATGTAGGCATAAAGTATTCAGAAATGGACATGGATTACTTACCAAACTCACTTCATCTGCCAGTGTGGACAAATGTAGACTTCGTTCTGTAAAGATAAATATATAATTTTTTTAAATGTTTATTTATTTGAGAGAGAGAGAGAGCCATCACGAGGGGCAGAGGGAGAAGCAGACTCCCTGCTGAGCTGGGAGTCTGACGTGGGACTCGATCCCAGGACCCTGGGATCATGACCTGAGCCGAAGGCAGACGCTTAACTACTGAGCCACCCAGGTGCCCCATAATTTTTTTTAAAAATCATGAGTATATGATGAAGTTCAAATGAGAGATCACTGTGCAGAATCACAACTAATGATTTCCTGGCTAACAAATTCAAGGAACCCCTAAATTAGTATAGATAATGTATTTTTAAAATATTTTGAGTTTTCAACAAGTTTCAAGAAGCCATTGTGTCCATGAAACTGTATTAGTCCTTACAAAAAAATATACATATATCTGAAATCATGTTAAACTGCACATAAATGGAAACATTTAGTGAAAAATTTAAAACGGCATGAAAGGAGAAAATGTAAAACTGGCTAACATAAAAACAGCATCTTAGTGAAGTAGGAGACAAGTTCAAATTTTTCTTAAAAGTTTAAAAGAAGAGGGCGCCTGGGTGGCTCGGTTGGTTGGGCGACTGCCTTCGGCTCAGGTCATGATCCTGGAGTCCCTGGATCGAGTCCCGCATCGGGCTCCCTGCTCGGCAGGGAGTCTGCTTCTCCCTCTGACCCTCCCCCCTCTCATGTGCTCTCTCTCTCATTCTCTCTCTCAAATAAATAAATAAAATCTTAAAAAAAAAAAAAAGTTTAAAAGAAGAGAATAAAATGAAAGAAACGAGTTATGACAATTGCTAAAAGAGAAATCTTCAAAGTTCTCACTACATGCACAAAACCATTGTAACCAGGGGCGCCTGGGTGGCTTAGTCGTTAAGTGTCCCACTCTTGTTTAGAGCTCAGGTCATGGTCTCAGGGTCGTGGGATCGAGCCCCATGTCAGGCTCCCCGCTGGGGGGGGGGCGGGGGGGTCTGCTTGAGCTTCTCCCTCTCCCTCTGCCTCCCACACCCCACACTTTCTCTCATTCAAATAAATAATCTTTTTTTAAAATGGTAACCAATTGAGGTAAAGGACATGTTAACTAACCTTACTGTGGGCATCATTTTGGGATGGGATCTATGCTCGGTGGCATCACTGAAAGCAGGAATGCGGTCCACCCCGACCTGAGGGCTGGGTGTTGTAAGACCAGCCCCTTCTCTGTGGGGTAGAGCCCCACAGGTTCCCCCAGGGACCCTCATGAGGGGATACTCCCAGTGAGCCTCCTGGGGGGCATCCCTCAACGCTGGGGGAGCTGGACGTCCACCTCCAGCTCTCTGTTGACATTGGAGAAACAAAACCAAAACCCTGGGCCCGGCTGTGGCGCTGAGTCGGCCTGTGCCCCGGGAAGGACCACGCGGTAGGCGTGTGGCCGCTCCTCTTACCCTTCCCACGTGGTCCTTTGTCTCAGGGGTGGACGTGTGGGGTGCTTCGGCCACGCCCCTGGTGCTGGGAGCCTCACAGTAATGCCTCCTTGTCTGGCATGGCTGCTCCTTGGTCTTCCCGGGGGGCCTGACGTCAGGGAGCCGCCGGTGTCGCAATCCTGATGACGTCATCGCGAGACCCTGAGTAGTCCTTGAAGGCAATGTTTTTGAATGGTATTTAGGACATTTGACAATGCCTTCCTATAATGTTAAATGGAGAAGGATTTCTAGAATGAAAAAATAAGCAAGGATAAGTCACTGAAATATTAGCCGTGCTTATCTCTGAATATTGAGTTTACAACGTTTTTTTTTTTTCCTTTTTTTTTTAAATTTTATTATGTTATGGGTGGGGAGTTTACAATGTTTTTTATAGTCATAGTCACCCAGTGTCTAAATTTTCCATGAAATGTGGAAAGAACTTTTTTTATAATCCAAACTTATATATATATGTGTATTTTTATTGTAAAATCAAAGTATCTTTTCAACTTGGAGCAGCGTCTATCATTTTTAAAAGATCTCCCAAAGAGCATCTTTAAAATAATATTGAATGTTCTTTCTCCCTTGTACCTATAGGTAGAATTGCATATTGTATATCTGTAAATATTTTATGCTCTTTTTATATACAGTCTGTTAACTCTAAGAATAAAATAGTGTCTGAGCTGCACATTTCCCTTTAAAGGACAAGAAAGAGATCTCCTAAGTTCATTTGCATGGAAGCGTATGTAATAGACAAGGATTACATCATGCTATGAATCTGTTGAGTTGAGTTTGGGATAAATTACAGAATTTTCTTTCTGCAAAAGCAATTTTTCCCAAACCTAGCTTTTATTGATGTTCATACTGTTCTTATTTTCTGTTCATTTAATGGTAAATTACCAGTTTATCTGAGAGCAATAATAGACTAACTTTTCTTTTGATTCTTCTTAAGGCAATTTTTTTTTTTTTAATTACAGTTTGGGAAATAAATGGAAAAGAGTGCCCCTCTGCCTCTCTCAAGTAGTTTTTATGTTATTACTTCCCCTCTTCTCATTCCCCCAACCAAAACAGTGTCCCCATCTCCTTCATTTCCCTGAATGCAGTGGGACCAATTATAGCAAGATGTCAGTGAACAACTGTGAGCAACAGAAAAAGGCATTTAATGTCAAAACTATGATAGATCTCAAATTGGAAGGCAGGCTTCTCCACCTCACACCCCCATCCTGCTCTGGATCCTACCTGAATTTAAAATCAGCATCACAACTGGGACGGACCTGATTCTGGCTTATAACAAGCCTAAACCTCTCAAAGAGATTAGATATCTGAGAAGGTGTGTGTATACCGCAATCAAAGCACTTCTTCACAAAGCTGTCAAGGAGACGGAGGACTGATTTTTTTAGAAGAGGCCTATGGACGTCCAGGTAGGGCCTTGGTAGGTAGGTATCTGTGCTAGGGATACTGCAGAATCAGGATAAAAGGTCAACTGAAAGTAATTTTCCTAAGGAGGAGCCATTCATGCTGACAAATAGTAAGCAGAACTAAGCAGAATACACATTAGTCAGCCTGGAGCTAGAAATCTACACCTACCCTCTCCAACAGAAAATCTATATGGGGAAACAATTGCTACAATGAGAACAGTCTCAGTGAGCATATAGTCAGTGCATCAGGAACAGGGTGGATGGGATGATCACTGGGGCACAAGAATCATCAGTCTATGCTTTTGTCTCCCCTGTAGGGAAACACCCACAGAGTCAACTAGTGAGTGGTCTCTTCCTGTGGGATCTCAGCTAAAGGAAAAAATGAGTACTTCTTGCCCTTTGGATTGGCCTACCCAGGCTGTACTTGTATGAGTCCTTTTTTAAAAATTGAATGATAATTGACAATCAATGAATTGTATTTATTTTCAGTGTACACCTTGATGGATTCTGATACTCTTGTAAGCCCATATAACTTCTGCTTCAAACAGGAGAATGATTGTATCAATGCTAAGAAGTTTCCTCATGGCCTATTCCAGGCTATTGCCCTTCCCACACACAATCATTATTCTGATTTCTGTGACCATAGATTTGTTTTCCCTGTCCTTGAAATTCACATATTTGGAATCATACTTATATCCTTTATGTGTCTGACTTCTTTTGTGCAACCTAATAGTTTTGAAGTTCATCCAGTGTACTGCTTTTATCAGTAGTTCGTTTCCTTTCACTGCTGAATAATAGTCTCTTTTGTGAAGATATAGCACAATTTGTTTATCCATTTTCCTGTTGGTGAACACTTCCTTTGCTTCCAGTTTTTGGTATTATGAATAAAGCTTCTAAGTATATTCTTGTACAAGTCTTTTTGTAGACAGATGATTTTGTTTCTCTTGGGTAATTCTTAGGAACGGAATTGCTGGGTCATAGGGGAAGTGTATATTTAACTTTATAAGCAACTGCCAAACTGTTTTCCAAAATAGTCATACAGTTTCACACTCCTACCAGTAGTGCATGAGAGTTCCAGTACTTTCATATCTTTGACAATATTTGGCATTATCAGTCATTTTAATTTTAACCACTCCAGTGGGTGTATGGTAGTATCTTCTTGTAGTTCTAACTTACATTTTCTTGATGACTACTGAAGTAGAGCCCCTTTTCAGGTGTGTATTGGCCATTCCTATATCTTCCTTAAGATCCAAGTATCCAAGTCTTTTGTACATTTTTTTATTAAGTTGGTTTTCTTTTCCTTGTTGAGTTGTAGCAATTGTCAGATGTATGTATTGTGGTAAATTTCTCCCAGTCTGTGACTTGCTTTTTTATTTTACTAATAATTTTTGGTTTAATGAGAATGAGACTAATGTTTCAATTTTGATGAAGTCCTGTTTACTACTTTTTTCTTTTATGAGTGGTGCCTTTTCTATATTTTTTAACAACCTCTTAGTTGGGGTTTAGTTGGGGTAACCTTTAGTTAGTCTTGTTAAACCTTTAGTTTAACTTAACTTTAGTTTAACTAAAGGTTTAACAAGAGTATCTCCAGTTCATTAAAATATGATTGATAGCTGCATAGTATTTTACCATATAAATATTTTGTGGAAATATAAGTTTTTTTCCATATTTTCATCAATATAAACAACACAATGGTGAACATTCATTAATTTCTCTGCATGCTCTCTGATCATTTGTTTTGGGCAAAATTGGAGATACTGGATCAAAGGGTACATACTTTGATACCTATTCCTAAATTGGTTTTACCAATTTGTACTCCTACCAGCAGTGTAGAAGAGTGCTCACTCCCAAGTTTAAACATATTTTCACATCTTTATTGGCTTTTTATATTTCTTCTCTTGTGAATCAACTTTGCCTGTCTTTCAAACATTTGGGGGGAGAGTCAATACAGATAATAAATTTCTGGTTTTCTTATGTTATAATTTTTTAGTCATCATTGATATTGACTGGCAAAGGTTTTTTTGTTTTTTAATATCTTATTTTACTCAAATTCAATTAATCAACATAGAGTGCATCACTAGTTTCAGATGTAGAGTTCAGTTATTCATCAACTGCATATAATACCCAGTGCTCATTACATCATGTACCCTCCTTAATGCCCAACACCCGGTTATCCCATCCCCCACCCACCTCCCCTCCAGCAACTGCAGAGTTTTAAGTTTCTGTGTACATAGGGGTATCAGAATTTTCCTTTCTGTCTTCTGTATTAGATTCTGTCTTTGAAAGGCATTTCCCAGAACTAGATCAGGCATACTTATGAATGTGAGTGCCAGGGTCTCTCCATACTATTAGTCAGTGATGTCACCAAAGTAAGCTAAAGTTAGATAGAGATAGACAGACAGACAGACAGACTGATTCACTGGGAAATGACTTGTTTCCAATGAAAACTTTCTACTCAATTTATTGGATAGCTCCAATGAGACTCACGTGAAGTCCCTGGCTTCCCAAATCACAGGGTACCTCATCAGGGTCTCACAGGAACTACCTTCCTATACTCTGTGTTGATCACTTAGCTATGTCTGTGACTTCTATGCCTCCATTTCTCCTCCTGGAAAACATCCCCAACACTGTGTAAGTAGTTTGTTCAAGGTCTCTACTCACTCAGTTTGAGGTGAGCAGATGTACAACTCTAGGAACCCTCTCTATTATGGACTGAATTGTGTGTCCCAAAATTCATATTTTGAGGCCCTGACCCCCAATTTGATGGTGATAGGACCTTTGGAATGGTAATTAAGGTTAAGTGAGGTCATAAAGGTGGGACCCTAATCCAGTAAGACTGGTCTTCTTATAAGAAGAGGAAGAGACACCAGAGAACTCTTTCGCTGTCCACCTGCACAGAGAGGAAAGGCCATGTGAAGATTCAGCAAGAAGGCAGTCATCTACAAGCCAGGAAGGGTGGCTTTGCCAAAAACAGCCCTTCCAGCACCTTTATCTTAGACTTTCAGCCTCCAGAACTGTGAGAATATAAATTCTTGTTGTTTAAGTCACCTAGTCTGTAATATATTGTTATGATAGCCCTAAAAGACTAATACATTCTCCAGTAAAATCCCTCTGTGTGTATCCTTACTCCTTAAATATTCTTGATGTGGGTAATGGACTCAGGGTTACCAGATTTGTTTTGAATATCAATCATTTGAAATTCTCCATGGGTGATCTACAACCTGCCTTTCGAGTATATGATCCCTGAACACCTTTTGTCCTCAGTTTGGGAACTCCAATTACAATTATGAAACTCATGAAAATATAGTACTTAGCATCCTGCTACACTTCAATTAGCTTCTTAGACTCATCAAAATTCACCTCTGGTGCTGCGAAGGATCAGCCTTTCCAAAAGCCCTTGGCTACAAATACTGAAACAAAAGGAGTCTGTTACCAAGGGGAAAATATGGCAATAACGTTAGCTAGGCAGGCAGGAGAGTCTACCACAGTGAGATATTTACCAGTGGCTTTAAGGGAAAAAAACGACTAAAAATACAGAGCTCCTCAAGCTAAATTCTTGATCATATTTAATAGCCAAACTCTTAATCATGTATAGTATCAGCTTCTTGTGCACAGACCTAAGGGGAAGTCTCCTAGTCTAAGCATCTGTCTTTTTTGCCTTCTGCCTTTCTTCCCTTTAAGTTCTTCTAACAATCCACAGCTTAAGATGAAGGAGGAAAAACAAAAGGAAATAAAAGGTGAGAAGCTTTTGACAAGTCCTTAGTGCCTTTAAAACACCCATTCCTATCTATTAAAGATCACAAAATGCAAGAAGAAACCAGTGTCTCAGTAGTACAAGCAAGGGTAAAGTAACATGTCCCTAACAGAAGTCAGGAGTAGAAAAAAGAAGACAAAACAGGAAATCAAGTGTGACACATATTCCATCTACCCTTCCAGACATACTCTCCACCCTTCTCTACCAAGCTGTTTGCCCCCAGCAAGCTGACCTCTACTGACAGTACCACGTGGGCTCCCTTGCTGTCTGGCTTCCATATTGGTCTACCAATGATTGGCAGTGGCAGGAGACAGAGGGCAGGAAAAGGGAGAGATCAGAGAATTTACCCCCTCCCTAGTGATGTTCGGCCGTGGCCATGTTCTCCCCAAGGTGGCAACTCCTATCACATGGACCCTCTCCCATGGCTATAACTCTCCCCACCTTCTCATAACTTCCACCTCATTTTGTCCCTGCAGGTCCCGCTTTGGTGCACTCCCTCACACTCTGTCAGTTGCCTTAAGCCTATTGATGTCATTTCACATTCTCCCTTTACTAAACTTTTTCTTAACCCCTTCGAATTTGCCATCTCTTTGCTGCACAGACTCTAACTGGTAACTCAACTTACAAGTTAAGAAGTATCTATGTGATGGGGCACCTGGGTGACTCAGTCGGTTAAGCGTCTGCCTTCGACTCAGGTCCTGATCCCTGGGTCCTGGGATAGAGCCCCAAGTCAGCTCCCTGCTCATCGGGAAGTGTGTGGGTCTCTCTGCCCTCCCCTTCCTCCTCCCCCTCCCACTTCCCCTACCTCCCTCCTCCTCCCCCTATTCTTCCTCCTCCTCCTCCTCTCCAGCCTACCCCTTCTCCCACCCTGCTCTCACTCTCTCTGAAATAAAAATCTTTAAAAAAAAAGAAGAAGAAGAAGAAGTATGTATGTGAGTTAGGGGTGGGTAAAAAGCCTGAAATGTAAGGCAAAAAAATAAATCAAGTTACCAGCAATCTAAGTGCCACGCTAAGAACTTGATTCTGACAGAAGACCTGATTGAACAAGAAACCTCTCTTCTACACTTCTTTCAATGCACGCTGAAGCCAACAAAGTGATGGGAGAGAAAGGTGGTAAATTCTGACAAAAAGCACTTGTAGAAGGGATTGGTAACAAGGTCAGAGACAAAGTACAGGCACACTGAGCTCCACTGATCTACGGACCACCATTCACTCATCTTTCTTCCAAGACTCTGTCCTTAAACTTCCCTCATTGTACAATGTCATCCATTCTTCTCAAGCCTTCCTTCAACCATCACCTCCAGGTGGAAGAATGCAAGTCTTTCTCTAATCTAAACATTATTCTTAAGTTACAGCCCCAACTACTTGGATATCCCCCTAACATTAATTCATCTGAAACTTAACATACCCTCCGCCTCACAGTAACTGACTGCCTTTTTCTGTGAATGCCATCAGCTGCCTCCCATTCCACCATGCTCACCGCCTCAGACATTTTTCCTACCCTCTCCCACAACCCCCATATCTAAATCTGTTGCTGAACACAGAATCTAGATTGTGAATCGTTGTGTGTCTTCACATGTGGGCTTCCGACTTTCTTTCCAGCCTCATTTGCCAACCCTTCCCTTCATGATCTTCATCCTACTCTTGGAATCTAAAGCATGCCTTGCCCCTACATTATTTACCATAATGGGAAAACCTTTCCTGACCTATCATATCTGTAAGAAGAAAAAAAAAAACAACTCAAATTTTAGGACAAGTGTCAAGTTCCTTCAAATACTTTCCTCTCATTCATTTCCTCCCACTAAATGTTCCCTTCTCCTGAATATTTGACTTACATCACTCTTACCAACTTGTACACTATTGTAATTATGTATTATATATTACTGTCGTGCGCTACTCCTGTCTTCTACTCAATACCATTTTATATAAGAAAATGTATTATAATCATGATTATAAAATACAGAAATTTTTGCCATGTTAAATTTCAGATTGTTTGAAAGCAGGAAAAGTTCTGTTTTATGCAGTACAGCATCTATCTTCAATAATTTCTAAACTGTATCCAGTTGCATTGAATTTTCTGACATGCATATCAAATTTTCAGGCAACATTATTTTTAACATTAAACAGAGACTACCAAAAATCCAAAAGCTGTGCATTACATATCCTTTTATAACTTGGCATGAAATTCCTTTTTTTTTTTTTTACCATTTTTAAAATAATTAAAACTAGAGTAAATTCACAAACAATATTTAACTTGGAAATGTTAACCAGATCACCCCTATTTGAATGACAAGTATGTGTCTATAGTTTGAGTTAGAGAGATTTGGTGATAATACCTTTCTGTTTCCTCGACAAATTATGTTATTCTGATGAAGAATGCAGCATTTTGTGAGTAAAATGAAGCCACTCATGCCTGCCTTGCAAGTTTACTGATCGGCACATGTATGAAATAGAGGCTCGAAGACAAATGTTTTGCAAGAATGTTTTCTGTGTTCACAAAATCACCCACAAATGTTAAGAATGATCATAATTTGGACCTAAAAGTTTCCCCTAGAAAACTTTGACAATCCTTTAGTTGGATCAATCTTCCCACATATTTTTCTAATTATTTGGGACAGCTGTGTGAAAATATATTCTTTGATTTAGCCATTCATTCTCTTAATAACCATAACTGAGTATTAACATTATAATTTCTCAAATAATGTTCATTAGATTCTCCTATAGTGACATCAATGCCTGTTTTATATTTTTCCTAAAACCCTCACTCCCTTCAGGATGGACCATTCTCCATCCTTATATTATTTGTAACCATAAGCAGTGGACCTCTTAATTGTTCATTTGCTTTTCAGTTTCATTTTGGTTGCCTATCCTGTTTATAGCCCATTCTGTTACCAGCCTCCAATTTTCTCTTAGGGAATCTCCTGTCCCCACACCTTCAGTAGATGTGGCCTAGGCTGGTGAAGCTGACTCCACCCTAAGCCCAAAAATGGGCATACCACTCCAGCCTGTGAAGTCAGGTCATTATATCCCCTGAGTACAGTGTTTAGCTCATAAGAAATAATGAATCAAGTTGAATCCACAAGAATCAGTGCAGAGACTGGTGGGAACCCTTAGAAAATGTGCTCTCTTCCCATCAAGGTTGCTAAACAGGAAGGCTATGGCTCAGAAGCTTCTGAGGAGGAAACCAGTTCAGGACAGCAGAACCAAGAGGTGAGAAAGATTCCTGATATAATTACTTGTGAACTTGGGCTCAAAGATACCTACTCTGGATTTTAAATTATTAAAGCCAATAATTTTTTTTTAATTAAGCCAGTTGATAAGTCAATAAATTCTCTCCTTTTTGTAATTCAATCAGTTTGAATTGATTTTCTGGCCCTTGCAAATGGGAAGATTTGTATCTTGTATGCCACGGACCACAACACTCTCTTCTCCTGCCTTCCTGTCTGACCAAAGACAAGTGTTAGCCTGGCCTTCTCCCCCGACCCCTCGGCAGCCAACAGAATCATGTCTCTTTCCATGTCCCAGTGTATATCCTTCATCCACAAACTCAAGAAACCCTTTTGGGCTTTATTCTAATTATCCTCTACTTCTCTCTACAGATCAGTGCACTGGGCAATGTCATTTTTTAAATGTTGATTTACTGATCCATCCTGAATGAGTTTCAACTCCTTCTGCTTTTTTCACATTTCCTAAAATAGGCTGTAACTTTTTAAATCCTTTTTAATAGAAACACAGAAAATTAGAGAGAAATAATTCACAACAAACATAAATTAATAAGATACAGATGAGGGCTTTGACATACATATTCAAAACACTGGTGAATCTAAAAGAGGCAGAGCAAATAGCCATACAGGTCAAGGAGCATTGAGAAGGGCGTCCCTCAGCCCCAAACTGTGTCACTTCGTTGCCTATCCTACTTCCTTTGAAACCACCATTAATAATTCTACCATTTGAGGTTTTGGGTTTTTTTTTTTTTTAAAGCGAGCTGGGTAGTAAACACCCTGACTAGACCATGTTTTGCACACTAAAAATCCAGATACATGGCAGGACATCCATGAGCATATCCATGGAAAAAGCGGAAAAGAAAATATGAATGTATAAGTATCCTAGAAAATCAGCTGCATATGGATCTTAAAGACACAACCATTTGGATCCATGTTGCACATGAGTAAAATTTTCATTATGTATAACTGATATGCCATCAGAAAATCCTGATTTTTTTAAGATTTTATTTATTTACTTGAGAGAGAGAACACAGAGGGAGGAGAAGGAGACTCCCCACTGAGCAAGGAGCCCAGTGCAGGGCTCCATCCCAGGACCCCAGGATCATGACCTGAGCGGAAGGCAGACGCTTAAGCAACTAAGCCACCCTCGTGCCCCGATCCTGATTTTTTAATAGAAGTTATAAAAAACTGGAGTAGAACTCAAAATAAATTACTCTGCCTTCCACTGCCCCTAGAAAAACTGAAATGTGTAAATTTTCCAAACTTCATTTTCTCCATCAAGCCTGTTGACAAGAGACACTATATTATTTTTGACTTTTACCTCACTCTAAAGAAAGGATGATCGAATCAGTCTAAATAATAGATCAGTCTCATTAATAAAACCTCTGCTCTACTTCAATTTACATGAACTTCATTATGAAAAGTAATTGGCCACTCTGAATTTACGGTGGGAGTCAGCTAATGCTGAAAACAAAAGTACAGGGAGATTTAAGAGGAAGGCCTGTTGCAAGGTCGTACACGTTGTAAAGAAAACTGAGTGGTCCTCAGAGAGAGAGGGAAAAAAAAAGCTAGGTCTACTTAAAAAGCACTCAACCTGAAATTAAGCTTTAAATTTTGAATAAATAAATGTCTTGCTGGACAGAAATATCTAGTGCCCCAAACCCAATGGGCACAAGAAGATGGTTTTGTGACCTTGTCACTGTCTGAAATCAATGTCATAATAAATTGAAACCTAGTTCCTGGCTGATTTTACTATTCCTCCTCTTGTAGCACCACGTTCCAATCATGCATCCAAGGTGACTTTAAGAACTGGGAAGTGCTGACAAAGGTTCCAGATACATTTCTGAGATGGAATTAATTTGAAAAGTTTTTAATTTCAGGTGCAATCCAGAACAGACCTTTTAAGTGACTAAGATCACTGGTGCTCTTAGATTTTAATACAATATTCTTTTTTTTTATTATGTTATGTTAATCACCATATATTACATCATTAGTTTTTGATGTAGTGTTCCATGATCCATTGTTTGCGTATAACACCCAGTGCTCCATGCAGAACGTGCCCTCTTTAATACCCATCACCAGGCTAACCCATCCCCCCACGCCCCTCCCCTCTGGAACCCTCAGTTTGTTTCTCAGAGTCCATATTCTCTCATGGTTCATCTCCCCCTCCGATTCCCCCCCCTTCATTTTTCCCTTCCTACTATCTTCTTTTTTTTTTTTTTAAGATATAATGTATTATTTGTTTCAGAGGTACAGGTCTGTGATTCAACAGTCTTACACAATTCACAGTGCTCACCATAGCACATACCCTCCCCAATGTCTATCACCCAGCCACCCCATCCCTCCCACCCCCCACCACTCCAGCAACCCTCAGTTTGTTTCCTGAGATTAAGAATTCCTCATATCAGTGAGATCATATGATACATGTCTTTCTCTGACTGACTTATTTCGCTCAGCATAATACCCTCTAGTTCTATCCACATCATTGCAAATGGCAAGATTTCTTTTTTTTGATGGCTGCATAATATTCCATTGTGTGTGTGTATGTGTGTGTGTGTATATATATATATATATACATATATATATATATACACACCACATCTTCTTTATCCATTCATCTGTTGATGGACACCTTGGCTCTTTCTCTAGTTTGGCTATTGTGGATATTACTGCTATAAACATTGGGGTGCACATACCCCTTTGGATCCCTACATTTGTTTAATACAATATTCTTGACAACTAGTTCAAAATGTATAATATATATAAATAAATATAAATATATATTATATATTTATATATTATATGATATAATGATATATATGATAATAATGATGTATTATGTATTATATACAATATATATATTAGGATAAATTCTGAAGGTATTAAGAAGGCCTAGAAACTCAGATGGCTCCACAGGTACCTATATATTTTTATACACACACAACTATTCAAGCCAAACCAAAAATAATACTTTGTAGAAGGCTCTTTCCCCCAACAATCCAAATTCTATCTAATCCTGAATTCTTGTTCAAGTTCTAGCTTCTCCGTGGTCTTCCCAAATAAATCCAGCCCACATCTTCTCTCCTTTCTCAAAGTAGAAATCTCTACATCACCACCACCATCACACTTTTATTGCATACCTACTAAAGAGTAGAACCATATTCCTGAAGTCAACAGGTTGTTCCAAACCTGAAACTGATTAAAGCTAGCTGTGAAGACAAGATGCACACCCAGCGTTTAAACAACTAACCACAGCAGGTGAACCCAGGAATGCGGATGAGGATAGGCTCATGGAGACTGGGTTGGGCAGAGGTGGCAAGGTTTCATGGAAGAGGTGGGGTTCCAGCTTGTCCTTGAAGAGGGGCCCTCTCATACAGCCAGAATGGAAAAGGGAAGCCTGGCAGCATGAACAAGACATAGAGCAGAAATGGACCCATGTAGGGCAGTCGGGAAGGTGTGATTTGCACGGCAACTGGGTGTCTCCTTTCAAGGAAGGTCACATGTTATGTTCATCTGTGGCTTTATCCATCACTAAATGTGGTATCACCTGTGCTTGGGGTAAATCTCACCAAAAAGTGAAAGAAATGCATTAGCACGTACTTCTAGAATAATTTTATTTAGGTAGCATTCAAAAGACAGACTAAGGGTGCCAAACTCGTGCCCACACTGATGGGTGCCCATTTATACTCGTCTAAATTAGGGCCACAGTTCAATAATTGTGGATGGGACCAGTTAACTCTCACATTTGAGGTAGGCGCCTTCTGCTATGAGCCATAATATGGCCAGTAACAGAGAGTACACTTTCCTTAACAGTCATAATTAAACTTGAATGTGCAATGTGTAGGTTGACCTAAACTAAAGTGACATAAAACAAAGTGATGCTTATTCCCAAATGCTAGCTACTGCCCTTTTATCTCTATGGAAAATACACATAGGTTCACAAAAATGGACTCTCTGCTGAGAGCAGCTGTGCAGAAATTCAAGGTTCTTCCCACAGCCCAGTGAGTCTCAATCTTGGTTGCCTATTAAGGGTACCTGGAGAGCTTTTAAAACTCACTGAAGATGAGGGAACCCACTAAACCAGAATATTCAGGGGTGGGGCCTAACCAGGTGATTTTCACATGCAAGCTGGTTGCCAACCACTGACATCACCCCTCTTAGAGCCATCAGTGGCTTTACCAGGTTAGAGAGGGCTGAACCATCAGCCCGTTTACTGTCACTTTGTGAAAATGGGGAGTCACTGCACAGCATAAATATACTTTTAAATGTGTATATAAGCTTATGGCTTAGCTATCAATACTTAGCATAATTCAGTTAGTAATTAGCAAAAGAATTTTTAAAAATCAAGCAAAGGAGGCACAGCTTTTAAGGAAAGTGGTAAAGGAAAACAAAAGAGACAAGAACTAGTGAGAATAACAAAAAAAATTTTTTTTAATAAAACATCCCCAAATGTGTGTGACCAATATTACCTCGCTCGGTTCATATTTAGGATGATTTATTATTAACCACTATGACAACAGTAATACCTCCTAGTAAGTTTTAATTCTTACTAGAGGTCACTCAGAATACTAAGTCTTTAATTTATTAAACCCACTTAATCTTGCAACAATGCTTTAAGAAGACCCAGTAATGATTACTTGATTTTGCCTGATGTAACCTAGATAGTGACTAAACTATGGTCCAACCAGATGTACTAATTCCTAAAGTTTCTCAAAAGCAAGATGATTCCCTTATCACCGGGTACTCAGCCATTGTATCCAAGGGCTCAGCCCACAGCACTGAGCTGTAGGGGCGGGGGGCAAGAGGGGAGGTGGATAAAAATTGCTACACATGACTTTTGAGTCTATTTATTCCTAATTTAAGGCCAAAAAACCCCATTTAATTTTCAATCTGTTGAGCTAGGATTAATTTCTGACTTATTAGATGGGCAATTTAAATGTCATTTCTGCTCATTCCAAATGGACCTTCCTATAGGCAGTTTTCACTCCTGGACCCAATTTGCCCCACATTCCCAATATTTTTACAGCAAGACCAAAATGTGATTTTTGGAGCCAATTCTTTCTACGGTATTGGTCTTTAAAACATTGCTCTTTTTCAAAATAGATGGGTACTGGCAATGAGCCAGACCATCCAAAAGTCAACACAGATCTTAAGGTAAAGGATTACACTTCAAAGTTCCATGTAATTATTTCAATAAGTGCTTGAACGTGTTTATAGCATTAACAAAGGCCTGTAAACGAGTGATTGCATTCTGTTTATAGAATGGAGAACTAAGGGACACCCTCCAGCCTAAAACTTGTCCAAAAAGCGCCAAAGCAGAGAATAAAAACAACTCCCTATATAGAGCACTAGACCCCCATCCTGCAAGTACTTTGCTATTTAATTTAAAGCCTGGCTCACTCTACTTTCCCATCCAAATACCGAGAGAAAACAAGCTGAACAATTCCAGCTTGCAGATTAGAATGAGTCTCCCATAGAGACTGAGGGAAAACCCATTCCTCCACTGAAGATAGACCCTTCAAACCCTAATTTAGTTTTCTTATTTGTTGCTTGGCATGTCATCCTGCTCCTCGTAATTTATTCCAGCTGTTTCTCCTGAAAGTATGGTGTTTACAATTTGCTGTGGGCCTCCAAAAGCACACACACACATACACACACACACACAGAGACACACACACAGGCAAACACACACAGACACACACACAGACACACACACAAACACACACAGACACACACAGACACACAGACACACACACAGACACACACAGACACACACACAGACACACACACAAACACACACACACACACACAGAGACACACACAGACGCAAACACAGACACACACAGACACACACACACAGACACACACACAGACACAGACACACACACACAGACACACACAGACGCAAACACAGACACACACAGACACACACCCACACAGACACACAGACACACAGACACAGACACACACAGAGACACAAACACACAGAGACACACACACACAGAGACACACACACAGACACACACACACACACACACACAGACACACACAGAGACACACACACACAGAGACACACACACACAGAGACACACACACAGACGTAAACACAGATAGACACACACACACACAGACACACACACACACAAATGGTAAATCAACAAATGCCGATTACCAAGTCAAAGGAACTGATACTGGTTTTACTACAGGAAGACACAGATATGATTATTGGGCATTTGCAGTTTTAAATAATAGATAAAGTCTTGCTTTTTATGCATAAAGAGCTGGCAATGTCATGATTATACACTCAAAATGTATTACATGTCCAAGTATTAAAATATGAAGGATATAATTTCAGGATATGTTGTTTACTGAATATGCTAATCTTAATTGCCATGAAATTTGCATTTTATATCATTTTTTTAGTCTGAATGTGAACACATTTGATATGAATCCAGTATCACTCACAATTCTTCTTCGTTTTGCTATCCTTGTCCTTGACTTTAAAAAAGATATGGAAATCTCTAATGCTAAAATCATAATTCTAAAATTAAAGTCATCAGATAAAATTCTATCAGCTTGTTAATCTTTCAAGCTAAAGAAGAGATTACTGCATTTTAGCAATCTTGGCTTTAATGATGGTTGAACTTTTATCTATATTTTCATTGAAATGTCCAACCTTCTTTATATGCTTAGAGGTTAACTCATTTCTACCTTTTTTAAAAAGTATTTTATTTATTTATTTGAGAGAGAGAAAGAGAGCACAAGTGGGGAGGGGGCAGAGGGAGAGGGACCAGCAGATTCCCCACTGAGCAGGGAGCCCCCATATGGGGCTCAATCCCAGGACCCTGGGATCATGATCTAAGCCAAAGGCAGACACCGGACTCAGCCACCCAGGTGACCCTCTACTTTTTTTAAAGAAAAAAAGAAAAGAAAAAGGAAAAGAGAGAATGAGGGTGCCTGGGTGGCACAGTCGGTTAAGTGTTGGATTCCTGGTTTTGGCTCAGGTCATGATCTCAGGGCTGTGGGATGGAGCCCTGCATCTGGGTCCACACTCAGCGGGGAGTCTTCTTGAGATTCTCTCTCCTTCTCCCTCTGCCCCTCCTGCTTGTGCTCTCTCTCTAAAATAAATAAATAAATCTAAAAAAAAAGAAAAAGAACAAAAACAAGAAAGAATAAAATATCAAAGCTTCCACCAAGGTTGATGCAATGAAAATAACAGAAGTAGTGAGCAACAAATAGAAGTTTCATGCACCTATATTCGGCTAATGTCTCTTCCAAGAAAAACATTTTTTAAAATGAATGAACCCTAGATTGCTTATAAGATGTATCTTCTCCATTAAAAATGACTTTAGGGACACCTGGGTGGCTCAGTGGGTTAAGTGTCTGCCTTCAGCTCAGTTCATGATCCCAGGATCCTGGGATTGAGTCCCACGTCGGGCTCCCCGCTCAGCCCAGGAGCCTGCTTCTCCCCCTGCTTGTGCTCTCTCTCTCTCTCTAGCAAATAAGATCTTTTTAAAAAGTGACTTAAAAAAAGAACAAATAATCTGATGGCTCATGATAAAATAAAAACTGTGCATTGTCACATTATAGTCTGCCAAAATTTTTTTAAAAATCCATTCTTCATTCTCCTTTGTTCCCATTTGCCTCGCTTCTTGAAATCACTGACAGAGCAGGATCATGGAGAAAAGGTACTACCTGCCACTCTGATTGAATCCACGTAAACAAACCAATTAACTCTGTGTAGGATTGCTGGATACATGAGACACAAAATGCCAAATTAGTTCAAGCTTTATAAATTATTTACTTAATTGCTTTGGAGATCGACCAACCTCAAACTTATTTGTTTGTATAGACAAGGACTGTAATTCTGAGTTAGAAACCAGGAACTAAAGAGTTGACAGCATATTATAACCACAGCAGCCCAGTTCCACTCATCAACATAAAAAGAGAGCAAACTCTACCATCTCCTAGTCTGAGAATGAACCTTGAATGAATGAAGTTCTAACAGTTGGTAGAGGGGGACAGCAACAAGGAACCATTAACACTAATTCATTAATCTGACAATGAACTAGATATGCGACAGCCCAAGAAATCCTCAAAAAGGTACACTTAGATTTACATATTTACATAAAACCAAAGTGTCCTCCTTTTCTTGTTCTCTGCTTTGACATTATCTTTGTTGTCTAGCACTCCTCTCTTAGGGTAGTTCTACTGGCCCCTTATTTCCATACGCAAATTTGCTTTACATATCCACCTTTTTGCATTATAACACTCTCACGGATGGGAGTAGTTTGGGGCTTGGCTTATCATGTTTGGTGACTGACTCTTCCTTCCAGACTGGTAACCTAGACTAGTTGGTTTTCTTCCAATAATATGAAAACAAATTTTGTTTCCAGTATAATTATGCAAAGAACTAGTATGCCTCATAGGCATCAGCTGCTGTTAAATAAAACCTTCTGACATGCGCTATGCTTGTGTTTTCAGGTCTGCTTCTTAGGACAAATCTACCTTTTGTCAGATTGTTAAAAGTTCACTTATTTCTATAATTTCTTTAAATTGATCATACTACAATATTTTATTGTCACTTAAATTCATAATTTTGTTCATCAGCTCTAGTAGACTGTTTTCATTTTGATAACTTTTAAAATGGCGAGGGTAATTAAAGATCTCCTTATTTTCATAACATTGTTTCTTTAATATTTAGCACAGTGGGTTTTACTTTAGTTTCTGCTATCCAGAAGACAGTCTTGAAATAGTGACATAAAATTTTAGGCGACCTCATGGTCTCCTAAATATAATCTAATTCAATTCAAAACATATTTATTAAGCACCAACTAGGTGCCAGGAATGCTTTTAATTTCTGCAGATGCAGCAGAAAACAAACAAACCCACAACTGATAATGGTCCTGTTGTGATAGAGCTTTATATTCAATAGGGTTGGCAATAAAATGAGTAAATAGACGTCAAGTCATATAAGTGTTTTAAGAATAAAAGTAAAGGAGGTAGATGAGGTTGAAGAAAATGCTCTTTACATAAGGGGGTAGGGAAAGTCCTCTTAGTTAGAAAGATACTTAAGCTGAGATTTAAAAGAAAGGAGAAAACAAACTAAACAGATACATGGGGAAGAATATTCCAGATGTTAGAAGAGGCAGTATAAAGGCTCTCATGGGTTCATTAGCATGGCTGGCGTGCAAGGAAAAACAAGGCAGCCAGTGTGATGGCATAGCTTGAAATGAGGCGGAGTAGTGTAAGGGGGATATAGTAGAAGACGAGGGCAGAGAGCTTTCTAGAGTGGAAGAAGAATGGCGAGCAGATCATGCCAACATTATTGGCCAGAGTATGAGTTTTAGAAAAGCAAAACCCCACCTAAGATTTTGAAAAGAGAACTGACAACATCTCTCTCCCGTTTTTTAATGCTCTATGGAAAGTAGGTTATAAGGACGGGGTTAAACACCAAGATGAGTTAAGATGCTATTAAAGTTCTAGGCAACAGATGAGGGTACCCTGGACCAACATAGTAGTGGTGGAGGGAGTGAGAAATAGTTTGACTCGAGAGTTACTTTGAAGGGAGAACAAGAAAGTTATGGATGGATTGCTGCATGTGAGGTATGAGACAAAGAGAGGTACAGGATGTCTCCAAATTTTTCCTGATCAATGGGAAGAATGGAACTGCCAGATACTAAGAAAGAGAAGAAAACAGAGGAACAAGAAAAGGAAAAGAAATTAGGAATTTGGTTTTACATATGAAGGTTCCTCAAAAAATTAAAAACAGAACTACTATATGATCCAGCGATCCCATTTCTTGGTATATATCCAAAGGAGATGAAATCACTATCTTGAATAGATAACTGTACCCCATGTTCATTGCAGCATTATTCACAACAGCCAAGACATGAAAACAACCTAAGGGTTTGTTACCAATGAATGGATAAAGAAGATGTGAGAAATATAATGGAATATTATTCAACCACAGAATAAAAGAAAATCCTGCCATTTGCAACAACATGGCATTATGCACAGCATATGTGGTTATTATACCAAGTGAAATAAGTCAGACAGAAACACAAATACTGTATGATATCGCTTATATATGGAATCTAAAAACAATGAAGTCATAGAAACAGAGAGTAGAATGTTAGTTGCCAGGGGCTAAGAGGTGGGGGAAAATGGGCAGATGTTGGTCAAAATGTATAAACTTTCAATTATTTGATGAATAAGTTTCAGGGATCCAATGTACAGCATGATGACTATAGTTAATAAGACTGGGTTATATACTTGAAAGTTGCTATGAGAGTAGAGATTTAATGTTCCCACCATAACAACAACAACAAATGGTAATTATGTGAGGTGAAGAATGTGTTGACTAACCTTATTATGGTAAATATTTCATAATATATATATATCAAGTAATCACATTGTACACCTTAAAATTACACAATGTTAATGTCTATTACCTCAACAAAGCTAGAAAAATTTTTAATTAATTTTTTAAGAAAAATAATTAGGTTTTGGACAAATAAAATTGGGATTCCCATTAGTCATTCAAGACTGTATGTCAAATAGGCAGTTGGCAAGAGAAAGAAAGAAGGAAGGAAGGAAGGAAGGAAGGAAGGAAGGAAGGAAGGAAGGAA